>NW_028163497.1:1165000-1571590 GCF_964263955.1 Coregonus lavaretus
GCTCAGCCTATAAACATGACATTATCTATTATTATAGAGCTCTGATCAGCCTATAAACATGACATTATCTATTATTATAGAGCTCTGATCAGCCTATAACATGACATTATCTATTATAATAGAGCTCTGATCAGCCTGTAAACATGATCTATTATTATAGAGCTCTGATCAGCCTATAAACATTATCTATTATTATAGAGCTCTGATCAGCCTATAAACATGACATTATCTATTATTATAGAGCTCTGGTCAGCCTAAAACATGACATTATCTATTATTATAGAGCTCTGCTCAGCCTAAAACATGACATTATCTATTATTATAGAGCTCTGATCAGCCTAAAACATGACATTATCTATTATTATAGAGCTCTGATCAGCCTATAAACATGACATTATCTATTATTATAGAGCTCTGATCAGCCTATAAACATGACATTATCTATTATTATAGAGCTCTGATCAGCCTATAAACATGACATTATCTATAATTATAGAGCTCTGATCAGCCTAAAACATGATCTATTATTATAGAGCTCTGATCAGCCTATAAACATGACATTATCTATTATTATAGAGCTCTGATCAGCCTATAAACATGACATGATCTATTATTATAGAGCTCTGATCAGCCTAAAACATGATCTATTATTATAGAGCTCTGATCAGCCTATAAACATGACATTATCTATTATTATAGAGCTCTGCTCAGCCTATAAACACGACATTATCTATTATTATAGAGCTCTGCTCAGCCTATAACATGACATTATCTATTATTATAGAGCTCTGATCAGCCTATAACATGATCTATTATTATAGAGCTCTGATCAGCCTATAAACATTACATTATCTATTATTATAGAGCTCTGCTCAGCCTATAAACATTACATTATCTATTATTATAGAGCTCTGCTCAGCCTATAAACATGACATTATCTATTATTATAGAGCTCTGCTCAGCCTATAAACATGACATTATCTATTATTATAGAGCTCTGATCAGCCTATAAACATGACATTATCTATTATTATAGAGCTCTGATCAGCCTATAACATGACATTATCTATTATAATAGAGCTCTGATCAGCCTGTAAACATGATCTATTATTATAGAGCTCTGATCAGCCTATAAACATTATCTATTATTATAGAGCTCTGATCAGCCTATAAACATTATCTATTATTATAGAGCTCTGATCAGCCTATAACATGACATTATCTATTATTATAGAGCTCTGCTCAGCCTATAAACATGACATTATCTATTATTATAGAGCTCTGCTCTGCCTATAAACATGACATTATCTATTATTATAGAGCTCTGATCAGCCTATAAACATGACATTATCTATTATTATAGAGCTCTGCTCAGCCTATAAACATGACATTATCTATTATTATAGAGCTCTGATCAGCCTATAAACATGACATTATCTATTATTATAGAGCTCTGCTCAGCCTATAAACATGACATTATCTATTATTATAGAGCTCTGATCAGCCTATAACATTACATTATCTATTATTATAGAGCTCTGCTCAGCCTATAACATGACATTATCTATTATTATAGAGCTCTGATCAGCCTATAACATGATCTATTATTATAGAGCTCTGATCAGCCTATAAACATTACATTATCTATTATTATAGAGCTCTGATCAGCCTATAAACAAGACATTATCTATTATTATAGAGCTCTGCTCAGCCTATAAACATGACATTATCTATTATTATAGAGCTCTGCTCAGCCTATAAACATGACATTATCTATTATTATAGAGCTCTGCTCAGCATATAAACATGACATTATCTATTATTATAGAGCTCTGATCTGCCTATAAACATGACATTATCTATTATTATAGAGCTCTGTTCAGCCTAAAACATGACATTATCTATTATTATAGAGCTCTGCTCAGCCTAAAACATGACATTATCTATTATTATAGAGCTCTGATCAGCCTAAAACATGACATTATCTATTATTATAGAGCTCTGATCAGCCTATAAACATGACATTATCTATTATTATAGAGCTCTGATCAGCCTATAAACATGACATTATCTATTATTATAGAGCTCTGATCAGCCTATAAACATGACATTATCTATTATTATAGAGCTCTGATCAGCCTAAAACATGATCTATTATTATAGAGCTCTGATCAGCCTATAAACATGACATTATCTATTATTATAGAGCTCTGATCAGCCTATAAACATGACATGATCTATTATTATAGAGCTCTGATCAGCCTAAAACATGATCTATTATTATAGAGCTCTGATCAGCCTATAAACATGACATTATCTATTATTATAGAGCTCTGCTCAGCCTATAAACATGACATTATCTATTATTATAGAGCTCTGCTCAGCCTATAACATGACATTATCTATTATTATAGAGCTCTGATCAGCCTATAACATGATCTATTATTATAGAGCTCTGATCAGCCTATAAACATTACATTATCTATTATTATAGAGCTCTGCTCAGCCTA
Organism: Coregonus lavaretus; assembly: GCF_964263955.1. Lineage (NCBI taxonomy): Eukaryota > Metazoa > Chordata > Actinopteri > Salmoniformes > Salmonidae > Coregonus > Coregonus lavaretus. Next base: position 1,167,511 of record NW_028163497.1, read on the forward strand.
TAAACATGACATTATCTATTATTATAGAGCTCTGATCAGCCTATAAACATGACATTATCTATTATTATAGAGCTCTGATCAGCCTATAACATGACATTATCTATTATAATAGAGCTCTGATCAGCCTGTAAACATGATCTATTATTATAGAGCTCTGATCAGCCTATAAACATTATCTATTATTATAGAGCTCTGATCAGCCTATAAACATTATCTATTATTATAGAGCTCTGATCAGCCTATAACATGACATTATCTATTATTATAGAGCTCTGCTCAGCCTATAAACATGACATTATCTATTATTATAGAGCTCTGCTCTGCCTATAAACATGACATTATCTATTATTATAGAGCTCTGATCAGCCTATAAACATGACATTATCTATTATTATAGAGCTCTGCTCAGCCTATAAACATGACATTATCTATTATTATAGAGCTCTGATCAGCCTATAAACATGACATTATCTATTATTATAGAGCTCTGCTCAGCCTATAAACATGACATTATCTATTATTATAGAGCTCTGATCAGCCTATAACATTACATTATCTATTATTATAGAGCTCTGCTCAGCCTATAACATGACATTATCCATTATTATAGAGCTCTGATCAGCCTATAACATGATCTATTATTATAGAGCTCTGATCAGCCTATAAACATTACATTATCTATTATTATAGAGCTCTGATCAGCCTATAAACATGACATTATCTATTATTATAGAGCTCTGCTCAGCCTATAAACATGACATTATCTATTATTATAGAGCTCTGCTCAGCCTATAAACATGACATTATCTATTATTATAGAGCTCTGCTCAGCATATAAACATGACATTATCTATTATTATAGAGCTCTGATCTGCCTATAAACATGACATTATCTATTATTATAGAGCTCTGTTCAGCCTAAAACATGACATTATCTATTATTATAGAGCTCTGCTCAGCCTAAAACATGACATTATCTATTATTATAGAGCTCTGATCAGCCTAAAACATGACATTATCTATTATTATAGAGCTCTGATCAGCCTATAAACATGACATTATCTATTATTATAGAGCTCTGATCAGCCTATAAACATGACATTATCTATTATTATAGAGCTCTGATCAGCCTATAAACATGACATTATCTATTATTATAGAGCTCTGATCAGCCTAAACATGATCTATTATTATAGAGCTCTGATCAGCCTATAAACATGACATTATCTATTATTATAGAGCTCTGATCAGCCTATAAACATGACATGATCTATTATTATAGAGCTCTGATCAGCCTAAAACATGATCTATTATTATAGAGCTCTGATCAGCCTATAAACATGACATTATCTATTATTATAGAGCTCTGCTCAGCCTATAAACATGACATTATCTATTATTATAGAGCTCTGCTCAGCCTATAAACATGACATGATCTATTATTATAGAGCTCTGATCAGCCTATAAACATGACATTATCTATTATTATAGAGCTCTGATCAGCCTATAAACATGACATTATCTATTATTATAGAGCTCTGATCAGCCTATAAACATGACATTATCTATTATTATAGAGCTCTGATCAGCCTATAAACATGACATTATCTATTATTATAGAGCTCTGATCAGCCTATAAATATGACATTATCTATTATTTAGAGCTATGTTCGGCCTATAAACATGATCTATTATTATAGAGCTCTGCTCAGCCTATAAACATGACATTATCTATTATTATAGAGCTCTGATCTGCCTATAAACATGACATTATCTATTATTATAGAGCTCTGGTCAGCCTAAAACATGACATTATCTATTATTATAGAGCTCTGCTCAGCCTAAAACATGACATTATCTATTATTATAGAGCTCTGATCAGCCTAAAACATGACATTATCTATTATTATAGAGCTCTGATCAGCCTATAAACATGACATTATCTATTATTATAGAGCTCTGATCAGCCTATAAACATGACATTATCTATTATTATAGAGCTCTGATCAGCCTATAAACATGACATTATCTATTATTATAGAGCTCTGATCAGCCTAAAACATGATCTATTATTATAGAGCTCTGATCAGCCTATAAACATGACATTATCTATTATTATAGAGCTCTGATCAGCCTATAAACATGACATTATCTATTATTATAGAGCTCTGATCAGCCTATAAACATGACATTATCTATTATTATAGAGCTCTGATCAGCCTATAAACATGACATGATCTATTATTATAGAGCTCTGATCAGCCTAAAACATGATCTATTATTATAGAGCTCTGATCAGCCTATAAACATGACATTATCTATTATTATAGAGCTCTGCTCAGCCTATAAACATGACATTATCTATTATTATAGAGCTCTGCTCAGCCTATAAACATGACATTATCTATTATTATTATAGAGCTCTGATCAGCCTATAACATGACATGATCTATTATAATAGAGCTCTGTTCAGCCTATAAACATGACATTATCTATTATTATAGAGCTCTGATCAGCCTATAAACATGACATTATCTATTATTATAGAGCTCTGATCAGCCTATAAACATGACATTATCTATTATTTAGAGCTATGTTCAGCCTATAAACATGATCTATTATTATAGAGCTCTGCTCAGCCTATAAACATGACATTATCTATTATTTAGAGCTCTGTTCAGCCTATAAACATGATCTATTATTATAGAGCTCTGCTCAGCCTATAAACATGACATTATCTATGATTATAGAGCTCTGATCAGCCTATAAACATGACATTATATATTATTATAGAGCTCTGCTCAGCCTATAAACATGACATTATCTATTATTATAGAGCTCTGCTCAGCCTATAAACATGACATTATCTATTATTATTATAGAGCTCTGATCAGCCTATAACATGACATGATCTATTATAATAGAGCTCTGTTCAGCCTATAAACATGACATTATCTATTATTATAGAGCTCTGATCAGCCTATAAACATGACATTATCTATTATTATAGAGCTCTGATCAGCCTATAAACATGACATTATCTATTATTTAGAGCTATGTTCAGCCTATAAACATGATCTATTATTATAGAGCTCTGCTCAGCCTATAAACATGACATTATCTATTATTTAGAGCTCTGTTCAGCCTATAAACATGATCTATTATTATAGAGCTCTGCTCAGCCTATAAACATGACATTATCTATGATTATAGAGTGCTCAGCCTATAAATATGACATTATCTAGCCTGGCGGGTAGAGTGTTGTGCCAGTAACCGAAAGGTTGCTGTATCGAATCCCCAAATTTACAAGGTAAAAATCTGTCGTTCTGCCCCTGAGCAAGGCAGTTAACCCACTGTTCCCCTGAGCAAGGCAGTTAACCCACTGTTCCCCTGAGCAAGGCAGTTAACCCACTGTTCCCCTGAGCAAGGCAGTTAACCCACTGTTCCCCTGAGCAAGGCAGTTAACCCGCTGTTCCCCTGAGCAAGGCAGTTAACCCACTGTTCCCCTGAGCAAGGCAGTTATCCCACTGTTCCCCTGAGCAAGGCAGTTAACCCACTGTTCCCCTGAGCAAGGCAGTTAACCCACTGTTCCCCTGAGCAAGGCAGTTATCCCACTGTTCCCCTGAGCAAGGCAGTTAACCCACTGTTCCCCTGAGCAAGGCAGTTAACCCACTGTTCCCCTGAGCAAGGCAGTTAACCCACTGTTCCCCTGAGCAAGGCAGTTAACCCACTGTTCCCCGGGCGCCGATGACATGGATGTCGATTAAGGCAGCACCCCGCACCTCTCTGATTCAGAGGGGTTGGGTTAAATGCAGAAAACACATTTCAGTTGAATGCATTCAGAACTGACTAGGTGTCCCCCAGTCTATAAACATTAAAGCAAGATTAGATTTTATGTTCTACATTATTATCATTGTGATTATTATCATTATTATTATTGTTATTATTATTATTGTTATTATTATTATTATTATTATTATTATCATTATTATTATTGTTATTATTGTTGTTATTATTATTGTTATTATCGTTATTATGGCGGCCACCAAGTTTATATTGAATGTTCTGAAAACTGACTTCAGGTTATTGAGGAATCTAGCCCCACAGGAAGACAGTTTTATTTTATGGAGGTTTAATTCAGTTCTCTGTTTAGTATTGAACTAAATACTCTGTTTGTCTTTGGCAGGAGAGGGACCAGACTCTCACTCTGACAGCGGGAAGAGTCCTTCAGGGGAACCAGACCCAGAGACGTCCAAACCAGCGAGACAACACCACTGCTCCCACTGTGGAAAGAGTTTTAAGTGTTTAAGGAAGTTGAAAGGACATGAGAGAACGCACACAGGAGAAAACCCTTACGATTGCTCTCACTGTGGAAAGAGTTTTACCAAGTTAGGGAACCTAAAAGAGCATGAGAGGACACACTCAGGAGAAAAGCCTTTCCAATGTTCCCTGTGTGGAAAGAAGTTCACCCAGTTACGGTACCTGAAACAACATGAAGAAATACACACAGAAGATAGGAAGACATACCACTGCTCTCAGTGTGATAAGATATTTACTGGGTTAGGAAACCTGAAAAAACATACAAGAATACACTCTGGGGAGAAGCCTTACCACTGTTCCCACTGTGGAAAGAGTTTTACTCAGTTAGGGAGCCTGAAAACACATGAGAGGGGACACACAGGAGAAAAGCCTTACCACTGTTCCCATTGTGAAACGAGGTTTACCCATCGAGGGAGCCTGAAAGCGCATGAGAGAATACACACAGGAGAAAAGCCTTACCAATGTTCCCGATGTGAAAAGAGCTTTACCCGTTTAGGGAGCCTGAAAAAGCATGAGAGAATACATACAGGAGAAAAGGCTTACCACTGTTCCCATTGTGAAAAGAGGTTTACCCATCGAGGGAGCCTGAAAGCGCATGAAAGAATACACACAGGAGAAAAGCCTTACCAATGTTCCCATTGTGAAACGAGGTTTACCCATCGAGGGAGCCTGAAAGCGCATGAGAGAATACACACAGGAGAAAAGCCTTAACAATGTTCCCGATGTGAAAAGAGCTTTACCCGGTTAGGGAGCCTGAAAAAGCATGAGAGAATACACACAGGAGAAAAGCTCCACCAACATACTAATACACAGGAGGAGAAGACATACCACTGCTCTCATTGTAAAAATACATTTTCCCAGTCAGAGGACCTGATATCACATGAGAGAATAGAGAGGCTGTGTTCTGACTTATGTTTTTGATTGAGAAATTGTGTTTTTGTTCATGCTACATGAAATCTAATTGTATGAATGAAATCATACTGAAAAATAGGTCAACATTTTTTTCCAGCTCTAGACAAGATCATGTCTAAAATCAGATTCAACAAGTTAAAAATATATATATTATGTTTTGATTGTGAACTTAAGATTGATTGTATGCAAGTGTAAATCCCTAAATGTTGTTCACTATATAATTTGGATATTTCAAAAAATTTAATTATTAAATAGATGAATATAATTAGTATTTCTTCATTCAGATTGTCATTGGTTCTAAATTGACTCTGATTAAATAAAAGGTGAAATAAAATAAATACCATATTATTTTTGGGAAGTCTATTTGGTTCTTAAGTTCGGACATATACAGTGGGGAAAAAAAGTATTTAGTCAGCCACCAATTGTGCAAGTTCTCCCACTTAAAAAGATGAGAGAGGCCTGTCATTTTCATCATAGGTACACGTCAACTATGACAGACAAATTGAGAGAAAAAATCCAGAAAATCACATTGTAGGATTTTTTATGAATTTATTTGCAAATTATGGTGGAAAATAAGTATTTGGTCACCTACAAACAAGCAAGATTTCTGTCTCTCACAGACCTGTAACTTCTTCTTTAAGAGGCTCCTCTGTCCTCCACTCGTTACCTGTATTAATGGCACCTGTTTGAACTTGTTATCAGTATAAAAGACACCTGTCCACAACCTCAAACAGTCACACTCCAAACTCCACTATGGCCAAGACCAAAGAGCTGTCAAAGGACATCAGAAACAAAATTGTAGACCTGCACCAGGCTGGGAAGACTGAATCTGCAATAGGTAAGCAGCTTGGTTTGAAGAAATCAACTGTGGGAGCAATTATTAGGAAATGGAAGACATATAGTACAAGACCACTGATAATCTCCCTCGATCTGGGGCTCCACGCAAGATCTCACCCCGTGGGGTCAAAATGATCACAAGAACGGTGAGCAAAAATCCCAGAACCACACGGGTGGACCTAGTGAATGACCTGCAGAGAGCTGGGACCAAAGTAACAAAGCCTAACATCAGTAACACACTACGCCGCCAGGGACTCAAATCGTGCAGTGCCAGACGTGTCCCCCTGCTTAAGCCAGTACATGTCCAGGCCCGTCTGAAGTTTGCTAGAGTGCATTTGGATGATCCAGAAGAGGATTGGGAGAATGTCATATGGAGGACAAAGAATGCTGAGTTGCATCTAAAGAACACCATACCTACTGTGAAGCATGGGGGTGGAAACATCATGCTTTGGGGCTGTTTTTCCCCTTTCTTCAAAGGGACCAGGACGACTGATCCGTGTAAAGGAAAGAATGAATGGGGCCATGTATCGTGAGATTTTGAGTGAAAACCTCCTTCCATCAGCAAGGGCATTGAAGATGAAACGTGGCTGGGTCTTTCAGCATGACAATGATCCCAAACACACTGCCCGGGCAACGAAGGAGTGGCTTCGTAAGAAGCATTTCAAGGTCCTGGAGTGGCCTAGCCAGTCTCCAGATCTCAACCCCATAGAAAATCTTTGGAGGGAGTTGAAAGTCTGTGTTGCCCAGCGACAGCCCCAAAACATCACTGCTCTAGAGAAGATCTGCATCGAGGAATGGACCAAAATACCAGCAACAGTGTGTGAAAACCTTGTGAAGACTTACAGAAAACGTTTGACCTGTGTCATTGCCAACAAAGGGTATATAACAAAGTATTGAGAAACTTTTGTTATTGACCAAATACTTTTTTTCCACCATAATTTGCAAATAAATTCATAAAAAATCCTACAATGTGATTTTCTGGATTTTCTTTCCTCATTTTGTCAGTCATAGTTGACGTGTACCTATGATGAAATTTACAGGCCTCTCTCATCTTTTTAAGTGGGAGAAAGTGCACAATTGGTGGCTGACTAAATACTTTTTTCCCCCACTGTATATGGGGCTTTGGTGACAAAATGTTTGGCACTGTGATAGACTATATCCAGTTGGAGTGTTGGAGTCTATTTTGTAAATGACATTGCCGAAGTCAAGGATCGGTAGGATAGTCAGTTTTACATTTACATTTTTACATTTTACATTTTAGTCATTTAGCAGACGCTCTTATCCAGAGCGACTTACAGTTAGTGAACACATATATATATATATATATATATATATTTTTTTTTACTGGCCCCCCGTGGGAATCGAACCCACAACCCTGGCGTTGCAAACGCCATGCTCTATCAACTGAGCTACATCCCTGCCGGCCATTCCCTCCCCTACCCTGGACGACGCTGGGCCAATTGTGCGCCGCCCATGAGTCTCCCGGTCGCGGCCGGCTGCGACAGAGCCTGGATACAATACAGGATCTCTAGTGGCACAGTTAGCACTGTGATGCAGTGCCTTAGACCACTGCGCCACTCAGGAGTACAGGAGTTTTATGTTTGGCAGCATGAGTGAAGGAGGCTTTGTTGCGAAATAGGAAGCCGATTCTACATTTAACTTTGGATTGGAGATGCTTAATGTGAGTCTGGAAGGAGAGTTTACAGTCTAACCAGACACCTAGGTACAGTGGGGAAAAAAAGTATTTAGTCAGCCACCAATTGTGCAAGTTCTCCCACTTAAAAAGATGAGAGAGGCCTGTAATTTTCATCATAGGTACACGTCAACTATGACAGACAAAATGAGGAAAAAAAATCCAGAAAATCACATTGTAGGATTTTTAATGAATTTATTTGCAAATTATGGTGGAAAATAAGTATTTGGTCAATAACAAAAGTTTCTCAATACTTTGTTATATACCCTTTGTTGGCAATGACACAGGTCAAACATTTTCTGTAAGTCTTCACAAGGTTTTCACACACGGTTGTTGGTATTTTGGCCCATTCCTCCATGCAGATCTCCTTTAGAGCAGTGATGTTTTGGGGCTGTCGCTGGGCAACACGGACTTTCAACTCCCTCCAAAGATTTTCTATGGGGTTGAGATCTGGAGACTGGCTAGGCCACTCCAGGACCTTGAAATGCTTCTTACGAAGCCACTCCTTCGTTGCCCGGGCGGTGTGTTTGGGAACATTGTCATGCTGAAAGACCCAGCCACGTTTCATCTTCAATGCCCTTGCTGATGGAAGGAGGTTTTCACTCAAAATCTCACGATACATGGCCCCATTCATTCTTTCCTTTACACGGATCAGTCGTCCTGGTCCCTTTGCAGAAAAACAGCCCCAAAGCATGATGTTTTCACCCCCATGCTTCACAGTAGGTATGGTGTTCTTTGGATGCAACTCAGCATTCTTTGTCCTCCAAACACAACGAGTTGAGTTTTTACCAAAAAGTTATATTTTGGTTTCATCTGACCATATGACATTCTTCCAATCCTCTTCTGGATGCACTCTAGCAAACTTCAGACGGGCCTGGTCATGTACTGGCTTAAGCAGGGGGACACATCTTGCACTGCAGGATTTCAGTCCCTGGCGGCGTAGTGTGTTACTGATGGTAGGCTTTGTTACTTTGGTCCCAGCTCTCTGCAGGTCATTCACTAGGTCCCCCCGTGTGGTTCTGGGATTTTTGCTCACCGTTCTTGTGATCATTTTGACCCCACGGGGTGAGATCTTGCGTGGAGCCCCAGATCGAGGGAGATTATCAGTGGTCTTGTATGTCTTCCATTTCCTAATAATTGCTCCCACAGTTGATTTCTTCAAACCAAGCTGCTTACCTATTGCAGATTCAGTCTTCCCAGCCTGGTGCAGGTCTACAATTTTGTTTCTGGTGTCCTTTGACAGCTCTTTGGTCTTGGCCATAGTGGAGTTTGGAGTGTGACTGTTTGAGGTTGTGGACAGGTGTCTTTTATACTGATAACAAGTTCAAACAGGTGCCATTAATACAGGTAACGAGTGGAGGACAGAGGAGCCTCTTAAAGAAGAAGTTACAGGTCTGTGAGAGACAGAAATCTTGCTTGTTTGTAGGTGACCAAATACTTATTTTCCACCATAATTTGCAAATAAATTCATAAAAAATCCTACAATGTGATTTTCTGGATTTCTTTTTCTCAATTTGTCTGTCATAGTTGACGTGTACCTATGATGAAAATTACAGGCCTCTGTCATATTTTTAAGTGGGAGAACTTGCACAATTGGTGGCTGACTAAATACTTTTTTTCCCCACTGTATTTGTAGTCCACATACTCTAGGTCAGACCCGTAGAGAATAGTGATTTTAGTCGGGTGGGCGGGTGCCAGCAGCGTTCGATTGAAGCGCATGCATTTAGTTTTAATTGTGTTTAAGAGGAGTTGGAGGCTACGGAAGGAGTGTTGTATGGCACTGAAGCTCGTTTGGAGGTTTGTTAACACAGTGTCCAATGAAGGGCCAGATGTATACAAAATGGTGTCGTCTGCGCAGAGGTGGATCTGAAAATCACCAGCAGCAAGAGCGACATCATTGATATACACAGAGAAAAGAGTTGGCCCAAGAATTGAACCCTGTGGCACCCCCATAGAGACTGCCATAGGTCCAGACAACAGGCCCTCCGATTTGACACATTGAACTCTATCTGAGAAGTAGTTGGTGAACCAGGCGAGGCAGTCATTTGAGAAACCAAGGCTATTTAGTCTGCCAATAAGAATGCGGTGGTTGACAAAGTCGAAAGCCTTGGCCAGGTCGATGAAGACGGCTGCGCAGTACTGTCTATTATCGATCGCGGTTATAATATCGTTTAGGACCTTGAGCGTGGCTGAGGTGCACCCATGACCAGCTCGGAAACCGGATTGCATAGCGGAGAAGGTACGGTGTGATTTGAAATGGTCAGTGATCTGTTTGTTAACTTGGCTTTCAAAAACGTTTGAAAGGCAGGGCAGGATGTATATAGGTATGTAACAGTTTGGATCTAGAGTGTCACCCCCTTTGAAGAGGGGGATGAACGCAGCAGCTTTCCAGTCTCTGGGGATCTCAGACGATATGAAAGAGAGGTTGAACATGCTGGTGATAGGGGTTGCGACAATTTCGGCGGCTAATTTTAGAAAGAAAGGGTCCCGATTGTCTAGCCCAGATGATTTGTAGGGGTCCAGATTTTGCAGCTCTTTCAGGACATCAGCTATCTGAATTTGGGTGAAGGAGAAGCGGGGTGTGGGGGGTGTGGGGGGGGTGTGGGGGCATGGGCAAGTTGCAGCGGAGGGTGCAGAGCTGGTGGCCGGGGTAGTGGTAGCCAGGTGGAAAGCATGGCCAGCCGTAGCAAAATGCTTGTTGAAATGTTCGATTATCGTAGATTTATCGGTGGTGATAGTGTTTCCTAGCGTCAGTGCAGTGGGCAGCTGGGAGGAGGTGCTCTTATTCTCAATGGACTTCACAGTGTCCCAAAACTTTTTGGAGTTAGTGCTACAGGATGCACATTTCTGTTTGAAAAAGTTAGCCTTTGCTTTCCTAACTGATTGTGTATATTGGTTCCTGACTTCCCTGAAAAGTTGCATATCGTGGGGGCTGTTCGATGCTAATGCAGTACGCCACAGGATGTTTTTGTGCTGGTCAAGGGCAGTCAAGTCTGAGGCGAACCAGGGGCTATATCTGTTCTTAGTTCTGAATTTTTTGAATGGGGCATGTTCATTTAAGATGGAGAGGAAAGCACTTTTAAAGAACAACCAGGCATCCTCTACTGACGGAATGAGGTCAATATCCATCCAGGATACCCGGGCCAGGTCAATTAGAAAGGCCTGCTCGCTAAAGTGTTTTAGGGAGCGTTTGACAGTGATGAGGGGTGGTCGTTTGACCGCGGACCCATTACGGACACAGGCAATAAGGCTGAGATCCTGGTTGAAGACAGCGGAGGTGTATTTAGAGGGTAAATTTGTCAGGATGATATCTATGAGGGTAGCCATGTTTACAGATTTAGGGTTGTACCTGGTAGGTTCGTTGATAATTTGTGTGAGATTAAGGGCATCTAGTTTAGATTGTAGGTTGGCCAGGGTGTTAAGCATATCCCAGTTTAGGTCACCAAGCAGTCCGAACTCTGAGGATAGATGGGGGGCAATCAGTTCACAAATGGTGTCCAGGGCACAGGGGGGTCTGTAGCAAGCGGCAACAGTGAGAGACTTATTTCTGGAAAGTTTTTTTAGATTTTTAGAAGTAGAAGCTCGAACTGTTTGGGCACAGACCTGGATAGTATGATAGAGCTCTGCAGGCTATCTCTACAGTAGATTGCAACCCCAACCCCTTTGGCAGTTCTATCGAGACGGAACATGTTGTAGTTGTGGATGGAAATTTCTGAATTTTTGGTGGCCTTCCTAAGCCAGGATTCAGACACTGCTAGAACATCAGGGTTGGTGGAGTGTGCTAACGCAGTGAATAACTCAAACTTAGGGAGGAGGCTTCGGATGTTAACGTGCAAGAAACCAAGGCTTTTACGGTTACAGAAGTCAACAAATGATAACGCCTGGGGAGTAGGAGTGATACTGGGGGCTACAGGGCCTGGGTTAACCTCTACATCACCAGAGGAACAGAGGAGGAGTAGAATAAGGATATGGCTAAAGGCTTTAAGAACTGGTCTTCTAGTGCGTTGGGTACATAGAATAAACGGGGCAGATTTCCAGGCGTTGTAGAATAGATTCAGGGCATTATGTACAGACAAGGATATGGAAGGATATGAGTACAGTGGAGGTAAACCTAAGCGTTGGGTAAAGATGAAAGAGATAGCATCACTGGAGGCACCGATTGAGCCGGTCTCCGCGTGTATTGGGGGGGTGGGACAAAGGATCTATCTGAGGCAGGTTGAGCGGGACTGGGGGCTCTACATTGAAAAAGTACAGTTAGAACTAATCGAAACAGCAATAGGTGAGGCATATTGACATGGGAGATAGGCATAAAGCAGTCACAGGTGTTATTCGAGAGAGGTAAGACAACAGCTGGTAATGGCGACAAAAGATTGGGCCCGAGGCTAAACAGAATAAATAGGACAGGGTGGGGCACCATATAAAGGAACAGTCCAGCAGGCATCAGCTGTGTAGCGGAGTGATCATCAGGTCCAGTGTACAGCAATAAGTATAGTTATGTTATGTTAAACAGTCTATATCAGTACAGCACAAACCTTTTATGTTTAATCATTAATGCTTTTCTTATTAAGCTAACAGCACATCTACAATATAAGAGAATCATTTCCCACAACAGGATGGGGGTACCGTATAAAGGAACAGTCCAGCAGGCATCAGCTGTGTAGCTGAGTGATCATAAGGTCCAGTGAACAGCAATATGTGAGTCCGAGAACAGTTCAAATTGGTGCTTCAGCACAGCTAGCAGGAAGCACAGTTGTAGTTTGCGTGTGCTAGCGGCCCGGGGCTAGCAGATGGATCTTCGTGGTCGTCGCAACGGGAAGCCTGTTGAAACCACATCAGACGATTACGTCAGGCAGACCAGTCGTGATGGATCGGCGGGGCTCCATGTCAACAGTAGGAAGTCCCGTCCGGTTGACAGAGAGGGTAGATAGCCGGGAGATGGGCCTGTGCTAGAGGCTAGCTCAAGGCTAACTGGGGTTAGCTTCAGGGCAGAGGTGATTAGCCAACCATGACAACAGCCATTCGGTTGCAGCTAGCTAGTTGCGATGATCCGGTGTTAAGGTCCAGTGATTCAGTGATTCCGGCAGAATATCCGATATGCTCTGGGTCGATAGCGCGCTGTGCAGACTGGCCGATTATTGTCCAGGCTAGAGCTGGTTGGTAGGTAGTGCAGGCCACGGCAACGGACACTGGTGAAGATCGCTAACAGTGGCTAATAGCAAGTAGCTAGTTAGCTGGCTAGCTGGCTAGTTTCAGCCAGAGGTTCTAGATAAAAATGTATGAAGAAATAATAGAATCCGTTCCACATTGGGTGAGGCGGGTTGCAGGAAGGTGTATTTAGTTAAAGGATGGAAAGTGAGATTGAGAAATATATACGAAAAAGACCAAAAAAACCTAAAAGACAGGCTATTTACATGATGACTACAGAAAACACGACCACACTGCTATGCCATCTTGGATCAATGGATGCAAGGACTGACCATCAATGACATCACCATTATAGTTTTAACCATGTTGAGGCGATACAGTGTTGGTTTACATTTACATTGTTTCTAAACATTGGAGTAAAAAAAGCTTATTTTGGGATCTGATGGGGTACGACAGTTGAACAAAGCTCATTAGGCATGTGTTATATTCTTCAAGAATCAATGGATATATATAAATAATTTAAAAGTCCAAATATGGATGTAGCAACTGCAGATTTCACCTTTAACACCACACATCAGTTCAACAACTGCAGAGTTTGTGCCTCTGTTTTTAAGACAGTACTTACTAGTGTTAATCAGGGCCCGGTTTCTCAAAACCATCTTACTGCTAAGTTCATCATTAGAACCATTGGATGCCTTAAGATGCCTTTGGGAAACCGGAACCAGATATCCAGTCTTCCTAAAACTCACTAGCTTCTAGAACTCTTGTCTTCCTAAAACTCACTAGCTTCTAGAACTCTTGTCTTATTAAAACTCACTAGCTTCTAGAACTCTGGTCGTCCTAAAACTCACTAGCTTCTAGAACTCTGGTCTTCCTAAAACTCACTAGCTTCTAGAACTCTGGTCTTCCTAAAACTCACTAGCTTCTAGAACTCTGGTCTTCCTAAAACTCACTAGCTTCTAGAACTCTGGTCTTCCTAAAACTCACTAGCTTCTAGAACTCTGGTCTTCCTAAAACTCACTAGCTTCTAGAACTCTGGTCTTCCTAAAACTCACTAGCTTCTAGAACTCTGGTCTTCCTAAAACTCACTGGCTTCTAGAACTCTGATCTTCCTAAAACTCACTAGCTTCTAGAACTCTGGTCTTCCTAAAACTCACTAGCTTCTAGAACTCTGGTCTTCCTAAAACTCACTAGCTTCTAGAACTCTGGTCTTCCTAAAACTCACTAGCTTCTAGAACTCTGGTCTTCCTAAAACCCACTAGCTTCTAGAACTCTGGTCGTCCTAAAACTCACTAGCTTCTAGAACACTGGTCGTCCTAAAACTCACTAGCTTCTAGAACTCTGGTCGTCCTAAAACTCACTAGCTTCTAGAACTCTGGTCTTCCTAAAACTCACTAGCTTCTAGAACTCTGGTCTTCCTAAAACCCACTAGCTTCTAGAACTCTGGTCTTCCTAAAACTCACTAGCTTCTAAAACTCACTAGCTTCTAAAACTCTGGTCTTCCTAAAACTCACTAGCTTCTAGAACTCTGGTCTTCCTAAAACTCACTAGCTTCTAAAACTCACTGGCTTCTAGAACTCTGGTCTTCCTAAAACTCACTAGCTTCTAAAACTCACTAGCTTCTAAAACTCTGGTCTTCCTAAAACTCACTAGCTTCTAGAACTCTGGTCTTCCTAAAACTCACTAGCTTCTAAAACTCACTGGCTTCTAGAACTCTGGTCTTCCTAAAACTCATTAGCTTCTAGAACTCTCGTCCCCTTGGAACGAGCCCAAACAAAACTCATCTCCAATACAGAAAAACGTGCAGTCAAAATAAATTGTGATCCATGACAACGCACTGGCTAAATGCAAAACACAAATCGTTTTGACTGCCCACCCTTGAGACAATCAGCAACCAAGTTGTCCTTACCATGGACATGTCTGATTTCAAGAGGAAACTCCTGCAATATCCGTAGTAACTTTACACCTCACTGCGGACCTTCTCTCTCTTTTCAGGGTTCACTCGATAGGCATGTTGTTGGATCGGGGCCGAGTCCCCAATGTCATACTCTAGTACATTTGGGTTGGCACATCTGAGAATGAACCCTGATATTCTACAAGCAGTGCAACAATGTCAATATAATTGTACCCCAAAATGGTCAGTTGGTTGCATAATTTATGATTACTAAATGTTGCATGAATTGTAAATATAAAATATCAAAACCAAATGATCACCCCTTTGTTAATATGTATTGGCAGTAATTCACTTAATGGTGAGGCATTGAATAATTAAAAATGTATATTTTGTCAGGCTGGATGTTTGAAATATGAGTAGGTTATTTGAGTCATGCTTCTTCAGTAGTGGAATAAAGACAAGTAGCACTTGAATGTTGTAAAGAAATACTGGAGTGATGTAAGATTGTTAATAAAACTGATTATATACCAATTTATTATACTGCGTCCATGTTTATAGGCTGCAAGTACGTTGAAATTAAGTTGTTGTCAAGTCGTTGAAAAAACGACCTGAAAATACATATTTTCAACTAAAACCGAATGTAAACTCAGCAATAAAAAAAAAGTCCTCTCACTGTCAACTGCGTTTATTTTCAGCAAACTTAACATGTGTAAATATTTGTATGAACATAACAAGATTCAACAACTGAGACATAAACTGAACAAGTTCCACACACAAATAATGTGTCCCTGGGGGGGGTCAAAATCAAAAGTAACAGTCAGTATCTGGTGTGGCCACCAGCTGCATTAAGTACTGCAGTGCATCTCCTCCTCATGGACTGCACCAGATTTGCCAGTTCTTGCTGTGAGATGTTACCCGACTCTTCCACCAAGGCACATACAAGTTCCCAGACATTTCTGGGGGGAATTGCCCTAGCCCTCACCCTCCGATCCAACAGGTCCCAGACGTGCTCAATGGGATTGAGATCCGGGTTCTTCACTGGCCATGACAGAACACTGACATTCCTGTCTTGCAGGAAATCAGGCATATTTCTTTTGGTGTTTTCCAGAGTCAATAGAAAGGCCTCTTTTGTGTCCTAAGTTTTCATAACTGTGACCTTAATTGCCTACCATCTGTAAGTCTTAACGACCGTTCCACAGGTGCATGTTCATTAATTATTTATGGTTCATTGAACAAGCATGGGAAACAGTGTTAAAACCCTTTACAATTAAGATCTGTGAAGTTATTTTGGATTTTACAAATTATCTTTGAAAGACAGGGTCCTGGAAAAGGGACGTTTCTTTTTTTGCTGAGTTTATATTGGACATCAGGCATAGTCTTCTTTTCAATGTCTTTTCAATGACATTTTGCTACGTGGGAAACCTCAATGTCAAAACACAGTTTTAACATGTCCAAATCAATAACCAATATGCAAAAACAGTTTGTGATATATTGAAAACCGAAACCTAAACTGTACTATCTACACAAATGTGCCACAATAATCATATTAAAACAAGCACCTTATAAACTGCACAAGCACCAACAATAAGTCACTGATATCGATTATGGGGGAGATCAGGTTGTACCTGCTGTTGAAACTAACACAACTAAAAAAACATATGGAAATGGGAGATAACTTTTACCTCACTGGTTAGAGGACAACCTGCAGAAGACAGTCAGCTACATTTTGGAGGGATGCATTTACATTTATGGGTCGCTAAACAAAGGAACGCAACACTTATTTCATCGATATCATGTTGAAATCAATTGCGCAAGAGTGGGGGAGATGAGGTTGCACGTCCTGTTAAAATGAATAGCTCAAACACCACATGGAATCTGGGAATAATGTGTACATCACTGGTCAGAGGACAATTGGTAGAAAACAGCTAGCTACGTTTTGATTAACGTGTAACACAACTTTTTTTATTTTTTATTTTACTTTTTGTTAAATCACATAAATACTCTTTCAATTCATAGCCTGTGTTTTTCCCAGAGGCTAATATCCATATCACGCTGAAATAAATTGAACAGGGGGAAATGTTTAGGGTTCTACATTGGGACATTATTAATTAAAGTACTCCTTCTACAAAGTCCTCCTTCTACACCCCAATGGTGGAACAAGCTCCCTCACGACGCCAGGACAGCGGAGTCACTCACCACCTTCCGGAGACATTTGAAACCCCACCTCTTTAAGGAATACCTGGGATAGGATAAAGTAATCCTTCTACCCCCCCCCACAAAAAAAAAAATTGTAAAGTGGTTATCCCACTGGCTATAGGGTGAACGCACCAATTTGTGAGTCGCTCTGGATAAGAGCGTCTGCCAAATGACGTAAATGTGCCCTTGAGCAAGGCACTTAACCCTAATTGCTCCTGTAAGTCGCTCTGGATAAGAGCGTCTGCTAAATGACTAAAATGTAAATGTAAATGTACAATGTTGAAACATTCTACATTGTGACATTATTTCATTGATATCATGAAACAACTCATGTATGTATTTTCTGATGTTTGATCAGATATCTTTTATCAAAGTATCTCTTGTCACATGATCACAGCTATATCATTTATCTCCAGCTATATCATTTATCTCCTGCTAAATTGTTTCTCTCCTGTGTGTGTTCTCTGGTGTGATTTAAAATCTCTTAACATAACAAAATTCTTTCTGCAGTCAGAGCAGTGATAAAGTTTCTCTCCTGTGTGTGTTCTCTGGTGTACTACCAGGCTGATTGACTGAGTAAAACTCTTCCCACATTGAGTACAGCTATATGGTTTCTCTCCTGTGTGTGTTCTCTGGTGTACTACCAGGCCGCTTGACTGAGTAAAACTCTTCCCACATTGATCACAGCTATAAGGTTTCTCTCCTGTGTGTGTTCTCTGGTGCACTATCAGGGAGCTTGAATGATTAAAACTCTTCCCACATTGAGTACAGCTATATGGTGATTTCTCTCCTGTGTGTGTTCTCTGGTGTGATTTTAAATCTTTTAAAATAACAAAAGTCTTTCTGCAGTCAGAGCAGTCGTAAGGTTTCTCTCCTGTGTGTGTTCTCTGGTGCATTATCAGGGAGCTTGACCGAGTAAAACTCCTCCCACATTGATCACAGCTATAAGGTTTCTCTCCTGTGTGTATTCTCAGATGTACTATCAGGTAGCTTGACCGAGTAAAACTCCTCCCACATTGATCACAGCTATAAGGTTTCTCTCCTGTGTGTATTCTCAGATGTTCTATCAGGGAGCTTGACCGAGTAAAACTCTTCCCACATTGAGTACAGCTATAAGGTTTCTCGCCTGTGTGTGTTCTCTGGTGTATCTTCAGATCGCAAGATGCAACAAAACTCTTCCCACATTGAGTACAGCTATAAGGTTTCTCTCCTCTGTGTGTTCTCTGGTGCACTATCAGGGAGCTTGAATGAGTAAAACTCTTCCCACATTGAGAACACCTATATGGTGATTTCTCTCCTGTGTGTGTTCTCTGGTGTGATTTTAAATCTCTTAAACTAACAAAAGTCTTTCCGCATTCAGAGCAGTCGTAAGGTTTCTCTCCTGTGTGTGTTCTCTGGTGCATTATCAGGGAGCTTGACCGAGTAAAACTCCTCCCACATTGATCACAGCTATAAGCTTTCTCTCCTGTGTGTATTCTCAGATGTACTATCAGGTAGCTTGACCGAGTAAAACTCCTCCCACATTGATCACAGCTATAAGGTTTCTCTCCTGTGTGTACTTGCTGGTGTATTTTAAGTTCTGATGAAGACCTGCAACGTTTCCCACAGTCAGAGCAGCAGTGAGATTTCTTCGCAGTGGGTCTCAGATGGTTTTTCTTAAGGTGTTCTGATCTGGAGAGAGACCTTTCTGCCTCGTCAGCATCATGTTGTTGAGGCTCCCCAGAGGATCCACGATAGCCACGTCTCTCTCCTGTGTGAACGACAAAGTCAGACAGATGGTTAAAGAAACACAACAGCAGAAATACACTGTTTATTTGAGGTAAAAGGTGATACCCAGAGCGTACCCATGAAATTGTACAACAATTGATGCCTTAAATTATTTGACAATTGTCTTTTATACAGTCAAGTGAGCAACAATAGTCATATTTTGTCTTGTTTTCACATTAGTAGTAACATCGATGATTCTAGGCTCCAAATAAGTTATTAAAGTTGTTGAAATCCTAAGCAGAGTGCCAGACGACTTTTACTCTCCAATATAGGACCCTTTCTGTGTTTGCTGTTTGTTGCTATGCAACACAATTTGGCTGCAGAAACACCTCCATGCTAATAACATCTAGTTATGGATGTAGTATATCTGAACTCCTCCATGCTAATAACCTCTAGTTATGGATGTAGTATATCTGAACTCCTCCATGCTAATAACCTCTAGTTATGGATGTAGTATATCTGAACTCCTCCATGCTAATAACCTCTAGTTATGGATGTAGTATATCTGAACTCCTCCATGCTAATAACCTCTAGTTATGGATGTAGTATATCTGAACTCCTCCATGCTAATAACCTCTAGTTATGGATGTAGTATATCTGAACTCCTCCATGCTAATAACCTCTAGTTATGGATGTAGTATATCTGAACTCCTCCATGCTAATAACCTCTAGTTATGGATGTAGTATATCTGAACTCCTCCATGCTAATAACCTCTAGTTATGGATGTAGTATATCTGAACTCCTCCATGCTAATAACCTCTAGTTATGGATGTAGTAAATCTGTACTCCTCCATGCTAATAACCTCTAGTAATGGATGTAGTATATCTGAACTCCTCCATGCTAATAACCTCTAGTTATGGATGTAGTATATCTGAACTCCTCCATGCTAATAACCTCTAGTTATGGATGTAGTATATCTGAACTCCTCCATGCTAATAACCTCTAGTTATGGATGTAGTATATCTGAACTCCTCCATGCTAATAACCTCTAGTTATGGATGTAGTATATCTGAACTCCTCCATGCTAATAACCTCTAGTTATGGATGTAGTATATCTGAACTCCTCCATGCTAATAACCTCTAGTTATGGATGTAGTATATCTGAACTCCTCCATGCTAATAACCTCTAGTTATGGATGTAGTAAATCTGTACTCCTCCATGCTAATAACCTCTAGTAATGGATGTAGTATATCTGAACTCCTCCATGCTAATAACCTCTAGTTATGGATGTAGTATATCTGAACTCCTCCATGCTAATAACCTCTAGTTATGGATGTAGTATATCTGAACTCCTCCATGCTAATAACCTCTAGTTATGGATGTAGTATATCTGAACTCCTCCATGCTAATAACCTCTAGTTATGGATGTAGTATATCTGAACTCCTCCATGCTAATAACCTCTAGTTATGGATGTAGTATATCTGAACTCCTCCATGCTAATAACCTCTAGTTATGGATGTAGTATATCTGAACTCCTCCATGCTAATAACCTCTAGTTATGGATGTAGTATATCTGAACTCCTCCATGCTAATAACCTCTAGTTATGGATGTAGTATATCTGAACTCCTCCATGCTAATAACCTCTAGTTATGGATGTAGTATATCTGAACTCCTCCATGCTAATAACCTCTAGTTATGGATGTAGTATATCTGAACTCCTCCATGCTAATAACCTCTAGTTATGGATGTAGTATATCTGAACTCCTCCATGCTAATAACCTCTAGTTATGGATGTAGTATATCTGCATGGAGGAACAATGGTGAGCGAAGATTTCACAATGTATTCTGAACATTACCACACATTATCAGAGCAAGATCGGGAGTGATACTCAAGGAAACTCACATTAAGCTCTGTGTCGCTATTCACTAATTCACCACTAATTCAGTAAAATGCTCTTTGGCTACCTTTACACACTAAGTGTATGCCAAATTGGCCCATAACTTCATCTAACAATAACATACAGTACCAGTCAAAAGTTTGGACACAACTACTCATTCAAGGGTTGTTCTTTATTTTTTACTATTTTCTACATTGTAGAACAATAGTGAAGACATCAAAACTATGAAATAACACATATGGAATCATGTAGTAACCAAAATAGTGTTAAACTAATCAAAATATTTTAGATTTTAGATTCTTCGAAGTAGCCACCGTTTGCCTTGATGACAACTTTGCACACTTGGCATTCTCTCAAGCAGCTTCATCTGGAATGCTTTTCCAACAGTCTTGAAGGAGTTCCCACATATGCTGAGCACTTGTTGGCTGCTTTTCCTTCACTCTGCGGTTCAACTCATCCCAAACTATCTCAATTGGGGTGAGGTCGAGGGATTGTGGAGGCCAGGTCATCTGATGCAGCACTCCATCACTCTCCTTCTTGGTAAAATAGCCCTTACACAGCCTGGAGGAGTGTTGGGTCATTGTCCTGTTGAAAAGCAAAATGATAGTCCCACTAAGCCCAAACCAGATGGGATGGCGTATCACTGCAGAATGCTGTGGTAGCCATGCTGGATAAGTGTGCCTTGAATTCTAAATAAATCACAGACAGTGTCACCATCACTACACCTCCTCCTCCATGCTTCACGGTAGGAACTACACACGCGGAGATCATCCGTTCACCCACATCGCGTCGCACAAAGACATGGCGGTTGGAACCAAAAATCTCAATTTCCACCGGTCTAATGTCCATTGCTCGTGTTTCTTGGCCCAAGCAGATCTCTTCTTATTATTGGTGTCCTTTAGTAGTTGTTTCTTTGCAGCAATTCAACCATGAAGGCCTGATTTACCCAGTCCCCTCTGAACAGTTGATGTTGAGATACGTCTGTGACTTGAAATCTGTGAAGTCTTTATTTGGGCAGCAATTTCTGAGGCTGGTAACTCTAATGAACTTATCCTCTGCAGCAGAGCTAACTCTGGGTCTTCCATTCCTGTGGCAGTCCTCATGAGAGCCAGTTTCATCATGGCGCTTGATGGTTTTTGCGACTGCACTTGAAGAAACGTTCAATGTTCTTGAAATGTTCCGTATTGTCTGACCTTCATGTCTTAAAGTAATGATGGACTGTCGTTTCTCTTTGCTTATTTGAGCTGTTCTTGCCATAATATGGACTTGGTCTTTCACCAAATAGGGCTATCTTCTGTATACCAACCCTACCTTGTCACAACACAACTGATTGGCTCAAATGTATTAAGAAGGAAATTAATTCCACAAATTAACTTAAGGCACACCTGTTAATTGAAATGCATTCCTGTCACGGTTTCGGCCGAGGCTGCTCCTCCTCCTTGTTCGGGCAGGTTTCGGCGGTCGTCGTCCCCGGAGTACTAGCTGCCACCGATCTATGTTTCATGTTCGTTTGGTTTTGTCTTGATGTTGTACACCTGTGTCTAGTTAGTCCTCATTAGTGTTCTATTTAGTTCTCGTTGTGTGTTTTGGTGTTGTGTGTGATTGCTCCTCTGTTTGGTGTTCTGAGCTACGTATTCTTCCCTCCGTGTTTGGAGAGGTTTTCGCACATGTTAGTGCGCCATTTGTTTGACGCCTGTGTGCGCCGTTATTTCACTTCCGGGCTTATTGTTCTCGTGTACTACGTGAATAACTCACTAAAGTCTTTTGGACTTAGCTTCTGGGTCCTGCGCTTGATTCCTGCACCACACCCACCTTCAGCACCCCTTGACAGAATCACACACCATTTATAATGGAATCAGCAGGAGCAACAATCACGCCTGAGTCGTTGGAGGGGCATGTCCGCAGCCAGGATGACCAGATACGACAACTGGGGACCGCTCTACAGGACGTCATCAACACCCTGCACCGATGGGAGTCCAGAGGGGTACCCACACCTCCACCTACCCTGCCACCCCCATCGGCCGGTCCACCAGTCCCAGGTCCGGAACCCAGTGGGATTTGGCTCTCGCTCCCGAGGGCGTATGACGGAACAGCTGCCGGGTGTCAGGGGTTCCTCCTGCAGGTGGAGCTCTACCTGGCCACTGTACACCCGGTGCCCTCGGGACACGAGAGCATTTCCGCCCTCATCTCCTGTCTCACGGGCAAGGCGTTGGAATGGGCCAACGCCGAGTGGAGGAGGATGGACGCCACCACCATCTCCTACGCCGAGTTCTCCCGTCGCTTCAAGGCCGTGTTCGACCATCCACCAGAGGGCAAAGCGGCGGGGGAGCGTCTAGTCCACCTGAGACAGGGGAGGAGGAGCGCACAGGCGTTCGCGCTGGAGTTCCGGACTCTAGCGGCAGACGCAGGGTGGAATGAACGGGCCCTCATCGAACATTTTCGATGTAGCCTACGGGAGGACGTTCAACGTGAGTTGGCCTGCAGGGATACCAATTTCACTTTCGACCAGTTGGTCAATATGTCCATCCGTCTGGACACCCTGCTGGCCACCCGTGGACGTCCCGAGTGGGGTCCGTCCATTCCACCCTCCGGCACCTCCGAGCCGAGCCCTATGGAGCTCGGCGGTGCTGGCGCTAGAGAGAGGAGGAGAAGCCCGAGGGGGCCTGTCCCCTGCACCAAGTGCGGTCGTGGAGGGCACACTGCGGCCAGGTGCTGGGGAGGGTTCCCCGAGGGAGGAGACAACAGGCCACGCACTGGGGAGCCCTCCCAGGTGAGTAGACGCCCCACTTACCCAGAGCTCTCTGTTGCGCACTTTTGTATACCTGTTTTTTTTTTTCCACAGGTTGCACCTCATTCCCAGCATAAGGCGCTAGTAGATTCAGGCGCAGCTGGGAATTTTGTTGATCTGAAGTTTTGTTTAGATTTAGGGATCCCTCTCCTACCTGTTGGGGTCGGGGTTGATTAGGGAGATCACAGCGCCACTTAGGATGTGTGCGCAGGGGGGTCATGAAGAGACTATACAGTTGTATCTGATCGACTCTCCTGCGAACCCGGTGGTGCTGGGAATTCCCTGGTTAAGCACCCATAACCCTGCTATTTCGTGGCAACAGAGGGCTCTCAATGGGTGGTCTGCTCAGTGTGAGGGGCGTTGGCTGGGTGTTTCCGTAGGGGCGACTTCGGTGGAAAGTCCAAACCAAGTGCCCGCACTGCACATTCCGCCTGAATATGGGGATTTAGCTCTCGTGTTTAGTAAAGCTAGGGCGACGCAGTTGCCTCCTCATAGACAGGGGGATTGTGCGATTGATCTCCAGGCAGGAGCAGCGCTCCCACGGAGCCACGTGTATCCTTTGTCTCAAGAGGAGAGAAAAGCTATGGAAACGTACATAGCCGAATCCTTGAGACAGGGATACATACGGCCCTCCACTTCTCCCGCCTCCTCAAGCTTCTTTTTTGTGAAGAAAAAAGATGGAGGGTTGCGCCCGTGCATCGATTACCGTGGTCTCAATCAGATTACTGTGAAATACAGTTATCCACTCCCTCTGATTGCGACCATGACGGAGTCATTGCATGGAGCGTGGTTTTTCACAAAACTGGATCTCAGGAGCGCGTATAACTTGGTGCGCATTAGGGAGGGCGACGAATGGAAAACAGCGTTTAGTACCACGTCAGGTCATTTCGAGTATCTCGTCATGCCATATGGGTTGATGAATGCTCCATCAGTCTTCCAATCCTTCGTAGATTACATTTTCCGGGATATGCAGGGGCAAGGGGTGGTCGTGTACATTGATGACATTCTAGTGTACTCGTCTACCCGAGCCGAGCATATAGCCCTGGTGCGTCGTGTATTGAGGAGGCTGTTGGAGCACGACCTATATGTCAAGGCAGAGAAATGTCTGTTTTTCCAGGAGTCGGTCTCCTTTTTGGGTTATCGGTTGTCGGAAGTACGTTCCGCTCGAGATTCGGGATCGACTCATTTACTTGGCTCACACGTCACCCTCCTCTGGACATCCGGGTATTGGCCGGACAGTGCATTGTCTTAGCACTAAATACTGGTGGCCCACGTTAGTCAGGGATGTGAGGGTTTATGTCTCCTCCTGCTCGGTGTGCGCCCAGTGTAAGGCGCCCAGATACCTACCCAGGGGTAAGTTACAACCCCTGCCCGTTCCACAACGACCATGGTCCCACCTCTCGGTGGATTTTGTGACAGACCTTCCCCTCTCTCAGGGGAATACCACCATCCTGGTCATGTGGACCGGTTCTCTAAGGCCTGTCGTCTTCTCCCTATGTCCGTGAGCTCCTGAGTGGCGCAGTGGTCTAAGGCACTGCATCGCAGTGCTAACTGCATCGCAGTGCTAACTGTGCTACTAGAGATCCTGGTTCGAATCCAGGCTCTGTCGCAGCCGGCCGCGACCGGGAGACTCATGGGCGGCGCACAATTGGCCCAGCGTCGTCCAGGGTAGGGGAGGGAATGGCCGGCAGGGATGTAGCTCAGTTGATAGAGCATGGCGTTTGCAACGCCAGGGTTGTGGGTTCGTTTCCCATGGGGGGCCAGTATAAAAAATAAATTAAAAAAAAATAAAAAAATGTATTCACTAACTGTAAGTCGCTCTGGATAAGAGCGTCTGCTAAATGACTAAAAATGTAAATGTAAATATGTCGGGTCTTCCTACTGCCCTACAAACCGCAGAGGCCCTATTTACCCACGTCTTCCGGCATTACGGGGTACCCGAGGATATAGTGTCTGATCGAGGCCCCCAGTTTACCTCCCGAGTATGGAGAGCGTTCATGGAGCGTTTGGGGGTCTCGGTGAGCCTTACCTCAGGGTACCACCCGGAGAGTAATGGGCAGGTAGAACGAGTCAACCAGGATGTGGGTAGGTTTCTGAGGTTGTATTGCCAGGACCGGCCTGAGGAGTGGGCTCGGTACATTCCCTGGGCCGAGATGGCCCAGAACTCTCTCCGCCACTCCTCTACCAACCTAACCCACTTCCAATGTGTATTAGGTTACCAGCCGGTTCTGGCACCTTGGCAGCAGAGCCAGATCGAGGCCCCTGCGGTGGATGATTGGATAAGGCGCTCGGAGGAGATGTGGAACGCTGCACACGTCCACCTGCAGCGGGCCATCCGTTGTCACAAGGCGAGCGCCGATCTCCACCGCAGTGAGGGGCCGGTGTACGCACCCGGAGATCGAGTCTGGCTCTCTACCAGAAACCTACCCCTCCGCCTGCCCTTCCGGAAGCTGGGTCGGCGGTTTGTGGGGCCTTTTAAAGTCCTGAGAAGATTGAACGAGGTGTGTTATAGGTTACATCTGCCTGTTGAATACAAGAATATTAACCCCTCGTTCCATGTGTCTCTTCTCAGGCCGGTGGTAGCTGGTCCACTCCAGGAAGGTGAGATAGGAGAGACTCCTCCGCTCCCACTGGACATCGAGGGGGATCCGGCGTACACCGTTCGGTCCATCCTGGTTGTCCCCGAGGCCGGGGTCGGCGCACGGCTGGAGCCGCGCGTCAAGGGGGGGGTACTGTCACGGTTTCGGCCGAGGCTGCTCCTCCTCCTTGTTCGGGCAGGTTTCGGCGGTCGTCGTCCCCGGAGTACTAGCTGCCACCGATCTATGTTTCATGTTCGTTTGGTTTTGTCTTGATGTTGTACACCTGTGTCTAGTTAGTCCTCATTAGTGTCCTATTTAGTTCTCGTTGTGTGTGTATGGTGTTGTGTGTGATTGCTCCTCTGTTTGGTGTTCTGAGCTACGTATTCTTCCCTCCGTGTTTGGAGAGGTTTTCGCACATGTTAGTGCGCCGTTTGTTTGACGCCTGTGTGTGCCGTTATTTCGCCTCCGGGCTTATTGCTCTCGTGTACTACGTGAATAACTCACTAAAGTCTTTTGGACTTAGCTTCTGCGTCCTGCGCTTGATTCCTGCACCACACCCACCTTCAGCACCCCTTGACAATTCCAGGTGACTACCTCATGAAGCTGGTTGAGAGAATGCCAAGAGTGCAAAGCTGCCATCAAGGCAAAGGGTGGCTACTTTATAGAATCTCAAATAAAAAATATATTTTGATTAGTTTAACACTTTTTTGGTTACTACATGATTCCATATGTGTTATTTCATAGTTTTGATGTCTTCACTATTATTCTACAATGTAGAAAATAGTAAAAAATAAAGAAAAACCCTTGAATGAGTAGGTGTGTCCAAACTTTTGACTGGTAGTGTACATAGTGTACACTAACTGTAAGTCGCTCTGGATAAGAGCGTCTGCTAAATGACTCAAATGTAAATGTAAAATATATATATATATATATATCTTTTAAAAATATATTTTCCTTTATTATGGCGGCAGGTAGCTTAGTGGTTAAGAGCGGTGTGCCAGTAACCGAAAGGTTGCTGGTTCTAATCCCCGAGCCGACTAGGTGAAAAATCTGTCGATGTGCCCTTAAGCAAGGCACTTAACCCTAATTGCTCCTGTAAGTCGCTCTGGATAAGAGCGTCTGCTAAATGACTTAAATGTAAATGTATTATTTTCCACTAACCCTACCACCTCTCCCCTAATTGCAGCAAACTAATGAACAACAACACTTAGGCTTCTATTTCCAACATTTTACGGACACAATCTATTTTACAATAGTTATATTTTGTTTGTTTTTTACATCACTGGGTTCAAGCTTCCTGCCATCCAGGACCTAGATACTAGGCATGTCAGAGGAAAATCGTCAAAGACTCCAGTCACCCAAGTCATAGACTGTTCTTTCTGCTACCGCACAGCAAGCGGTACCGGAGCGCCAAGTCTAGGACCAAAAGGCTCCTTAACAGCTTCTACCCCCAAGCCATAAGACTGCTGAACAATTAATCCCCTCCCTCCTTTGTTTTTACACTGCTGCTACTCGCTGTTTATCATCTAAGCACAGTCACTTTACCCCTACCGACATGTACAAATTACCTGAACTAACCTGTACCCCAGCCCATTACCTCGGTACCGGTACCCCCTGTATATAGCCTCATTATTACCTGGACTAACCTGTACACCAGCCCATTACCTCGGTACCGGTACCCCCTGTATATAGCCTCATTATTACCTGAACTAACCTGTACCCCAGCCCATTACCTCGGTACCGGTACCCCCTGTATATAGCCTCATTATTACCTGGACTAACCTGTACCCCGGCACATTACCTCGGTACCGGTACCCCCTGTGTATAGCCTCATTATTACCTGGACTAACCTGTACCCCAGCCCATTACCTCGGTACCGGTACCCCCTGTATATAGCCTCATTATTACCTGAACTAACCTGTACCCCAGCCCATTACCTCGGTACCGGTACCCCCTGTATATAGCCTCATTATTACCTGGACTAACCTGTACCCCGGCACATTACCTCGGTACCGGTACCCCCTGTGTATAGCCTCATTATTACCTGGACTAACCTGTACCCCAGCACATTACCTCGGTACCGGTACCACCTGTATACAGCCTCGAAGTCGCGAGAGTGTGACTCCCCATAGTATGTTGTACCAAAGTTGACTGACCCTTAAGGGAACCACACTGCCATAAATGCAAGGAAATCCTCACTGGCAGTTATAGAAAGACCCATATACTGCATAGCCATTGATTCTTGAAGAATATAACTTATAAATGCCTCAAATGTATTTCCCCATCAAAAACCAAAACATAAGCTTGTACAGTGGGGGAAAAAAGTATTTAGTCAGCCACCAATTGTGCAAGTTCTCCCACTTAAAAAGATGAGAAAGGCCTGTACTTTTCATCATAGGTACACGTCAACTATGACAGACTAATTGAGGAAAAAAATTACAGAAAATCACATTGTAGGATTTTTAATGAATTTATTTGCAAATTATGGTGGAAAATAAGTATTTGGTCACCTACAAACAAGCAAGATTTCTGGCTCTCACAGACCTGTAACTAGGCTCCTCTGTCCTCCACTCGTTACCTGTATTAATGGCACCTGTTTGAACTTGTTATCAGTATAAAAGACACCTGTCCACAACCTCAAACAGTCACACTCCAAACTCCACTATGGCCAAGACCAAAAGAGCTTTCAAAGGACACCAGAAACAGAATTGTAGACCTGCACCAGGCTGGGAAGACTGAATCTGCAATAGGTAAGCAGCTTGGTTTGAAGAAATCAACTGTGGGAGCAATTATTAGGAATTGGAAGACATACAAGACCACTGATAATATCCCTCGATCTGGGGCTCCACGCAAGATCTCACCCCGTGGGGTCAAAATGATCACAAGAACGGTGAGCAAAAATCCCAGAACCACACAGGGGGACCTAGTGAATGACCTGCAGAGAGCTGGGACCAAAGTAACAAAGCCTACCATCAGTAACACACTACGCCGCCAGGGACTCAAATCCTGCAGTGCCAGATGTGTCCCCCTGCTTAAGCCAGTACATGTCCAGGCCCGTCTGAAGTTTGCTAGAGTGCATTTGGATGATCCAGAAGAGGATTGGGAGAATGTCATATGGTCAGATGAAACCAAAATATAACTGTTTGGTAAAAACTCAACTCGTCGTTTTTGGAGGACAAAGAATGCGGAGTTGCATCCAAAGAACACCATACCTACTGTGAAGCATGGGGTTGGAAACATCATGCTTTGGGGCTGTTTGTCTGCAAAGGGACCAGGACGACTGATCCGTGTAAAGGAAAGAATGAATGGGGCCATGTATCGTGAGATTTTGAGTGAAAACCTCCTTCCATCAGCAAGGGCATTCAATCAATCAATAAATTTTATTTTATATAGCCCTTCGTACATCAGCTAATGTCTCGAAGTGCTGTACAGAAACCCAGCCTAAAACCCCAAACAGCTAGTAATGCAGGTGTAGAAGCACGGTGGCTAGGAAAAACTCCCTAGAAAGGCCAAAACCTAGGAAGAAACCTAGAGAGGAGCCAGGCTATGAGGGGTGGCCAGTCCTCTTCTGGCTGTGCCGGGTGGAGATTATAACAGAACCATGCCAAGATGTTCAAAAATGTTCATAAGTGACAAGCATGGTCAAATAATAATCAGGAATAAATCTCAGTTGGCTTTTCATAGCCGATCATTAAGAGTTGAAAACAGCAGGTCTGGGACAGGTAGGGGTTCCATAACCGCAGGCAGAACAGTTGAAACTGGAATAGCAGCAAGGCCAGGCGGACTGGGGACAGCAAGGAGTCACCACGGCCGGTAGTCCCGACGTATGGTCCTAGGGCTCAGGTCTCTCAGTTGGCTTTTCATAGCCGATCATTAAGAGTTGAAAACAGCAGGTCTGGAACAGGTAGGGGTTTCGTAACCGCAGGCAGAACAGTTGAAACTGGAATAGCAGCAAGGCCAGGCGGACTGGGGACAGCAAGGTGTCAGCATGCCCGGTAGTCCTGACGTATGGTCCTAGGGCTCAGGTTCTCAGAGAGAAAGAGAGAACGAGAGAATTAGCGAGAGCATACTTAAATTCACACAGGACACTGGATAAGACAGGAGAAGTACTCCAGGTATAACCAACTAACCCCAGCCCCCCGACACATAAACTACTGCAGCATAAATACTGGAGGCTGAGACAGGAGCGGTCCGGAGACACTGTGGCCCCATCCGAAGAAACCCCCGGACAGGGCCAAACAGGAAGGATATAACCACACCCACTCTGCCAAAGCACAGCCCCCGCACCACTAGAGGGATATCCTCAACCACCAACTTACAATCCTGAGACAAGGCCGAGTATAGCCCACAGAGGTCTCCACCACAGCACAAACCAAGGGGGGGGCGCCAACCCAGACAGGAAGATCACGTCAGTAACTCAACCCACTCAAGTGACGCACCCCTACCAGGGACGGCATGAAAGAGCACCAGCAAGCCAGTGACTCAGCCCCTGTAACAGGGTTAGAGGCAGAGAACCCCAGTGGAGAGAGGGGAACCGGCCTGGCAGAGACAGCAAGGGCTGTTCGTTGCTCCAGAGCCTTTCCGTTCACCTTCATACTCCTGGGCCAGACTACACTCAATCATATGACCTACTGAAGAGATAAGTCTTCAGTAAAGACTTAAAGGTTGAGACCGAGTCTGCGTCTCTCACATGGGTAGGCAGACTGTTCCATAAAAATGGAGATCTATAGGAGAAAGCCCTGCCTCCCGCTGTTTGCTTAGAAATTCTAGGGACAATTAGGAGGCCTGCGTCTTGTGACCGTAGCGTACGTATTGGTATGTACGGCAGGACCAACTCGGAAAGATAGGTAGGAGCAAGCCCATGTAACGCTTTATAGGTTAACAGTAAAACCTTGAAATCAGCCCTTGCCTTAACAGGAAGCCAGTGTAGGGAAGCTAGCACTGGAGTAATATGATCAAATTTCTTGGTTCTAGTCAGGATTCTAGCAGCCGTATTCAGCACTAACTGAAGTTTATTTAGTGCTTTATCCGGGTAGCCGGAAAGTAGAGCATTGCAGTAGTCTAACCTAGAAGTAACAAATGCATGGATTAATTTTTCTGCATCATTTTTGGACAGAAAATTTCTGATTTTTGCAATGTTACGTAGATGGAAAAAAGCTGTCCTTGAAACAGTCTTGATATGTTTGTCAAAAGAGAGATCAGGGTCAAGAGTAACGCCGAGGTCCTTCACAGTTTTATTTGAGACGACTTTATAACCATCAAGATGAATTGTCAGATTTAACAGAAGATCTCTTTGTTTCTTGGGACCTAGAACAAGCATCTCTGTTTTGTCCGAGTTTAAAAGTAGAAAGTTTTCAGCCATCCACTTCCTTATGTCTGAAACACAGGCTTCTAGCGAGGGCAATTTTGGGGCTTCACCATGTTTCATTGAAATGTACAGCTGTGTGTCATCCGCATAGCAGTGAAAGTTAACATTATGTTTTCGAATAACATCCCCAAGAGGTAAAATATATAGTGAAAACAATAGTGGTCCTAAAACGGAACCTTGAGGAACACCGAAATGTACAGTTGATTTGTCGGAGGACAGACCATTCACAGAGACAAACTGATATCTTTCCGACAGGTAAGATCTAAACCAGGCCAGAACTTGTCCGTGTAGACCAATTTGGGTTTCCAGTCTCTCCAAAAGAATGTGGTGATCGATGGTGTCAAAGGCAGCACTAAGGTCTAGTAGCACGAGGACAGATGCAGAGCCTCGGTCTGACGCCATTAAAAGGTCATTTACCACCTTCACAAGTGCAGTCTCAGTGCTATGATGGGGTCTAAAACCAGACTGAAGCATTTCGTATACATTGTTTGTCTTCAGAAAGGCAGTGAGTTGCTGCGCAACAGCTTTTTCTAAAATTTTTGAGAGGAATGGAAGATTCGATATGGGCCGATAGTTTTTTATATTTTCCGGGTCAAGGTTTGGTTTTTTCAAGAGAGGCTTTATCACTGCCACTTTTAGTGAGTTTGGTACACATCCGGTGGATAGAGAGCTGTTTATTATGTTCAACATAGGAGGGCCAAGCACAGGAAGCAGCTCCTTCAGCAGTTTAGTAGGAATAGGATCCAGTATGCAGCTTGAAGGTTTAGAGGCCATGATTATTTTCATCATTGTGTCAAGAGATATAGTACTAAAACACTTAAGTGTCTCTCCCGATCCCAGGCCCTCGCAGAGCTGTGCAGATCCAGGACAGCTAAGCCCTGGAGGAATACGCAGATTCAAAGAGGAGTCCGTAATTTGCTTTCTAATGGTCATGATCTTTTCCTCAAAGAAGTTCATGAATTTATTACTGCTGAAGTGAAAGCCATCCTCTCTTGGGGAATGCTGCTTTTTAGTTAGCTTTGCAACAGTATCAAAAATAAATTTTGGATTGTTCTTATTTTCCTCGATTAAGTTGGAAAAGTAGGATGATCGAGCAGCAGTGAGGGCTCTTCGGTACTGCACGGTACTGTCTTTCCAAGCTAGCCGGAAGACTTCCAGTTTGGTGTGGCGCCATTTCCGTTCCAATTTCCTGGAAGCTTGCTTCAAAGCTCGGGTATTTTCTGTATACCAGGGAGCTAGTTTCTTATGACAAATGTTTTTCGTTTTTAGGGGTGCAACTGCATCTAGGGTATTGCGCAAGGTTAAATTGAGTTCCTCAGTTAAGTGGTTAACTGATTTTTGTCCTCTGACGTCCTTGGGTAGGCAGAAGGAGTCTGGAAGGGCATCAAGGAATTTTTGTGTTGTCTGAGAATTTATAGCACGACTTTTGATGCTCCTTGGTTGGGGTCTGAGCAGATTATTTGTTGCGATTGCAAACGTAATAAAATGGTGGTCCGATAGTCCAGGATTTTGTGGAAAAACATTAAGATATACAACATTTATTCCATGGGACAAAACTAGGTCCAGAGTATGGCTGTGGCAGTGAGTAGGTCCAGAGACATGTTGGACAAAACCCACTGAGTCGATGATGGCTCCGAAAGACTTTTGGAGTGGGTCTGTGGACTTCTCCATGTGAATATTAAAATCACCAAAAATTAGAATATGATCTGCTATGACTACAAGGTCTGATAGGAATTTAGGAAACTCAGAGAGGAACGCTGTATATGGCCCAGGAGGCCTGTAAACAGTAGCTATAAAAAGTGATTGAATAGGCTGCATAGATTTCATGACTAGAAGCTCAAAAGACGAAAACGCCATATTTTTTTTTGTAAATTGAAATTTGCTATCGTAAATGTTAGCAACACCTCCGCCTTTGCGGGATGCACGGGGAATATGGTCACTAGTGTAACCAGGAGGTGAGGCCTCATTTAACACAGCAAATTCATCAGGCTTAAGCCATGTTTCAGTCAGGCCAATCACATCAAGATTATGATCAGTGATTAGTTCATTGACTATGACTGCCTTTGAAGTGAGGGATCTAACATTAAGTAACCCTATTTTGAGATGTGAGGTATCACGATCTCTTTCAATAATGGCAGGAATGGAGGAGGTCTTTATCCTAATAAGATTGCTAAGGCGAACACCGCCATGTTTAGTTTTGCCCAACCTAGGTCGAGGCACAGACACAGTCTCAATGGGTATGGCTGAGCTGACTACACTGACTGTGCTATTGGCAGACTCCACTAAGCTGGCAGGTTGGCTAACAGCCTGCTGCCTGGCCTGCACCCTATTTCACTGTGGGGCTAGAGGAGTTAGAGCCCTATCTATGTTGGTAGATAAGATGAGAGCACCCCTCCAGCTAGGATGGAGTCCGTCACTCCTCAGCAGGTCAGGCTTGGTCCTGTTTGTGGGTGAGTCCCAGAAAGAGGGCCAATTATCTACAAATTCTATCTTTTGGGAGGGGCAGAAAACAGTTTTCAACCAGCGATTGAGTGCTGAGACTCTGCTGTAGAGCTCGTCACTCCCCCTAACTGGGAGGGGGCCAGAGACAATTACTCGATGCCGACACATCTTTCTAGCTGATTTACACGCTGAAGCGATGTTGCACTTGGTGACCTCTGACTGTTTCATCCTAACATCGTTGGTGCCGACGTGGATAACAATATCTCTATACTCTCTACACTCGCCATTTTTAGCTTTAGCCAGCACCATCTTTAGATTAGCCTTAACGTCGGTAGCCCTGCCCCCTGGTAAACAGTGTATGATCGCTGGGTGATTCGTTTTAAGTCTAATAATGCGGGTAATGGAGTCGCCAATGACTAGGGTTTTCAATTTGTCAGAGCTAATGGTGGGAGCCTTCGGCGTCTCAGACCCCGTAACGGGAGGAGTAGAGACAAGAGAAGACTCAGACTCAGACTCCGACTCGCTACATAATGGGGAAAACCGGTTGAAAGTTTCTGTCGGCTGAATGAGCGACACCGGTTGAGCATTCCGACAGTATTTCCCTCCAGAAGCCATGAGAAAGTTGTCCGGCTGCGGGGACTGTGCCGGGGGATTTATACTAACGTTACTATCTGTACTTACTGGTGGCACAGACGCTGTTTCTTCCTTTCCTACACTGAAATTACCCTTGCCTAACGATTGCGTCTGAAGCTGGGCTTGTAGCACAGCTATTCTCGCCGTAAGGCGATCGTTCTCCTGTATATTATGAGAACAGCGACTGCAATTAGAAGACATCATGTTAATGTTACTACTTAGCTTCGGCTGTTGAAGATGTTGACGAACCATGTCCAGATAAAGCGTCCGGAGTGAAAAAGTTGAATGAGGGAAAAAAGTTGCGATGGAAAAAAGAAAAATAACGTTGGCAGCAAAAACGCACAGGAAAATGACTCTGTCTCGGGACACAGAGTTTGATTAAACGTTTATTAAAAGTAAAATGTGAATAGTTTGGCAGGTAGCAACAAACAGCACAGCAGCACAGAGACAATGCGGAAGCGAGGCGGAAGTGACGCATTGAAGATGAAACGTGGCTGGGTCTTTCAGCATGACAATGATCCCAAACACACCGCCCGGGCAACGAAGGAGTGGCTTCGTAAGAAGCATTTCAAGGTCCTGGAGTGGCCTAGCCAGTCTCCAGATCTCAATCCCATAGAAAATCTTTGGAGGGAGTTGAAAGTCTGTGTTGCCCAGCGACAGCCCCAAAACATCACTGCTCTAGAGGAGATCTGCATGGAGGAATGGGCCAAAATACCAGCAACAGTGTGTGAAAACCTTGTGAAGACTTACAGAAAATGTTTGACCTGTGTCGAACCAAATACTTATTTTCCACCATAATTTGCAAATAAATTAATAAAAAATCCTACAATGTGATTTTTTTGATTTTTTCTCTCTCATTTTGTCTGTCATAGTTGACGTGTACCTATGATGAAAATTACAGGCCTCTCTCATCTTTTTAAGTGGGAGAACTTGCACAATTGGTGGTTGACTAAATACTTTTTTTCCCCACTGTATGATAGAAATTACAGACCTCTACATGCTTTGTAAGTAGGAAAACCTGCAAAATCGGCAGTGTATCAAATACTTGTTCTCCCCACTGTATATAATATATTTGTTTAACACTTTTTTGGTTACTACATGATTCCATATGTATTATTTCATAGTTTTGATGTCTTCACTATTATTCTACAATGTAGGAAATAGTCAAAATAAAGAAAGACCCTTGAATAAGTAGGTGTCCTAAAACCTAAACAAAAATATAAACGCAACAACTTCAACGATTTACAGTTCATATAAGCCAGGGCTGCCCAACCCTCTTCCTGTAGGTTTTCAGTCCAACTCTAATTTAGCATATCTGATTCAGCTTGTTAAGGTCTTGTTGAGCAGCTAATAAGTAGAATCAGGTGTGTTAAATTAGAGCTGGACTGATAACCCACAGGAAGAGGGTTGGGCAGCCCTGGCTTATATGAACTGTAAATCGTTGAAGTTGTTGCGTTTATATTTTTGTTGCACAAGATTTTAGTCAGACCAAGCTATAACATTATATATTTACTACGACAGTACATTCAACCAAAAGCTAATATAACAAAGGCATCAGAGATTATTTATAATCTGTCACAGAAACTGGAATCCATCTCCCCAGATCAGTCAATAAATGCTTCTGGTATTGACTTATATGCTGCCCCTGTCTTCATGTTGTTGCTGGACATATCTTTTTTAAAATGTGTGTAGGTCACCTAAATCATCAGAAAAATTGCCCCTCCTGAGAATTTTTTCAGGAGCCGCCACTGTTGGTTGGGCTATTTTGTCTAGCAAGCTACCGAGGTGTCTGACTAACTGTTGCTGCTGTTGAAAGAAGCGTCCCGTCCACTAGATTATACGTCACACTAGCAGCATAGCCTTAAAGTCCCACATCGCCATCTGCTGACTGGAGTGGGTAACGAAGTTGAGTAAAATGTAGATTTTATTTTCAGACAAAAAGTTAAAGCGTTGGAAGCATGAGTTTTTTTTACCCACCAATGTAACAACACAGTGTGGTTAAAGACTTAGTAAATTAGTTGTAGTCACGATCTGGTTAGCTATAAGAACAAACAGTTATGTTTTTGCGTTATTACGTATTTCTATCTTCTAAACTACCCATAGTTCTCAACGTCATATGGGGGATCTACTCTGTGCTACCGAGTTCATATGCTAGCTCAAACTGACTAATCTCAGCCACACCTCATGCTCTTCTCAGACTGTGTGGCCAAAGACTTTTATAACTAACCCAAGATAGACCAGAGCCTGTCGTTTCCAATGGGAGCAAATTAATCATAGTGGGCAGAACAAGCAAGGAGGTGGGCAGAGCCAAGCAGGAGCAAGAGAGGTCCTATTGGCTCGTTCTAGAATATATTTGCATATTTCCGTTAGGGAACGCCTACTTTGTGAAGATTGCCCCCATGTGCAATAACTCAATTCGCCCTTGCACTCCTAAACAACGCAATTTTTTACAACTTTGACAAAGGGCAAAGTCTACAAAACGTAGTCCACTCTGTTTGTTACAGATTCTAGTGATGGAAACAGAAAACTGTATTGAGATCAAATGTTTCATAGATTAAAAAATAAAAAAGCAGAATATCGGCCAAAATCCATCTCGCTCCATCTTCTCCCGCCACTGGGCTTCCTCTCATCACCATATTTGGTACTGAGTTGAAACGCCAACCGGATGTTTCACATTTATACATCAGGTGAAATATCTGGCCCATTGTTCTATCTGTGGTGTGGTTGTGTTATCAGGTGGTGGGCAGAAGCTGAAAAGAGTGAAGTTAATCGATGCCAGTCGAGAGAGGACCAGATTTTTTTGTATAAGATCCCAGTCGAGGAAGGACCTGATTTTTTTGTATATGACAGTAAAATATTGTTATGATGACTATAACATTTGTTGGCACCTTAAATTCTTGCACATTTTCGCATTAAAACGTATATTTCAACACTCTGTCTGCTCAGGCAACATTGATGAACTCCTAAACTTGGAACCAATCAGAGGTCCCGTACATATCCCTCGTAATGAAGGCAGCCAATGGCCTGTTTCTATCTACGGTGTAACTTCTTGTGAAAACTGCTGTCTGATGGAGAGAAACAGAAATATCTAGCTCCCGAAGACTGAAATAAGATAAATATAATGTTTCGAGTGCACTTGAAATATTCAGCATGCAATAAGAATTGTCTTGATAGTATGAAGAGGTACCTCCACGGACATTTTATCCAATGTATTGAAAGCTAGTCAATGTTACAGTTTGAATAGCCTAGCCAGCTACTGGAAATGTCAATGTGTGTTTCATTATCTAGTGCTCTCTCTGTCAGTGAATTACATTTTGAATCATGTTTTGGCATGATTATATGTCTCATTTCAAGTAACTAGCTTCAGGCTTAAAGAAACATTCCAATCATATACTTTGCACAGAAACCCAAATAAAAGCATGTATATAGAAAGAAGTGTGTGTGTCATATCTGCTAGAATGGAGGTTTAGAAACGACAGCTACATATTAGCCTGACCCTGCCAGCCGTTCTGTACCTTGTCACACCACCCTGGATTATTGACCTCTGCCTTCCCTGAGACTGCCTGCCGTTCTGTACTTTTTGGACTCTGATCTGGATTACTGATCTCTGCCTGCCCTGAGACTGCCTGCCGTTCTGTACGTTTTGGACTCTGATCTGGATTACTGATCTCTGCCTGCCCTTGACCTGTTGTTTACCTGCCCCCTGATTTTGCAATAACCTTTTGTTACTTCGACACTGTCAACATCTGAGTCTTCTCCTGGATTGGTTGAAAACTGATACTGAAGTTACATACTATATTGACCAAGATATGTGTTGATTTTGCACCATATTGGTCTGTCATTGGGTTCATTTGTTTTGCAATATGTTCAATTCAAATCAAGCTTTATTTATACAGCACATTTCAGACATTGATGCGACACAATGCGCTTCACAGGAAATAACTAATAAAAACAATGAAAATAAAAACTGAAATATTTACACA
The DNA here is from genome assembly GCF_964263955.1 of Coregonus lavaretus. Lineage (NCBI taxonomy): Eukaryota > Metazoa > Chordata > Actinopteri > Salmoniformes > Salmonidae > Coregonus > Coregonus lavaretus. Next base: position 1,205,911 of record NW_028163497.1, read on the forward strand.
ACAATCGCAAGGATAAAAAAACTAAAGAATATCAATAAAAACTGAAAGACTAAAGAGCATCTAAGGAAATAACATTGATTAAAATAGTAAGAATATGATGTAATATCCAACCCAAAGTATAAGCTAGTTTTACTACATTGTAAACAATAGAATTGTGCCAATAAAATTCAGTTAGTCGCATAAATGATTGTGATGACTAAATGTTACATTACATTGAACATTATGAAATATCAAAACCGAAACCCCTTTGTTAATATGTATTGGCAATAATTCACTTCCAATAGGGAGGCATGGAATAATAAAAACATGTATATTTTGTCAGGCTGGATGTTTGAAATATGAGTAGGTGATTTGAGTCATGCTTCTTCAGTAGTGGAATAAAGACAATTAGCACTTGAATGTTGTAAAGAAAATACTGGAGTGATGTAAGATTGTTCATAAAACAGTTCATAGACCCATTTTCTATACTGCGTCAATGTTTATAGGCTGCAAGTACGTTGAAATAAGTTATTTTGAAGTCGTTGAAACAATGACCTGAGAAATCTCTTCAACTTTCACTTTCAACCAAAACCGAACATAGATTGGATCTCGGGCATAGTCGTCTTTTCAACTACATTTTGCAAGGTGGGATACTGCCCAATGTCAAAACACCGTTTTAACGTGTCCAAATCAATAACCATTATGCAGAAACAGTTTGTGATAAATGGAAAACCTAAACATAAAATGTACTATCAACACAAACATGCCACAATAGTAATCATAATACTTGTACAAAATTCTTTTTTAATCTTCAACATAGGAATGCTACCAAAAAGAACTTAATGAAACTGGTTACAATTGACGGAGTCACCCATAATTCACCAAATGATATTTTGAAGGAAGAAACAAAGTATTTTAAGCATATGTTTTCTTTTCAGTCGCCTCCATCTCCTCTAATTGAAGCTAATTGTAGAGATTTTTTTTCTATTGATAATGTCAAATTAACAGCCACACAGAAAGACTCATGTGAAGGTGAAATTACAGAGGAGGAACTTCTGGATGCAATTAAAGACTTTAAGTCCGGGAAAACTCCAGGGTTGGATGGCATACCAATCGAGGTATACCAAACCTTTTTTGATATACTAAGAGGACCGTTATTAGCATGTTTTAACCACTCCTATGTAAATGGTAGATTATCTGACACTCAAGAAGAAGGTCTGATCTCATTATTACTGAAACAGGATACAAGTGGAAAATGTAAAGATCCAGTCCATTTACAAAATTGGAGGACCCTTACACTTCAGTGTTGTGATGCAAAAATCCTAGCAAAATGTATAGCGCATAGAATTAAAAAGGTATTGTCGGATATTATTCATTCTAATCAGACAGGTTTTTTACATGGACGATACATTGGAGATAGTATAAGGCAAGTATTGGAAACAATAGAACACTAAGGAAAATAAGGGAAACCAGGCCTGCTATTCATAGCAGACTTCGAAAAGGCATTTGATAAAGTTCGACTGGGGTTTATATATAAATGCCTGGAGCATTTCAATTTTGGAGAATCTCTTATAAAATGGGTCAAAATCATGTATAGTAACCCTAGGTGTAAAATAGTAAATAATGGCTATTTCTCAGAAAGTTTTAAACTGTCAAGAGGAGTGAAACAAGGTTGTCCACTATCGGCATATCTATTTATTGTGGCCATCGAGATGTTAGCTATTAAAATCAGATCCAATAATAATATCAGAGGATTAGAAATACAGGGCTTAAAAACAAAGGTGTCATTGTACGCAGATGATTCATGTTTTCTTTTAGATCCACAACTAGAATCCCTCCACAGCCTAGATCCACAACTAGAATCCCTCCACAGCCTCATAGAGGATCTAGATACATTTTCTAACCTCTCTGGATTAAAACCAAATTATGACAAATGTACTATATTACGTATTGGATCACTAAAAAATAAAAAATTTACATTACCATGTAGTTTACCAATAAAATGGTCTGATGGTGATGTGAATATACTCGGAATACATATCCCAAAGGAAATAAATGATCTCACTTCAATAAATTTTAATAGAAAGTTAGCAAAAATAGATAAGATCTTACTACCATGGAAAGGAAAATACTAATACTCTTTAGTATTATCCCAGTTTACCTATTTGCTTATGGTCTTGCCTACGCCTAGCAAACAGTTTTTTAAATTATATGAGAAAAAAATATTCAATTTTATTTGGAACGGCAAGCCAGACAAAATTAAAAGAGCATATTTATATAATGAATATGAATTCGGAGGACAGAAATTATTAAATATTAAAGCATTAGACCTATCACTAAAATCTTCAGTCATCCAAAAGTTATACTTAAATCCGAACTGGTTCTCAAGCAAATTAGTAAGATTGTCTCACCCACTGTTCAAAAAAGGCCTTTTTCCCTTTATTCAGATTACAACCTCTCACTTTCAGTTATTTGAAAAGGAAATAATCTCCCAAATGTCACTATTTCTAAAACAAGCCATAGAAAGTTGGTTGCAATTTCAATTTAATCCTCCAGATTAAATTTGTCTGTAAAACATCACAGTACGGTTGAAATATATATGGCAAATAGAAATCCTATATGGATGGTGTTAAGAGATAGATGGGAGGTAATGAATAGAGTTGAAGGATGGGACTAATAACAAATAACAACAAATAATAACAAAGATAGCTAATAATGTAAGCATACTGTGTCCATAATAAGTATATAGGTTGTATGTTGGGAGCTTTTGGGAAAGATTTTTTTAACAAGCACCTTATAAACTGCACAAGCACCAAAAACACTGTTGTTTTGACAAGTGGCAATAAATCACTAATATCGATTAGGGGGGAAAATCAGGTTGTACCTGCTGTTGAAACTAACACAACTAAAAAAACACATGGAAACGGGAGATATCTTTTACCTCACTGGTTAGAGGACAACCTGCAGAAGACAGTCAGCTACAGTGATGCATTTACATTTAGGGGTCCCCAAAACGAAGAGAAACTTCAACACTTATTTTGTGTTTTTGTTAATCACATAAAAGTACTCGTTTAGGGTTCTACATTGTGAAATTCATTAAAATCCTCCTACTACAATGTTAAAACATTATTTCATTGATATCATGAAACAACTCCATGTATGGACTTGCTGATGTTTAAATCAGAGCTCTTTTACCAGCATTTCTCTTCCCACATTGAGCACAGCTATAAGGTTTCTCTCCTGTGTGTGTTCTCTGGTGTGATTTTAAATATTGGGATGAAACAAAACTCTTTCCACAGTCGGAGCAGTGGTAAGGTTTCTCTCCTGTGTGCGTTCTCTGGTGTATGGTCAGACAGCTAGATGTAACAAAACTCTTATCACATTAAGCACAGCTATAAGATTTCTCTCCTGTGTGTGTTCTCAAATGTGCCATCAGGGTGCTTGATCGACTAAAACTCTTCCCACATTGATCGCAGCTATAAGGTTTCTCTCCTGTGTGTGTTCTCAAATGTGCCATCAGGGTGCTTGATCGACTAAAACTCTTCCCACATTGATCGCAGCTATAAGATTTCTCTCCTGTGTGTGTTCTCTGGTGTATGGTCAGCTGGCTAGATGTAGTAAAACTCTTCCCACATTGATCACAGCTATAAGATTTCTCTCCTGTGTGTGTTCTCTGGTGTATAGTCAGATGGCTAGATGTAGTAAAACTCTTCCCGCATTGATCACAGCTATAAGGTTTCTCTCCTGTGTGTGTTCTCTGGTGTATAGTCAGATGGCTAAATGAAGTAAAACTCTTCCCACATTGATCACAGATATAAGGTTTCTCTCCAGTGTGCGTTCTCAAATGTACCATCAGGTTACTTGAGTGAGCAAAAATCTTCCCACATTGATCACAGCTATAAGGCTTCTCCCCTGTGTGGGTTTTCTGGTGTGATTTTAAATATTGGGAAGAAACAAAACTCTTTCCACAGTCAGAGCAGTGGTAAGGTGTCTCTCCTGTGTGTTTTCTCTGGTGTATAGTCAGCTGGCTAGATGAAGTAAAACTCTTCCCACATTTATCACAGCTATAAGGTTTCTCTCCTGTGTGTGTTCTCTGGTGTATAGTCAGATGGCTAGATGAAGTAAAACTCTTCCCACATTTATCACAGCTATAAGGTTTCTCTCCTGTATGGATTCTCTGATGTCTTTTAAGGTCTGCTGAAGTGTTGAATATCTTCCCGCAGTCAGAGCAGCAGTGAGATTTCTTCCCTGTGGGTTTCCGCTGGTGTTTCTTGAGGTGTTCTGATGTGGAGAGACTCTTCTCTGACTCCTCAGCTTCATGATGTTGTTGAGGCTCCCCAGAGGATCCACGATAGTCACGTCTCTCTTCTGTGTGAACGACAAAGTCAGACAAATGGTTAAAGGCCCACAACAGCAGAAATCCACTTTTTATTTGAGCTAAAAGGTGATGCACATGATGTTGTACAACAATGTATATCTGTAATGAATGTTTAAATGCTTTAAACCTTTTTGACTATTGTTTTAATAACAACTGAGCAACAACAGATATATTTAGTCTTGTTTTTTTTCACAGTAGTGGAAGATTCTGGGATATAAATAAGTTATTAAAGTTGCTGAATCCCTAAGCAGTGTGCCAGACGACTTGGTCACCAATATAGGACCCTTTCTGTGTATGCAAAAATTGCCGCACGAGGGCGATGCGTACGCAATTTGGTTGCAGAAACTCCTCCCTGCTAATGCGGAAACCGCTACTATATCTGCGTGGGCAAAAATGTATTCACAATGTATTCTGAATATTACCACACATTGTCAGAGCAAGATCGGGAGCTACTCAAGGAAACTCACATTAGCCTCCATTTACAGGTTGCTTATGAGTGCATGTCACACTACTTTTGGATTATAATTGATAAGGCTCATTTGAATGTCTTGTTCAATATAATGTTTGAGTAAAATGCTCTTTGGCTAGCTTTGCTACCAGCCTGTTAATGAGCGTTAGCATTCAAGCTAACAAGAGCTGCATCCAAAATAGGTATTTTGCAACTATCACAACTAAATATTATCTTAGCGACTGTTCAAGCAATAATCAAAACAAAAATTGTATTCCCATGACAACCCAAAAAGTGTATTGTTTAGAAGTAATAACCTGGTAAATCTAGGATGTTGAATGGTCCCAGATGGTGAACAGCAGTTTATTTAGAAGTAATAACCTGGTAAATCTAGGATGTTGAATGGTCCCAGATGATGAACAGCAGTTTATTTAGAAGTAATAACCTGGTAAATCTAGGATGTTGAATGGTCCCAGATGATGAACAGCAGTTTATTTAGAAGTAATAACCTGGTAAATCTAGGATGTTGAATGGTCCCAGATGATGAACAGCAGTTTATTTAGAAGTAATAACCTGGTAAATCTAGGATGTTGAATGGTCCCAGATGGTGAACAGCAGTTTATTTAGAAGTAATAACCTGGTAAATCTAGGATGTTGAATGGTCCCAGATGGTGAACAGCAGTTTATTTAGAAGTAATAACCTGGTAAATCTAGGATGTTGAATGGTCCCAGATGGTGAACAGCAGTTTATTTAGAAGTAATAACCTGGTAAATCTAGGATGTTGAATGGTCCCAGATGGTGAACAGCAGTTTATTTAGAAGTAATAACCTGGTAAATCTAGGATGTTGAATGGTCCCAGATGGTGAACAGCAGTTTATTTAGAAGTAATAACCTGGTAAATCTAGGATGTTGAATGGTCCCAGATGGTGAACAGCAGTTTATTTAGAAGTAATAACCTGGTAAATCTAGGATGTTGAATGGTCCCAGATGATGAACAGCAGTTTATTTAGAAGTAATAACCTGGTAAATCTAGGATGTTGAATGGTCCCAGATGGTGAACAGCAGTTTATTTAGAAGTAATAACCTGGTAAATCTAGGATGTTGAATGGTCCCAGATGGTGAACAGCAGTTTATTTAGAAGTAATAACCTGGTAAATCTAGGATGTTGAATGGTCCCAGATGATGAACAGCAGTTTATTTAGAAGTAATAACCTGGTAAATCTAGGATGTTGAATGGTCCCAGATGATGAACAGCAGTTTATTTACAGGTAACAACCTGGTAAATCTAGGCTGTTGAATGGTCCCAGATGGTGAACAGCAGTTTATTTAGAAGTAATAACCTGGTAAATCTAGGATGTTGAATGGTCCCAGATGATGAACAGCAGTTTATTTAGAAGTAATAACCTGGTAAATCTAGGATGTTGAATGGTCCCAGATGGTGAACAGCAGTTTATTTAGAAGTAATAACCTGGTAAATCTAGGATGTTGAATGGTCCCAGATGGTGAACAGCAGTTTATTTAGAAGTAATAACCTGGTAAATCTAGGATGTTGAATGGTCCCAGATGATGAACAGCAGTTTAATAACATAGACCTACTGTAGGACCCATAACTTCACCTAACAACATAGACCTACTGTAGGACCTATAACTTCACCTAACATAGACCTACTGTAGGACCCATAACTTCACCTAACAACAACATAGACCCACTGTAGGACCCATAACTTCACCTAACAACAACATAGACCTACTGTAGGACCCATACCTTCACCTAACAACATAGACCTACTGTAGGACCCATAACTTCACCTAACAACAACATAGACCTACTGTAGGACCCATAACTTCACCTAACAACAACATAGACCTACTGTAGGACCCATAACTTCACCTAATAACATAGACCTACTGTAGGACCCATAACTTCACCTAACAACATAGACCTACTGTAGGACCCATAACTTCACCTAACAACAACATAGACCTACTGTAGGACCCATAACTTCACCGGATATCTCGGGTCCGTTCAATGTATAGTTGAAGTCGGAAGTTTACATAAACTTAGGTTGGAGTATTTAAAACTCGTTTTTCAACCACTCTTGTTAACAAACTATAGTTTTGGCAAGTCGGTTAGGATATCTACTTTGTGCATGACACAAGTAATTTTTCCAATATTTGTTTACAGACAGATTATTTCACATATAATTCACTGTATCACAATTCCAGTGGGTCAGAAGTTTACATACACTATGTTGACTGTGCCTTTAAACAGCTTGGAAAATTCCAGAAAATGATGTCATGGCTTTAGAAGCTTCTGATAGGCTAATTGACATAATTTGAGTCAATTGGAGGTGTACCTGTGGATGTATTTCAAGGCCTACCTTCAAACTCAGTGCCTCTTTGCTTGACATCATAGGAAAATCAAAAGAAATCAGCCAAGACCTCAGAAAAAAACTTGTAGACCTCCACAAGTCTGGTTCATCCTTGGGAGCAATTTCCAAACGCCTGAATGTACCACGTTCATCTGTACAAACAATAGTACGCAAGTATAAACACCATGGGACCACTCAGCCGTCACACCGCTCAGGAAGGAGACGCGTTCTGTCTCCTAGAGATGAACGTACTTTGGTGCGAAAAGTGGAAATCAATCCCAGAACAACAGCAAAGGACCTTGTGAAGATGCTGGAGGAAACAGGTACAGAAGTATCTATATCCACAGTAAAACGAGTCCTATATCGACATAACCTGAAAGGCCGCTCAGCAAGGAAGAAGGCACTGCTCCAAAACCACTATCAAAAGCCAGACTACGGTTTGCAACTGCACATGGGGACAAAGATCGTACTTTTTGGAGAAATGTCCTCTGGTCTGACGAAAAGTGCAAATCAATCCCAGAACAACAGCAAAGGACCTTGTGAAGATGCTGGAGGAAACAGGTACAGAAGTATCTATATCCACAGTAAAACGAGTCCTATATCGACATAACCTGAAAGGCCGCTCAGCAAGGAAGAAGCCACTGCTCCAAAACCGCCATAAAAAGCCAGACTACGGTTTGCAACTGCACATGGGGACAAAGATCGTACTTTTTGGAGAAATGTCCTCTGGTCTGATGAAACAGAAATAGAACTGTTTGGCCATAATGACCATCGCTATGTTTGGAGGAAAAAAGGGGGACGCTTGCAAGCCGAAGAACACATTTTACATTTACATTTACATTTTAGTCATTTAGCAGACGCTCTTATCCAGAGCGACTTACAGTTAGTGCATACATTATACTTTTTTTCATTCCCCCTGTGGGAATCAAACCCACAACCCTGGCGTTGCAAACGCCATGCTCTATCAACTGAGCTACATCCCTGACGGCCATTCCCTCCCCTACCCTGGACGACGCTGGGCCAATTGCGCGCCGCCCCATTGGTCTCCCGGTCGCGGCCGGCTGCGACAGAGCCTGGATTCGAACCAGGATCCCTAGTGGCACAGCCTTAGACCACTGCGCCACTCGGGAGATCACCATCCCAACCGCGAAGTACGGGGGTGGCAGCATCATGCTGTGGGGGAGCTTTGCTGCAGGAGGGACTGGTGCACTTCACAAAATAGATTGCATAATGAGGAAGGAAAATGATGTGGATATATTGAAGCAACATCTCAAGACATCAGTCAGGAAGTTAAAGCTTGGTCGCAAATGGTTTCCAAATGGACAATGACACCAAGCATACTTCCAAAGTTGTGCCAAAATGGATAAGGACAACAAAGTCAAGGTATTGGAGTGGCCATCACAAAGCCCTGACCTCAATCCTATAGAACATTTGTGGGCAGAACTGAAAAAGCGTGTGCGAGCAAGGAGGCCTACAAACCTGACTCCGTTACACCAGCTCTGTCAGGAGGAATGGGCCAAATTTCACCCAACTTATTGTGGGAAGCTTGTGGAAGGCTACCCGAAACGTTTGACCCAGGGATATAACATCTAGTGGAAATACAGGAATGCCTGTGGTGGAGGTGTTGCTGTTTTTATTCCTTAAGTCATAAGGTGACGTTGCGTCCAAATGCGGCCTTTGCCCACTAAGGTCATGGCTATGTCCTACAGGTCCTTAGCTTTGGAGTGAATTCCCTTTTCACCTCTTCCTTTTGCGTCTGAAGAGCAACAGAGGTTACACGCCCTGTGTCCGGTCTGATTTTTACACACGTACAGTTGAAGTCGGAAGTTTACATACACCTTAGCCAAATACATTTAAACTCAGTTTTTTCACAATTACTGACATTTAATCCTAGTAAAAATTCCCTGTCTTAGGTCAGTTAGGATCACCACTTTATTTTAAGAATAAAGTTAAACAATTTAAAGTCAATGCTACCAAATACTAATTGAGTGTATGTAAACTTCTGATCCACTGGAAATGTAATTAAATAAATAAAAGCTGAAATAAATCACTATTATTATGACATTTCACATTCTTAAAATAAAGTGGTACGCACGAAGCGAGCTAATTAGCCGCTTTTTCGAACAGAGTCAGAGTCAACACAATAGCCATTGTGTGCCGGGTGTAGCACGAAGCTAGCCAGCTAGCCGTTCTTCAAACAAAGTCAACACAGTGGCCATTGCTAGCTACCCAGCACGACGGTAGTAGCTAAATACAATATACTTGTCCTAGCTAGCCAACGTCTAATCATTGCTGCGTCATGAAAGGAACTTGACACAGACACAAATGATCTGTTTAGTGTGTTATCACATTATTGGTGGTTTGTTGTGACCAAGGGTTGGTGCTATACGGTGTGTTATTGTTATTGGATGCTAGCTTGCTAGTTAGCTATGGTGTCATAGTTGAATAAAGTGGGTTGAGTCTACTCCTTTAAACATTGAACCGCTGTGGTTCACAACAATTCTGATTTCTAAAGGTGGAAGTTGGGAGAGTTTTTGTTCGGTGGTTCAGTGAAACAATTTTAGTTTCTGAGGTAGAAGTTTTTGGTAAGGGAGGCCCTGCTCTCTCCGCTCCCAGATGCTTAGCTCATTTCTTTCCGATCTCCTCTGCATTTTTGTAGCCATTTGCTACAGCCTGTCATCTATGCCTCTGCCTATCCCTGTTCTCTCCTCTCTGCACAGGCTACACAAACGCACCACACCGCGTGGCTGCTGCCTCTCTAACCTGGTGGTCCCTGCACGCACCACCCACGTGGAGTTCCAGGTCGCAGGCAGCCTCTGGAACTGCCGTTCTGCTGCCAACAAAGCTGACTTCATCCCAGCCTATGCCAACCTCCAGTCCCTCGAGTTCCTGGCGCTGACGGAAACATGGATCACCACTGAAAACACTGCTACTCCTACTGCTCTCTCCTCGTCTGACCATGTGTTCTCGCATACCCCGAGAGCATCTGGTCAGAGGGGTGGTGGTACAGGAATCCTCATTTCTCCCAAGTTGACATTCTCAATTTTTCCCCTAACCCATCTGTCTATCTCCTCATTTGAATTCCATGCTGTCACAGTCACTAGCCCATTTAAGCTTAATATCCTTGTCATCTATCGCCCTCCAGGTTCCCTTGGAGAGTTCATCAATGAGCTTGACGCCTTGATAAGTTCCTTCCCTGAGGATGGCTCACCCCTCACAGTTTTGGGGGATTTCAACCTCCCTATGTCCACATTTGACTCATTTCTCTCTGCCTCCTTCTTTCCACTCCTCTCCTCTTTTGACCTCACCCTCTCACCGTCCCCCCCTACTCACAAGGCAGGCAATACGCTTGACCTCATCTTTACTAGATGCTGCTCTTCTACTAATCTCACTGCAACTCCCCTCCATGTCTCCGACCACTACTTTGTTTCCTTTTCTCTCTCGCTCTCCTCCCACACTACTCACTCTGCCCCTACACAGATGGTAATGCGCCGCCGCAACCTTCGCTCTCTCTCTCCCATTACTCTCTCCTCTTCCATCCTATCATCTCTTCCCTCTGCTCAAGCCTTCTCCCTCCAATCTCCTGATTCTGCCTCCTCAACCCTCCTCTCCTCCCTTTCTGCATCCTTTGACTCTCTGTGTCCCCTATCCTCCCGGCCGGCTCGGTCCTCCCCTCCAGCTCCGTGGCTTGATGACTCATTGCGAGCTCACAGAACAGAGCTCCGGGCAGCGGAGCGGAAATGGAAGAAAACTAAACTCCCTGCCGACCTGGCATCTTTTCACTCCCTCCTCTCTACATTTTCTTCATCTGTTTCTGCTGCTAAAGCCACCTTCTACCACTCTAAATTCCAAGCATCTGCCTCTAACCCTAGGAAGCTCTTTGCCACATTTTCCTCCCTCCTGAATCCCCCCCCCCCCCCCCCCCTCCTCCTCTCTCTCTGTGGATGACTTCGTCAACCACTTTGAAAAGAAGGTTGACGACATCCGATCCTCGTTTGTTAAGTCTAATGACACTGCTGGTCCTGCTCACACTGCCCTACCCTATGCTTTGACTTCTTTCTCCCCTCTCTCTCCATATAAAATCCTGCGACTTGTGACTGCAGGCCGCCCAACAACCTGCCCGCTTGACCCCATCCCCTCCTCCCTTCTCCAGACCATCTCCGGTGACCTTCTCCCCTACCTCACCTCGCTGATCAACTCATCCCTGACCGCTGGCCATGTCCCTTCCGTCTTCAAGAGAGCGAGAGTTGCTCCCCTTCTCAAAAAACCAACACTCGACCCCACTGATGTCAACAACTACAGACCAGTATCCCTTCTTTCTTTTCTGTCCAAAACTATTGAGCGTGCCGTCTTTAGCCAACTCTCTTGCTATCTCTCTCAGAATGACCTTCTTGATCCAAACCAATCAGGTTTCAGGACTGGTCATTCAACTGAGACTGCTCTTCTCTGTGTCACGGAGACTCTCCGCACTGCTAAAGCTAACTCTCTCTCCTCTGCTCTTGTCCTTCTAGACCTGTCTGCTGCCTTTGATACTGTGAACCATCAGATCCTCCTCTCCACCCTCTCCGAGCTGGGCATTTCCGGCGCGGCTCACTCCTGGATTGCGTCCTACCTGACCGGTCGCTCCTACCAAGTGGCGTGGCGAGAAGTTGTCTCCGCACCACGTGCCCTCACCACTGGTGTCCCCCAGGGCTCAGTTCTAGGCCCTCTCCTTTTCTCCTTATACACCAAGTCACTTGGCTCTGTCATATCCTCACATGGCCTTTCATATCATTGCTACGCTGACGATACACAACTAATCTTCTCCTTTCCCCCTTCTGATAACCAGGTGGCGAATCGCATCTCTGCATGTCTGGCAGACATATCAGTATGGATGACGGATCACCACCTCAAGCTGAACCCTGGCAAGACGGAGCTGCTCTTCCTCCCGGGGAAGGACTGCCCGTTCCATGATCTCGCCATCACGGTTGACAACTCCGCTGTGTCCTCCTCCCAGAGTGCGAAGAGCCTAGGCGTGACCCTGGACAACACCCTGTCGTTCTCCGCCAACATCAAGGCGGTGACCCGATCCTGCAGGTTCATGCTCTACAACATTCGGAGAGTACGACCCTGCCTTACACAGGAAGCGGCACAGGTCCTAATCCAGGCACTTGTCATCTCCCGTCTGGACTATTGCAACTCGCTGTTGGCTGGCCTCCCTGCCTGTGCCATTAAACCCCTACAACTCATCCAGAATGCCGCAGCCCGTCTGGTGTTCAACCTTCCCAAGTTCTCTCACGTCACCCCCCTCCTCCGCACACTCCACTGGCTTCCAGTTGAAGCTCGCATCCGCTACAAGACCATGGTGCTTGCCTATGGAGCAGTGAGGGGAACGGCACCTCTGTACCTTCAGGCTCTGATCAGTCCCTACACCCAAACGAGGGCATTGCGTTCATCCACCTCTGGCCTGCTGGCTCCCCTTCCTCTGCGGAAGCATAGTTCCCGCTCAGCCCAGGCAAAACTGTTCGCTGCTCTGGCACCCCAATGGTGGAACAAGCTCCCTCACGACGCCAGGACAGCGGAGTCACTCACCACCTTCCGGAGACATTTGAAACCCCACCTCTTTAAGGAATACCTGGGATAGGATAAAGCAATCCTTCTACCCCCCCCCCCCCCCCCACACACACAGCGGAGTCGCTCACCCCCTTTCGGAGACATTTGAAACCCCACCTCTTTAAGGAATACCTGGGATAGGATAAAGTAATCCTTCTACCCCCCCCCCACCCCCCCCCCACACACACAGCGGAGTCGCTCACCACCTTCCGGAGACATCTGAAACCCCACCTCTTTAAGGAATACCTGGGATAGGATAAAGTAATCCTTCTACCCCCCCCCCCCCACCCCACAGCGGAGTCACTCACCACCTTCCGGAGACATTTGAAACCCCACCTCTTTAAGGAATACCCGGGATAGGAAAAAGTAATCCTTCTACCCCCCCACCCCCACCCCACAGCGGAGTCACTCACCACCTTCCGGAGACATTTGAAACCCCCCCCCCCCAAATTGTAAAGTGGTTATCCCACTGGCTATAGGGTAAACGCACCAATTTGTGAGTCGCTCTGGCTAAGAGCGTCTGCTAAATGACGTTAATGTGCCCTTGAGCAAGGCACTTAACCCCAATTGCTCCTGTAAGTCGCTCTGGATAAGAGCGTCTGCTAAATGACTAAAATGTAAATGTAAATGTAAAATGTTACCCACTCCCGTCAGCAGATGGCGATGTGCGTCTTTCAGGCGATGGTGAAAGCGTGACGTATAATCTAGTGGACGGGAGGCAACAGTCAACCACCTCCGTAGCTGGTTAGCCAACAGCCGAAAGATTCAAGCACTAGACGCTTTCGGTGTATATTAGCTACTGTGTTTTAAACACACTTCGGTCGTATCTACTTGTTAACCTAGTTAACCTATTTAATTTAATATTAAGTTGTTATTAGTCAGCTACAGTAGCTGGCTGGTTAAGTTAGCACTAGCCTAGCTAGCTAACATCCCCGACCATGAGCTCACTAAGCTACTCTCCTTCTGCTAAAGAAGAGGAGGTCTGCTGGACGGAGAAAGAAGCTCTAGTGAAAGAGGAGGAGGAAGAGGAGGATGTTACAATACAAAAACAAGTAGAGGGTGAAGCTGTTACCGTGAAAGAAGAAGAGGAAGACGTTACAGTGAAAGAAGAGGAAGACGCGTTCAGAGTGAAAGAGGAGGAGGATGTTACAGTGAAAGAAGAGGAAGACGCGTTCAGAGTGAAAGAGGAGGAGGATGTTACAGTGAAAGAAGAGGAAGACGTGTTCAGAGTGAAAGAGGAAGAGGATGTTACACTGAAAGAAGAGGAGGCTCCCGTTTTTGGAGTGAAAGAGGAGGAGGAGGAGGGGGAGATGACTGTCACGTTGAAAGATGAAGAGGAGGAGATAGGAGATCTGATTAACACCAGTAAGTACCGCCTTAAATGTGTTTTTCACTTTGGATATTTGGAGTTCGCTCCTCAATTCAATGGAGAGAGGTGCTATGCTACTAGCATTATGTTATGAATTTGCAAAGCCATCTCCTATAGTGTTTTTTCTCTAAGTTGTCGGTATGTCACGTGTCCTACTTATCAGTACACTCAGAACAACTTAAGCATTACGAAACTTCTATTAGATCAAGTAAACATCACGTAGCACGTAAGCCATTCATTTAGTTGACCAACCTGGACCAGCTCATTGACCTCCATACAAAAACTCCACCTGCTGGAAGGAGAGATATTCCCGTGAGTTGGTTCTCTCTCTTCCTCTAGGGCTACACTAGCTTGTGCTAGCTAGCTAGTAATCTCCTTCCCAGACACTTCCACGCAGTGTGGGACGAGGTTAGCCAGCTAGCTACATTCCCTCGGCGTAAAGCAGTGCTCGGCAGGCCGGGGCTAAGGAAACAGTGTACCGATGCAAAATCGGCAGTGTATCAAATACTTGTTCTCAAACATATACTCATTAAAATACAAAAACACAGTCATGGGAAGATATATTGAGACCTAGGTGTCTTTTACACATGTATATACAGTGGGGAGAACAAGTATTTGCTACACTGCCGATTTTGCAGGTTTTCCTACTTACAAAGCATGTAGAGGTCTGTAATTTTTATCATAGGTACACTTCAACTGTGAGAGATGGAATCTAAAACAAAAATCCAGAAAATCACATTGTATGATTTTTAAGTAATTCATTTGCATTTTATTGCATGACATAGGTATTTGATACATCAGAAAAGCAGAACTTAATATTTGGTACAGAAACCTTTGTTTGCAATTACAGAGATCATACGTTTCCTGTAGGTCTTGACCAGGTTTGCACACACTGCAGCAGGGATTTTGGCCCATTCCTCCATACAGACCTTCTCCAGATCCTTCAGGTTTCGGGGCTGTCGCTGAGCAATACGGACTTTCAGCTCCCTCCAAAGATTTTCTATTGGGTTCAGGTCTGGAGACTGGCTAGGCCACTCCAGGACCTTGAGATGCTTTTTACGGAGCCACTCCTTAGTTGCCCTGGCTGTGTGTTTCGGGTCTTTGGACTGATCCATTGTGGAGGCCTGTCTGAGTGGACTGATCCATTGTGGAGGTCGTGGGGATGGCACAGTCCATCACTCTAAGACATTGTATATGGTTAGAACAATGGTGCAAAACTAATAAAAATAATATTATTTCGTAACAAATGCGCTTTCTCCCTCGTTGGATAGCAGTCGCTGTCCACGGTTCTGAAACAGTCTTCAGTGCGACGTTGAACAGGCGCCTTTCCCTAGACCATGTTGCATGTGCATAATAGGGCATCCAATGGTGGAAAACCAACGTTTTGGAAATACATAACGCCATCTAACCAAAATATCATAGAACGTTATCTATATGCAGTTATCTTAGCCAGCCAGCTAACGTTAGCTATTTAGCCAACTAGCTATGTTATCTATATGCAGTTATCTTAGCCAGCCAGCTAACGTTAGCTATTTAGCCAACTAGCTATGGTCTACGAGCTGGAGCCCAACTTCCGGAGACCCAGTTAGAACCCAACTAACAAAACCCAACTGAAACATAACTGCAGATCAAAAGAGCAGAGACATACAGAATGATGGCAGGGGAAAATCCCCAACATCCAAAATAGATAGATTCCAGATGTCAGTCAGCTAGCGCGCTAGCAGTAAAGCCAAAAGTGGGAAAAAGTTACAAAAACTCCCGTAGTCTACTTCCCAGAGAACATGCTGAGAAGTAGTGATGAGGGGGAAACGAAGCTTCCTGTAGCATTGACGCTTTCCAGCCAAATGTGTCAAAAATAGGTTCATTACTCAAGGCTTTGAGCAACACAGAATTTAGAACAGCCACATTTTTATAGATGACATCCCACACGCCCTACTGACTGTGCAGCGTAGCCTTTATGTCTTCTACTAAACCACTGGCCGTGTTGGAGAGCATCAAATCCATGCTGCATTGTGGGTAAATGTTGACTGATTTATAAATAATATAATGAGTAGTTATTTATGATGCAAGGTGATTTGTAGATCAGTCAATCGGCAGTCGCCTGCATTTTGTCGGCTGCATTGTCGAACAAGCCTATTACTAAACCAATCAGGTGGTTGTTTGACGAAATGAAGCTTCGGACGTCATTGATCACGTGCTGCTGATAAAGCGATACAGGAATCGGCACACTGCTTTGAAGTATACTGCTTAGGGATTTCAACGCATTCCTTGTAGCTCCGGTATCAAACCTAACATCCCTACTGAAGAGTTAACAAAACAAAAAGGAACAAGCAGGTCTGATTTTCTCTTTTCTTTTGAGCCCACCGCAAGAAGGTACCAGAGCCTACCGTGTTAACGGGTTCCCACTAGATAACACAACCACACAGTGCATGAAAAACATGAGGCGTGGCTAACGTTAGCCAGCTTGAGCTAGCTTCCGAGCTAGCATACAAACTCGGTAGCACAGAGTAGATCCTCCATATGACGTTGAGAAATAGTGCATTGTGGGTAGTTTAGAAGATATCTGGAAATAAGTTAATAAATATGTAATAAAGCAAAAACATAACTGTTTGAACTTAATAGGTAACCAGATCGTGACTACAACTAAGTTCCTAAGTCTTTAACCAAACTGTGTTGTTACATTGGTGAGTAAAAACACATGCTTCCTACCCTTTAACCTTTTGTCTGAAAATTAAATCTACATTTTACTCAACTTCGTTACCCACTCCAGTCAGCAGATGGCGATGTGGGACTTTAAGGCTATGCTGCTAGTGTGACGTATAATCTAGTGGACGGGACGCTTCTTTCAACAGCAGCAACAGTTAGTCAGACACCTCGGTAGCTTGCTAGACAAAATAGCCCAACCAATAAAGCTCTTGAGACGCTTTCGTGTATATTAGCCACTGTGTTTTAAACCCACTTCTGTCGTCTAGTTAGTTATCCCATTTAATTTCATATTTACGGTGTTGTTGTTATTGGTCAGCTAGCTGGCTGGTTAAGTTAGCATTAGCCTAGCTAGCTAACATCCCCGACCATGAGCTCACTAAGCTACTCTCCTCCTGCTAAAGAAGAGGAGGTCTGCTGGACGGAGAAAGAAGCTCTAGTGAAAGAGGAGGAGGAAGAGGAGGATGTTACAATACAAAAACAAGTAGAGGGTGATGCTGTTACCGTGAAAGAAGAAGAGAAAGATGTTACAGTGAAAGAAGAGGAAGACGCGTTCAGAGTGAAAGAGAAGGAGGATGTTACAGTGAAAGAAGAGGAAGATGCAGTTTTTGGAGTGAAAGAGGAGGAGGAGGAGGAGGAGATGACTGTCACATCGAAAAAGGAGGAGGAAGGAGAGGAGGAAACTGGATATCTGGTTCCGGTTTCCCAAAGGCATCTTAAGGCATCCAATGATTCTAATGATGAACTTAGCAGGAAGATGGTTTTGAGAAACCGGGCCCTGATTAACACTAGTAAGTACTGTCTTAAAAACAGAGGCACAACCTCTGCAGTTGTTGAACTGATGTGTGGTGTTAAAGGTGAAATCTGTAGTTGCTACATCCATATTTGGACTTTTAAATTATTTATATATATCCATTGATTCTTGAAGAATATAACACATGCCTCATGAGCTTAGTTCAACTGTCGTACCCCATCAGATCCCAAAATAAGCTTTTTTTACTCCAATGTTTAGAAACAATGTAAATGTAAACCAACACTGTATAGCCTCAACATGGTTAAAACTATAATATTGATGTCATGGATGGTCAGTCCTTGCATCCATAGGTCTGTCTATGATTTTGAGAGTAGTTACATTTCTCCAGTCCCATCCATCATCTTATTACCAAAACAGTGGCGGAACGACAGCTTTGTTATTGTTTGAACTGCAGATTGGTTGATTGATGGATGTGTGGCTTTTTTTAAAGGGGCAACCTAGGTTTTAAACAGCAGCAAAATTGGGGGCTGGAGTAATGTAACCACTCTCAAATTCATAGAGAAAGTTATTGTAGCAACCTTAACCCAAAACCTAGCGACCTCATCAAGAAGTTCAGACATCTTGGTATAACAGTTATAAGGTGTTGGCTTGACAGTCTCTGGACCCAGGTTTGAGTCTCTGGACCCTTGAGTAGCTCCCGATCTTGCTCTAATAATGTGTGGTAATATTCAGAATACATTGTGAAAAACTAAATTCTTCGCTCACCATTTTTGCTCCAAGCAGATATACTACATCCATAACTAGAGGTTATTAGCATGGAGGAGTTCAGATATACTACATCCATAACTAGAGGTTATTAGCATGGAGGAGTTCAGATATACTACATCCATAACTAGAGGTTATTAGCATGGAGGAGTTCAGATATACTACATCCATAACTAGAGGTTATTAGCATGGAGGAGTTCAGATATACTACATCCATAACTAGAGGTTATTAGCATGGAGGAGTTCAGATATACTACATCCATATCTAGAGGTTATTAGCATGGAGGAGTTCAGATATACTACATCCATAACTAGAGGTTATTAGCATGGAGGAGTTCAGATATACTACATCCATAACTAGAGGTTATTAGCATGGAGGAGTTCAGATATACTACATCCATAACTAGAGGTTATTAGCATGGAGGAGTTCAGATATACTACATCCATAACTAGAGGTTATTAGCATGGAGGAGTTCAGATATACTACATCCATAACTAGAGGTTATTAGCATGGAGGAGTTCAGATATACTACATCCATAACTAGAGGTTATTAGCATGGAGGAGTTCAGATATACTACATCCATAACTAGAGGTTATTAGCATGGAGGAGTTCAGATATACTACATCCATAACTAGAGGTTATTAGCATGGAGGAGTTCAGATATACTACATCCATAACTAGAGGTTATTAGCATGGAGGAGTTTCTGCAGCCAAATTGTGTTGCATAGCAACAAACAGCAAACACAGAAAGGGTCCTATATTGGAGAGTAAAAGTTGTCTGGCACTCTGCTTAGGATTTCAACAACTTTAATAACTTATTTCGAGCCTAGAATCATCGATGTTACTACTAATCTGAAAACAAGACAAAATATGACTATTGTTGCTCACTTGACTGTCTTAAGACAATTGTCAAATAATTAAAGATGTCAGTTGTTGTACAATTTCATGGGTATGCTCTGGGTATCACCTTTTACCTCAAATAAACAGTGTATTTCTGCTGTTGTGGTTCTTTAACCATCTGTCTGACTTTGTCGTTCACACAGGAGAGAGACGTGGCTATCGTGGATCCTCTGGGGAGCCTCAACAACATGATGCTGACGAGGCAGAAAGGTCTCTCTCCAGATCAGAACACCTTAAAAAAAAACATCTGAGACCCACTGGGAAGAAATCTCACTGCTGCTCTGACTGTGGGAAACGTTGCAGGTCTTCATCAGAACTTAAAATACACCAGCGAGTACACACAGGAGAGAAACCTTATAGCTGTGATCAATGTGGGAGGAGTTTTATTCGGTCAAGCTCCCTGATAGTACATCTGAGAACACACACAGGAGAGAAACCTTATAGCTGTGATCAATGTGGGAAGAGTTTTACTCATTCAAGCACGCTGAAAGTACATCTGAGAACACACACAGGAGAGAAATCTTACGACTGCTCTGACTGTGGAAAGACTTTTGTTAGTTTAAGAGGTTTAAAATCACACCAGAGAACACACACAGGAGAGAAATCACCATATAGCTGTACTCAATGTGGGAAGAGTTTTACTCGGTCAAGCTCCCTGATAGTGCACCAGAGAACACACACAGGAGAGAAACCTTATAGCTGTTCTATATGTGGGAAGAGTTTTGTTGCATCTTGCAATCTGACGATACACCAGAGAACACACACAGGAGAGAAACCTTATAGCTGTACTCAATGTGGGAAGAGTTTTACTCGGTCAAGCTCCTTGATAGTGCACCAGAGAACACACACAGGAGAGAAACCTTATAGCTGTACTATATGTGGGAAGAGTTTTGTTGCATCTTGCAATCTGACGATACACCAGAGAACACACACAGGAGAGAAACCTTATAGCTGTACTCAACGTGGGAAGAGTTTTGTTTCATCTTGCAATCTGAAGATACACCAGAGAACACACAGGAGAGAAACCGTATAGCTGTACTCAATGTGGGAAGAGTTTTACTAATTCAAGCGTGCTGATAGTACATCTGAGAACACACACATGAGAGAAATCTTACGACTGCTCTGACTGCAGAAATAATTTTGTTAGGTTAAGAGATTTAAAATCACACCAGAGAACACACACAACACAGGAGAGAAAGTATATAGCAGGAGATACATGATATAGCTGTACTCAATGTGGGAAGAGTTTTATGCAGTCAAGTGGCCTTATAGTACATCTGAGAACTCACACAGGAGAGAAGACATATAGCTGTGATCATGTGACAAGAGATACTCTGATAAAATATCTCTGATCAAACATCAGAAAATACATACATGAAGGAGTTGTTTCATGATATCAATGAAATAATGTCACAATGTACAATGTTTTAACATTGTAGTAGGAGTATTTTAATTAGTATCACAATGTAGAACCCTAAACGTTTCCCCCTGTTCAATTTATTTCAGCATGATATGGATATTAGCCTCTGGGAAAAATCCAGGCTCTGAATTGAAAGAGTATTTATGTGATTTAACAAAAAGTGAAAGAAAAAAAAGTTGTGTTACACTTACCTTGTTGGCAACCCACTTGAATCAAAATGCAACACTTCAAAATGTAGCTAGCTGTTTTCTAAAAATTGTCCTTTAACCAGTGATGTACACATTATTCCCAGATTCTGTGTGGTGTTTGAGCTATTTGTTTTAAAAGGACGTGCAACCTCATCTCCCCCCTCTTGCGCAATTGATTTCAACATGATATCGATGAAATAAGTGTTGCGTTCCTTTGTTTAGCGACCCATAAATGTAAATGCATCATTCCAAAATGTAGCTGACTGTCTTCTGCAGGTTGTCCTCTAACCAGTGAGGTAAAAGTTATCTCCCATTTCCATGTTTTTTTAGTTGTGTTAGTTTCAACAGCAGGTACAACCTGATCTCCCCCATAATCGATATCAGTGACTTATTGTTGGTGCTTGTGCAGTTTATAAGGTGCTTGTTTTAATATGATTATTGTGGCACATTTGTGTAGATAGTACAGTTTAGGTTTCGGTTTTCAATATATCACAAACTGTTTTTGCATATTGGTGTCACGGTTTCGGCCGAGGCTGCTCCTTCTCCTTGTTCGGGCAGGCTTCGGCGGTCGTCGTCCCCGGAGTACTAGCTACCACCGTTCGATGTTTCATGTTTGTTTGGTTTTGTCTAGTTGTTAGTGTCTGATTTTGTTTCCTATTTAGTTATCGTGTGTTGGGTCAGGTGTTATGTGTGATTGTTCATTGTCAAGCTATTGCTCTGTTGTATACTCTCGTGTTTGTTGTTTTCCCGAGAGTCTGCACTGTGTGCGCTTTATAAATTTTTACGCACTGTGTGTGTTGTGCGTAATTTTGTACTTTGCCTCCCGGTTGGGTTGGCTGTTCGCCTGTTTGGTGCTGCTTTTTTGGTTACTAAAGTCTGTTGACGAACGCCCGTGTTTCCTGCGCTTGATTCCTCACCGCATCCACACTCAACACCTGACAGAATCACACATCCAACTATGGAATCAGCAGGAGCAGCTGCGCCAACGGACATTATGGAGGACCGTCTTCGTGGGCAGGAGGACAGGATCAACCAGATCGGTCACGCCCTGGATCAGGTGATGAACACTCTCCACCGATGGGAGACCAGCGGGGTACCCACGCCCCCACCTACCGGACCATCCCCATCGGTCAGTCCTCCTGTCCCCCTTCCGGAACCCAGCGGGATTCGGCTCTCCCTTCCGAGGGCGTACGACGGCTCCGCTGCCGGGTGTCAAGGGTTCTTGCTGCAAGTGGAGCTCTACCTCGCCACCGTACACCCGGCTCCCTCGGGACACGAGAGCGTCTCCGCCCTCATGTCCTGTCTCACCGGCAAGGCGTTGGAGTGGGCCAACGCCGAATGGAGGAGAATAGACGCCGCTACTGTTACCTATGCGGAGTTCTCCCGCCGCTTCCGTGCCGTGTTTGACCATCCACCGGAGGGGAAGGCGGCGGGGGAGCGTCTGTTCTACCTCCGACAGGGGATGAGGAGCGCACAGGCTTTTGCCTTGGAGTTCCGGACTCTAGCGGCAGATGCAGCGTGGAATGAGCGGGCCCTCATAGACCACTTCCGCTGCAGCCTCCGGGAGGACGTCCAGAGAGAGTTGGCGTGCAGGGATACCACGTTGTCGTTTGACCAACTGGTCGACATGGCCATTCGGCTGGACACCCTGCTCGCTACCCGTGGACGTCCCGGGGGGGGGGTTGCCCATTCCACCTTCCAGCGCCTCCGAGCCGAGCCCTATGGAGCTTGGAGGTGCTGGCGCTAGGGAACGGAGGAGTAGGAACCCGAGGGGGGCCGTTCCCTGCACCAACTGTGGCCGTGGAGGGCACACCACGGCTAGGTGTTGGGGAAGGTCCCCTGGTGGAGGTGAGGTCAGGCCAGGCATTGGGGAGTCCTCCCAGGTGAGTAGGCGCCCTACTTACCCAGAGCTTTCTGTCGTTCACCTAACCTTGCCTGTTTGTTTTCCACAGGTTGCACCTCTTTCCCAGCATAAGGCGCTGGTAGATTCAGGCGCAGCTGGGAATTTTGTAGATCGCCAGTTCTGTGTAAAGTTAGGGATTCCCCTCCTTCCCGTTGATAAGCCTTTCCCTGTACATGCCCTAGATAGCCGTCCGTTAGGATCTGGGTTGATTAGGGAGGTCACAGCGCCTCTTAAGATGGTGACGCAGGGGGGTCATGAGGAGACGATTCAGCTCTATCTGATTGACTCTCCTGCGTATCCGGTGGTGCTGGGGCTTCCCTGGTTGATTACCCATGACCCTACTATTTCGTGGCGAGAGAAAGCTCTTACAGGGTGGTCTGCTCAGTGTGTGGGGCTGTGTCTGGGTGTTTCCATAGGGGCGACCTCGTGGAGAGTCCGAATCTAATGCCAGCACTGCAGATTCCCCCTGAGTATGAGGATTTGAAACTGGTGTTCAGTAAGACTAGGGCAGCGCAGCTGCCGCCTCATAGACAGGGGGATTGTGCGATAGATCTCCAGTCAGGAGCAGCTCTCCCGCGGAGCCATGTGTATCCCTTGTCCCAAGAGGAGAGGAAGGCAATGGAAACTTACATCGCCGAGTCTCTGAGACAGGGATACATACGGGCCTCCACTTCACCCGCTTCCTCAAGCTTCTTTTTTGTGAAGAAAAAAGATGGAGGTCTGCGCCCGTGTATTGATTACCGCGGTCTCAATCAGATTACAGTGAAGTACAGCTATCCACTTCCTCTGATTGCGACTATGACGGAGTCATTACACGGTGCTCAGTTCTTCACAAAATTGGATCTTAGGAGCGCATATAACTTGGTGCGCATTAGAGAGGGCGATGAATGGAAGACAGCATTTAGCACGACCTCCGGTCATTACGAGTATCTCGTCATGCCATATGGGTTAATGAATACTCCCTCAGTCTTCTAATCCTTTGTAGATGAGATTTTCCGGGACATGCAGGGGCAGGGAGTAGTCGTGTACATAGACGATATTCTGGTGTACAGTTCTACCCGAGCTGAGCATGTAGCCCTGGTGCGCCGAGTGTTGAGGAGGCTGTTGGAGCATGACCTATATGTCAAGGCAGAGAAATGTCTGTTCTTTCAGAAGTCTGTCTCCTTTTTGGGTTATCAATTGTCTGCGTCAGGGGTGAAGATGGAGGTTGACCGGGTGTCAGCTGTGCGTAATTGGCAAACCCCAACCACTGTGAAAGAGGTGCAACAGTTCTTGGGCTTTGCGAATTATTACCGGAGGTTTATCCGGGGTTTTGGACAGGTGGCAGCTCCCATTACGTCTCTGTTGAAGGGGGGTCCGGTGCGCTTGCAGTGGTCAGCTGAGGCGGACAGGGCTTTTGGGAGACTGAAGGACCTGTTTACCTCAGCGCCGGTGTTGGCGCATCCGGATCCCGCTTTGCCTTTCCAGGTGGAGGTAGACGCGTCCGAGGCTGGTATTGGGGCCGTTCTCTCACAACGGTCTGGCACACCGCCTAAACTCCGCCCCTGTGCTTTTTATTCTAAGAAGCTCAGTCCGGCGGAGCGGAATTATGACGTAGGGGACAGGGAGCTGTTAGCCGTGGTACAGGCCCTAAAGGTGTGGAGGCATTGGCTTGAGGGGGCTCAACACCCTTTCCTCATTCTAACTGACCACCGTAACCTGGAATACATCCGGGCAGCTAGGAGACTGAATCCTCGCCAGGCCCGCTGGACTATGTTTCTAGCCCGGTTTGTGTTTAAAATCACTTACATCCCTGGGTCCCAGAACGGGAAGGCAGATGCCCTGTCTCGGCGATATGACACGGAGGAGAGGTCCGTTGAGCCCACTCCCATACTACCGAAGTCGTGTCTGGTTGCACCGGTGGTATGGGAGGTCGATGCCGAGATCGAGCGGGCGTTACGCACCGACCCAAGTCCTCCCCAGTGTCCTGTGGGTCGGACGTACGTTCCGCTCGAGGTACGCGATCGCCTCATTTATTGGGCTCATACGTCCCCCTCCTCTGGACATCCAGGTATCGGCCGGACAGTTCACTGCCTTAGCACTAAGTACTGGTGGCCAACGTTAGCCAGGGATGTGAGGATTTATGTCTCCTCCTGTTCGGTGTGTGCCCAGTGTAAGGCGCCCAGACATTTGCCCAGGGGTAAGCTACAACCCCTGCCCGTTCCACAACGACCCTGGTCCCACCTCTCGGTGGATTTTGTTACAGACCTTCCCCTCTCACAGGGGAATACTACCATCCTGGTCGTTGTGGATCGGTTCTCGAAGGCCTGTCGTCTCCTACCCATGCCGGGTCTACCTACTGCCCTACAGACCGCTGAGGCTCTGTTTACCCATGTCTTCCGGCATTACGGGGTACCCGAGGATATAGTGTCTGATCGAGGCCCCCAGTTCACCTCCAGAGTGTGGAGAGCGTTTATGGAACGGTTGGGGGTTTCGGTGAGCCTTACCTCGGGTTACCACCCGGAGAGTAATGGGCAGGTTGAACGTGTCAACCAGGATGTGGGGAGGTTTCTGAGGTCTTATTGCCAGGGCCGGCCGGAGGAGTGGGCGAGATACGTTCCGTGGGCCGAGATGGCGCAGAACTCTCTCCGCCACTCCTCCACCCAACTAACCCCTTTCCAGTGTGTGTTAGGGTACCAGCCGGTTCTGGCACCTTGGCACGAGAGCCAGATCGAGGCCCCTGCGGTGGATGAGTGGGTGCGGCGCTCGGAGGAGACGTGGAATGCTGCCCACGTTCATCTGTAGCGGGCCATCCGTCGGCATAAGACGAGCGCCGATCTCCACCGCAGTGAGGGGCCTGTGTACGCACCTGGAGATCGAGTCTGGCTCTCGACCAGAAACCTGCCCCTCCGCCTGCCCTGCCGGAAGCTGGGTCGGCGGTTTTGGGGCCATTTAAAGTCCTGAGGAGGTTGAACGAGGTGTGTTACAGGTTAGAACTGCCTATTGATTACAGGAATATTAACCCCTCGTTTCATGTGTCTCTCCTCAGGCCGGTGGTAGCTGGTCCACTCCAGGATTATGAGATAGAGGAGATTCCTCCGCCCCCGTTGGACATCGAGGGGGCTCCGGCGTACACTGTGAGGTCCATCCTTGATTCGAGACGCCGGATGGGGGGTCTCCAATATCTCGTGGAGTGGGAGGGGTACGGCCCGGAGGAGCGGTGCTGGGTGCCGAGGAGGGACATATTAGACCTGTCCCTGCTGACCGAGTTCCATCGGGTTCATCCTACGCGCCCTGCTCCGCGTTGTCCTGGTCGTCCCCGAGGCCGGGATCGGCGCACGGCTGGAGCCGCGCGTCAAGGGGGGGGTACTGTCACGGTTTCGGCCGAGGCTGCTCCTTCTCCTTGTTCGGGCAGACTTCGGCGGTCGTCGTCCCCGGAGTACTAGCTACCACCGTTCGATGTTTCATGTTTGTTTGGTTTTGTCTAGTTGTACACCTGTCCCTTGTTAGTGTTTGATTTTGTTTCCTATTTAGTTATCGTGTGTTGGGTCAGGTGTTATGTGTGGTTATTATTGTCAGCTGTTGCCATTGAGGAGTTTCCTCTCTCATATTGTTGTATTTGAGAGTTCGCACTGCGTGCGCTTTTTTCTTGTTTTCGCACTGTTGTTGCTGTGCGTAATTGTTCGTGCCACCCGGTTGGGTTGGCGACTCATTCCTGTTTGGATTTACTAAAGTCTGTTGACGAACACCCCTGTTCCTGCGCTTGATTCCCTGCACCACATCCACACGCAGCGTTCTGACAACGTCAATATCGAGACAAAGTGGAGTCGCAATTCAACGGCTCAGACATGAGACGTATGTGACAGGGTCTTCAGACAATCACAGACTACAAAAGGAAAACCAGCCACGTCTCGGACACCGACGTCTTGCTTCCGGACAAGCTAAACACCTTCTTCGCCCACTTTGAGGATATTACAGTGCCACCGACGCGGCCCGCTACCAAGGACTGTGGGATCTCCTTCTCCGTGGCCGACGTGAGTAAGACATTTAAGCGTGTTAAACCTCGCAAGGCTGCCGGTCTAGATGGCATCCCTAGCCGCGTCCTCAGAGCATCCGCAGACCAGCTGGCTGGTGTGTTTACGGACATATTCAATCTCTCCCTATCCCAGTCTGCTGTCCCCACTTGCTTCAAGATGGCCACCATTATCCCTGTACCCAAGAAAGCAAAGGTAACTGAACTAAATGACTATCGCCCTGTAGCACTCATCTCTGTCATCATGAAGTGCTTTGAGAGACTAGTCAAGGATCATATCACCTCTACCTTACCTGACACCCTAGACCCACTTCAATTTGCTTACCGCCCCAATAGATCCACAGACGATGCAATCGCCATCACACTGCACACTGCCCTATCCCATCTGGACAAGAGGAATACCTATGTAAGAATGCTGTTCATTGACTATAGCTCAGCATTCAACACCATAGTACCCTCCAAGCTCATCATTTATGCTCGACGCCCCGGGTCTGAACCCCGCCCTGTGCAACTGGGTCCTGGACACCACCCCAGGTGGTGAAGGTAGGAAACAACACCTCCACTTCGCTGATCCTCAACACTGGGGCCCCACAAGGGTGCGTGCTCAGCCCCCTCCTGTACTCCCTGTTCACCCATGACTGTGTGGCCGCGCACGCCTCCAACTCAATCATCAAGTTTGCAGACCACACAACAGTAGTAGTCTTGATTACCAACAATGACGAGACAGCCTACAGGGAGGAGGTGAGGGCTCCTGCACCGGGGGCAAACTACCAGCCCTCCAGGACACCTACAGCACCCAATGTCACAGGAAGGCCAAAAAGATCATCAAGGACAACAACCACCCGAGCCACTGCCTGTTCACCCCGCTATCATCCAGAAGGGTGAGGTCAGTACAGGTGCATTAAAGCTGGGACCGAGAGACTGAAAAACAGCTTCTATCTCAAGGCCATCAGACTGTTAAACAGCCATCACTAGCACATTAGAGGCTTCTGCCTATGTACATATATTAGAAATCACTGGCCACTTTAATAAATGGAACACTAGTCACTTTAATAATGTTTACATATCTTGCATTACTCATCTCATATGTATATACTGTATTCTATACTATTCTACGGTATCTTAGTCACTTTAATAATGTTTACATATCTTGCATTACTCATCTCATATGTATATACTGTATTCTATACTATTCTACTGTATCTCAGTCCATGCCACTCTGTCATTGCTCGTCCATATATGTATTTATACATTCTTAATTCCATTGCTTTACTTAGATTTTTGTGTGTATCGGGTATATGTTGTGAAATTGTTAGATATTACTTGTTAGCTATTACTGCACTGTCGGAGCTAGAAGCACAAGCATTTCACTACACCCGCAAAAACATCTGCTAAACACATGTTGTTACCAATAACATTACTGTACCGGTACCCCCCTGTATATATAGCCTCCCTACTGTTATCACCCGCTATAACATCTGCTAAACACATGTTGTTACCAATAACATTACTGTACCGATACCCCCCTGTATATATAGCCTCCCTACTGTTATCACCCGCTATAACATCTGCTAAACACATGTTGTTACCAATAACATTACTGTACCGGTACCCCCCTGTATATATAGCCTCCCTACTGTTATCACCCGCTATAACATCTGCTAAACACATGTTGTTACCAATAACATTACTGTACCGGTACCCCCCTGTATATATAGCCTCCCTACTGTTATCACCCTCTATAACATCTGCTAAACACATGTTGTTACCAATAACATTACTGTACCGGTACCCCCCCTGTATATATAGCCTCCCTACTGTTATCACCCGCTATAACATCTGCTAAACACATGTTGTTACCAGTGGCGGCTCCTGAAAAAATTCTCAGGAGGGGCAATTTTTCTGATGATTTAGGTGACCTACACACATTTTAAAAAAAGATATGTCCAGCAACAACATGAAGACAGGGGCAGCATATAAGTCAATACCAGAAGCATTTATTGACTGATCTGGGGAGATGGATTCCAGTTTCTGTGACAGATTATAAATAATCTCTGATGCCTTTGTTATATTAGCTTTTGGTTGAATGTACTGTCGTAGTAAATATATAATGTTATAGCTTGGTCTGACTAAAATCTTGTGCATGACCCATTTTGTGTTGGGCGTTTGTTTTCAATCAATGCTGTTCCTATCCTATAACAATGGACAAAAGAGTCCTATCTTGTCAGCCTTGTCAGCAGGTGGCCAAGGACAACACCCACGCCATAGGTCTCTCAGTTCTTCCAACTCACGAGTTCTTGCTCTGAGGACACACACACACACACACACACACACACACACACACACACACACACACACACACACACACACACATCATCACTGATAACACACACACACACATCATCACTGTTAAACACACACACACACACAAAAATCCCCTCTCTTTAGGCTGAACATTTGAAGACAGAGAACCCGACTTAGAGCCAATGCAACAGTGGAGGGGACCTCGCCCAACTCATCAGGACCAATCAGAAGATCAGAACTACTAGATTCAACCTACATCATTTATTGTATAAAATGTCTGCACACAATGTTTTCGGGGCTCTCTTCAGATAGCTCCCTAAGAGTTTGACGAACGAGTCCGTGCACGCGATTCCAGATATCTTTACCTCTGAATAAACTGCCTTTATTATACCATATCCACCCTGTCCAAAGTCTCTACTTGGTCTCAGTTCTCCAGTAAACTTGTGATTATCAACAGTACACAACGGTAACAAACAATTGGGGGAACTCACGGGGCAGATAGTAAGGTCGCAGTGACACAGAAAGCAGTTCAATGTCGGGGGTACAGAGTCGCTCTCTTACCAGGATCGATTTTCCCTGTGACTGTCAGACCGGCCGGCTCCACTTCTCTGTCCGGGACTCTGTCATCCAGCCAAGTCTCCCAGCTGTATTGGATTCCGCTGCCAGCAGCGTTTTCATTATTTAGTCCGTTCGTAGCGGGTATGTACACGATCAACAAGATCAGTCCAAAACCCACCACTGGAAATCCATGGTTGGCAGAATGTTTGTAAACTAAGTGTACAAATTAAAAACATAAAATAACGCCACACTGCAGGTCGCAACAGAGACGCTGCTAGCCGCTATTTTCTTAGTTACGTTCATGGTTACGTCACGTATGACGAAAGCGCGTAAGTGCAAGCCCACAGAAGCCCATAGAGATTGTATTGAAAGCTTTGAAATTTGAAAAAAATAGATTTTACATGACAGGCTATGAGAGACTTCTGGGCGATTTTCAACCTGACTGAAATCGCCCCAAAAACGGGCGGGGCCATTTGAAGCACGACTTTAGCCTGATTTGACATTTAGTGGCAGTCAGATCAGATTAGAACACTGATAACTACTGTTGCCGTGATATAATTGATTAGAAAAAAAATCCCTTCCTTTTCCCGTTTGGCAGTGCGTCGCCCATATCGCCCTATTGAACAAGCCGTCCCTGGTTGTTACCAATAACATTACTGTACCGGTACCCCCCTGTATATATAGCCTCCCTACTGTTATCACCCACTATAACATCTGCTAAACACATGTTGTTACCAATAACATTACTGTACCGGTACCCCCCCTGTATATATAGCCTCCCTACTGTTATCACCCGCTATAACATCTGCTAAACACATGTTGTTACCAATAACATTACTGTACCGGTACCCCCCCTGTATATATAGCCTCCCTACTGTTATCACCCGCTATAACATCTGCTAAACACATGTTGTTACCAGTGGCGGCTCCTGAAAAAATTCTCAGGAGGGGCAATTTTTCTGATGATTTAGGTGACCTACACACATTTAAAAAAAAGATATGTCCAGCAACAACATGAAGACAGGGGCAGCATATAAGTCAATACCAGAAGCATTTATTGACTGATCTGGGGAGATGGATTCCAGTTTCTGTGACAGATTATAAATAATCTCTGATGCCTTTGTTATATTAGCTTTTGGTTGAATGTACTGTCGTAGTAAATATATAATGTTATAGCTTGGTCTGACTAAAATCTTGTGCATGACCCATTTTGTGTTGGGCGTTTGTTTTCAATCAATGCTGTTCCTATCCTATAACAATGGACAAAAGAGTCCTATCTTGTCAGCCTTGTCAGCAGGTGGCCAAGGACAACACCCACGCCATAGGTCTCTCAGTTCTTCCAACTCACGAGTTCTTGCTCTGAGGACACACACACACACACACACACACACACACACATCATCACTGATAACACACACACACACATCATCACTGTTAAACACACACACACACACACACAAAAATCCCCTCTCTTTAGGCTGAACATTTGAAGACAGAGAACCCGACTTAGAGCCAATGCAACAGTGGAGGGGACCTCGCCCAACTCATCAGGACCAATCAGAAGATCAGAACTATTAGATTCAACCTACATCATTTATTGTATAAAATGTCTGCACACAATGTTTTCGGGGCTCTCTTCAGATAGCTCCCTAAGAGTTTGACGAACGAGTCCGTGCACGCGATTCCAGATATCTTTACCTCTGAATAAACTGCCTTTATTATACCATATCCACCCTGTCCAAAGTCTCTACTTGGTCTCAGTTCTCCAGTAAACTTGTGATTATCAACAGTACACAACGGTAACAAACAATTGGGGGAACTCACGGGGCAGATAGTAAGGTCGCAGTGACACAGAAAGCAGTTCAATGTCGGGGGTACAGAGTCGCTCTCTTACCAGGATCGATTTTCCCTGTGACTGTCAGACCGGCCGGCTCCACTTCTCTGTCCGGGACTCTGTCATCCAGCCAAGTCTCCCAGCTGTATTGGATTCCGCTGCCAGCAGCGTTTTCATTATTTAGTCCGTTCGTAGCGGGTATGTACACGATCAACAAGATCAGTCCAAAACCCACCACTGGAAATCCATGGTTGGCAGAATGTTTGTAAACTAAGTGTACAAATTAAAAACATAAAATAACGCCACACTGCAGGTCGCAACAGAGACGCTGCTAGCCGCTATTTTCTTAGTTACGTTCATGGTTACGTCACGTATGACGAAAGCGCGTAAGTGCAAGCCCACAGAAGCCCATAGAGATTGTATTGAAAGCTTTGAAATTTGAAAAAAATAGATTTTACATGACAGGCTATGAGAGACTTCTGGGCGATTTTCAACCTGACTGAAATCGCCCCAAAAACGGGCGGGGCCATTTGAAGCACGACTTTAGCCTGATTTGACATTTAGTGGCAGTCAGATCAGATTAGAACACTGATAACTACTGTTGCCATGATATAATTGATTAGAAAAAAAATCCCTTCCTTTTCCCGTTTGGCAGTGCGTCGCCCATATCGCCCTATTGAACAGGCCGTCCCTGGTTGTTACCAATAACATTACTGTACCGGTACCCCCCTGTATATATAGCCTCCCTACTGTTATCACCCGCTATAACATCTGCTAAACACATGTTGTTACCAATAACATTACTGTACCGGTACCCGCCTGTATATATATAGCCTCCCTACTGTTATCACCCGCTATAACATCTGCTAAACACATGTTGTTACCAATAACATTACTGTACCGGTACCCCCCTGTATATATAGCCTCCCTACTGTTATCACCCGCTATAACATCTGCTAAACACATGTTGTTACCAATAACATTACTGCACCGGTACCCCCCTGTATAAATAGCCTCCCTACTGTTATCACCCGCTATAACATCTGCTAAACACATGTTGTTACCAATAACATTACTGTACCGGTACCCCCCTGTATATATAGCCTCCCTACTGTTATCACCCGCTATAACATCTGCTAAACACATGTTGTTACCAATAACATTACTGCACCGGTACCCCCCTGTATATATAGCCTCCCTACAGTTATCACCCGCTATAACATCTGCTAAACACATGTTGTTACCAATAACATTACTGTACCGGTACCCCCCTGTATATATAGCCTCCCTACTGTTATCACCCACTATAACATCTGCTAAACACATGTTGTTACCAATAACATTACTGTACCGGTACCCCCCCTGTATATATAGCCTCCCTACTGTTATCACCCGCTATAACATCTGCTAAACACATGTTGTTACCAATAACATTACTGCACCGGTACCCCCCCTGTATATATAGCCTCCCTACTGTTATCACCCGCTATAACATCTGCTAAACACATGTTGTTACCAATAACATTACTGCACCGGTACCCCCCCTGTATATATATAGCCTCCCTACTGTTATCACCCGCTATAACATCTGCTAAACACATGTTGTTACCAATAACATTACTGTACCGGTACCCCCCTGTATATATATAGCCTCCCTACTGTTATCACCCGCTATAACATCTGCTAAACACATGTTGTTACCAATAACATTACTGCACCGGTACCCCCCTGTATATATAGCCTCCCTACTGTTATCACCCGCTATAACATCTGCTAAACACATGTTGTTACCAATAACATTACTGTACCGGTACCCCCCCTGTATATATAGCCTCCCTACTGTTATCTCCCCGCTATAACATCTGCTAAACACATGTTGTTACCAATAACATTACTGCACCGGTACCCCCCTGTATATATAGCCTCCCTACTGTTATCACCCGCTATAACATCTGCTAAACACATGTTGTTACCAATAACATTACTGTACCGGTACCCCCCCTGTATATATAGCCTCCCTACTGTTATCACCCGCTATAACATCTGCTAAACACATGTTGTTACCAATAACATTACTGTACCGGTACCCCCCTGTATATATAGCCTCCCTACTGTTATCACCCGCTATAACATCTGCTAAACACATGTTGTTACCAATAACATTACTGCACCGGTACCCCCCCTGTATATATAGCCTCCCTACTGTTATCACCCGCTATAACATCTGCTAAACACATGTTGTTACCAATAACATTACTGTACCGGTACCCCCCCTGTATATATAGCCTCCCTACTGTTATCACCCTCTATAACATCTGCTAACCACATGTTGTTACCAATAACATTACTGTACCGGTACCCCCCTGTATATATAGCCTCCCTACTGTTATCACCCGCTATAACATCTGCTAAACACATGTTGTTACCAATAACATTACTGTACCGGTACCCCCCCTGTATATATAGCCTCCCTACTGTTATTTTATTTTACTTCTGCTATTTTTTTCTCAACACTTTTTTTTGTTGTGGTTTTATTTTACTTTTTTATTAAGAAATAAATGCGTTGTTGGTTAAGGACTGTAAGTAAGCATTTCACTGTAATGTCTGCACCTGTTGTATTCGGCGCATGTGGCCAATAAAATGTGATTTGATTTGATCTGTTGAACACGTGTATGTGACCAATACCATTTGATTTGATTTGATTTGAAATAACAGAGCCGCTCTAAAATAAGTGGTGGGAAAAAATATGTTTGCACCCCCTCAGTGGACACACCCCCTATTTTAATTAGCTCCATGGCTCAGTGGACACACCCCCTATTGGGGGGGGGGGGGGGGCTCCTTGGCGATGGGAAGCCCGGACCTGACACAGGCTTCAAACAGCCTCACCGCCCTGGATCCAGAGTTTCTGGTACCTTCATCCCTGGGGTCACCGCCCTGGATCCAGAGTTTTCTGGTGACTTCATCCCTGGGGTCACCGCCCTGGATCCAGAGTTTCTGGTGACTTCATCCCTGGGGTCACCGCCCTGGATCCAGAGTTTTCTGGTGACTTCATCCCTGGGGTCACCGCCCTGGATCCAGAGTTTCTGGTGACTTCATCCCTGGGGTCACCGCCCTGGATCCAGAGTTTTCTGGTGACTTCATCCCTGGGGTCACCGCCCTGGATCCAGAGTTTGTGGTGACTTCATCCCTGGGGTCACCGCCCTGGATCCAGAGTTTCTGGTACCTTCATCCCTGGGGTCACCGCCCTGGATCCATGGTTTCTGGTACCTTCATCCCTGGGGTCACCGCCCTGGATCCAGAGTTTGTGGTGACTTCATCCCTGGGGTCACCGCCCTGGATCCAGAGTTTTCTGGTGACTTCATCCCTGGGGTCACCGCCCTGGATCCAGAGTTTCTGGTACCTTCATCCCTGGGGTCACCGCCCTGGATCCAGAGTTTTCTGGTGACTTCGTCCCTGGGGTCACCGCCCTGGATCCAGAGTTTTCTGGTGACTTCGTCCCTGGGGTCACCGCCCTGGATCCAGAGTTTTCTGGTGACTTCGTCCCTGGGGTCACTGCCCTGGATCCAGAGTTTGTGGTGCCTTCATCCCTGGGGTCACCGCCCTGGATCCAGAGTTTGTGGTGCCTTCATCCCTGGGGTCACCGCCCTGGATCCAGAGTTTTGTGGTGACTTCATCCCTGGGGTCACCGCCCTGGATCCAGAGTTTGTGGTGACTTCATCCCTGGGGTCACCGCCCTGGATCCAGAGTTTTGTGGTGACTTCATCCCTGGGGTCACCGCCCTGGATCCAGAGTTTGTGGTGACTTCATCCCTGGGATCACCGCCCTGGATCCAGAGTTTCTGGTACCTTCATCCCTGGGGTCACCGCCCTGGATCCAGAGTTTTCTGGTGACTTCATCCCTGGGGTCACCGCCCTGGATCCAGAGTTTGTGGTGCCCATCCATCTGTTGGGTTGGTAGGATGTGGAAAGACCCACCACATTGGTTAGTATTGACTGTAGTAGAGACATCTGTTGGGTTGGTAAGATGTGGAAAGAAGTAGGTTTTAAATTCATACTTATTACGAATCTGCACTAGTTTGAAAATACTATTATTATTTAATGAAAAAATATCACTTTTTGTCTGGAAATAAAATAAACGTTTCTCTCAACTGCGTTACCCACTCCAGTCAGCAGATGGCGATGTGGGACTTTAAGGCGATGCTGCTAGTGTGACGTATAATCTAGTGGACGGAACGTTTCTTCAACAACGACGAGTCAGCCACCTCGGTAGCTTGCTAGCCAACATGGTCGAAACGTTCAAGCTGATCAGACTGTTTCAGTGTATATTTGCCTCTAAATTTTAAACATACTAATGTCTTATAACTAGTTTCCGCATTTAATGTCATATTTACGTTTAGTCAGGTAACGGTAACTGGCTTCATAAATTAGCCTATCACTAGTCTAGTCGCTAACTTGCTAGCTAGCTAACATCGTCGACCATGAGCTCGCCAAGCTACTCTCCTCCTGCTAAAGAAGAGGAGGTCTGCTGGACGGAGAAAGAAGCTCTAGTGAAAGAGGAGGATGTTACAATACAAAAACAAGTAGAGGGTGAAGCTGTTACCGTGAAAGAAGAAGAGAAAGACGTTACAGTGAAAGAAGAGGAGAAAGAGGGTCTGTGGCTGAACGTTGTCGTGAAAGAGGAGGAGGAAGAGGAGGATGTCACAGTAACAAAAGAAGAGGAGGGTGGTGAGACTGTTACAGTGAAAGATGAAGAGAATAAAGACGAGGCTTTTTTTGGAGTGAAGGAGGGAGAGGTAACTGTCACGTTGAAGGAGGAGGAGGAGGGGGAAGAAGAGGAGGAGGAGGAGGAGGGGGAAGAAGAGGAGGAGGGGGAAGAAGAGGAGGAGGAAGAAGAAGAGGAGGCGGAGGAGGGGGAAGAAGAGGAGGAGGAGGAGGAGACGGAAGATCTGATTAACAACAGTAAGTAACGTTACTGTCTTGGAAGGAGCAGTTGTTGAACGGATGCGTGTTTTTTTTAAAATGATGTTCTGAGCTTAAATATGTCGTTTTTTAATGTAGGAATTGATAAAGCTACTCTGTAAGATGTGTATACCATCAACAAGCTGGCCAACAACAAAACGTTATTTGCACGCAAAATCACAACTTAAATGTCTCACAGACTTGCCCTCATCAATACTGCAATTCCATTGTACTACTCTGGAGGGGGATTCCTAGTCCAATATTGACTGCGGTCAAGTGATGCGACACTCGCAAAACGCGGTCAAGCCATCTGCTCTTCAGTTTCTTCCTGAATTTGCGTAAGGCGAATACACTTTACAGAAATTGCGTTTTTCCGGTAGGGAAATTGAGTTGGATGGACTCTAATTCACAGAAAAAGTCGAGACGATAGCTACAAATCATTCCAAACAAACCGTTTGAAACATAATTTATTCAATCTTCCATAATAAAAAATGATACCAAATCATTTATTTTCATATTTCGCGTGATAAAAAATGACTTTGTCATGGGTAGAGTGAGGCTGCAGTATCCTATCAGGGTGCTGTTTAAGCAAATGTTAAATAGTTAAAGCAAAATGTGTTTACAGTCATGACATACACTATATATACAAAAGTATGTGGACACCCCTTGAAATTAGTGGATTCGGCTATTTCAGCCACACCTGTTGCTAACAGGTGTATAAAATCGAGCACACCGCCATGCAATCTCCATAGACAAACATTGGCAGTAGAATGACCCTTACTGAAGCGCTCAGTGACTTTAAACGTAGCACCGTCATAGGATGCCACCTTTCCAACAAGTCAGTTTGTCAAATTTCTGCCCTGCTAGAGCCTCCCCCGGTCAACTGTAAGTGCTGTTATTGTGAAGTGGAAACATCTAGGAGCAACAACGGCTCAGCCGCGAAGTAGTAGGGCCACACATGCTCACAGAACGGGACCGCTGAAGCGCGTAGCGAGTGGAAATCCTCGGTCCTCGGTTGCAACACTCACTACCGGGTTCAAAACTGCCTCTTGAAGCAACGTCAGCACGAGCTGTTCGTCGGGATCTTCATGAAATGGGTTTCCACGGCCGAGCAGCCGCACACAAGCCTAAGGTCACCATGTGCAATGCCAAGCGTCGGCTGGAGTGGTGTAAACGCTACAGCATACGACGACATTCTAGACATTTTGTGCTTCCAACTTTGTGGCAACAATTTTGGGAAGGCCTTTTCCTGTTTCAGCATGACAACGCCCCCGTGCACAAATCTAGGTCCATACAGAAATGGTTTGACGAGATCGGTGTGGAAGAACTTGACTGGCCTGCACAGAGCCCTAACCTCAACCCCATCGAACACCTTTGGGATGAATTGGAACGCCGACTGCGAGCCAGGCCTAATCGCCCAATATCAGTGCCCCGACCTCACTAATGCTCTTGTGGCTGAAAGGAAGCAAGTCCCCCGCAGCAATGTTCCAACATCTAGTGGAAAGCCTTCCCAGAAGAATGGAGGCTGTTATAGCAGCAAAGGGGGGATCAACTCCATATTAATGCCCATGATTTTGGAGTGAGATGTTTTGGACGAGCAGGTGTCCACATACTTCTGGTCCTACTACTACTACTACTAGCAGGTGTCCACATACTGTTGGTCATGTAGTGTAGCTACTACTACTACTAGCAGGTGTCCACATACTGTTGGTCATGTAGTGTAGCTACTACTACTACTAGCAGGTGTCCACATACTGTTGGTCATGTAGTGTAGCTACTACTACTACTAGCCAGTGTCCACATACTGTTGGTCATGTAGTGTAGCTACTACTACTACTACTAGCAGGTGTCCACATACTGTTGGTCATGTAGTGTAGCTACTACTACTACTACTACTACTACTACTACTACTAGCAGGTGTCCACATACTGTTGGTCATGTAGTATAGCTACTACTACTACTACTACTACTACTACTAGCAGGTGTCCACATCCTGTTGGTCATGTAGTGTAGCTACTACTACTACTAGCAGGTGTCCACATACTGTTGGTCATGTAGTGTAGCTACTACTACTACTAGCAGGTGTCCACATACTGTTGGACATATAGTGTAGCTACTACTACTACTACTAGCAGGTGTCCACATCCTGTTGGTCATGTAGTGTAGCTACTACTACTACTACTAGCAGGTGTCCACATACTGTTGGTCATGTAGTGTAGCTACTACTACTACTACTACTACTACTACTACTACTAGCAGGTGTCCACATACTGTTGGTCATGTAGTGTAGCTACTACTACTACTACTACTACTACTACTACTACTACTACTAGCAGGTGTCCACATACTGTTGGTCATGTAGTGTAGCTACTACTACTACTACTACTACTA
Source organism: Coregonus lavaretus (assembly GCF_964263955.1). Lineage (NCBI taxonomy): Eukaryota > Metazoa > Chordata > Actinopteri > Salmoniformes > Salmonidae > Coregonus > Coregonus lavaretus. The sequence goes on from NW_028163497.1 coordinate 1,244,742, forward strand.
CTACTACTAGCAGGTGTCCACATACTGTTGGTCATGTAGTGTAGCTACTACTACTACTAGCAGGTGTCCACATACTGTTGGTCATGTAGTGTAGCTACTACTACTACTACTAATAATACTACTAGCAGGTGTCCACATACTTCTGGTCATACTACTACTACTACTACTACTACTACTAGCAGGTGTCCACATACTGTTGGTCATGTAGTGTAGCTACTACTACTACTAGCAGGTGTCCACATACTGTTGGCCATGTAGTGTAGCTACTACTACTACTAGCAGGTGTCCACATACTGTTGGTCATGTAGTGTAGCTACTACTACTACTACTAGCAGGTGTCCACATACTGTTGGTCATGTAGTGTAGCTACTACTACTACTACTACTACTACTACTACTACTACTACTACTAGCAGGTGTCCACATACAGTTGGTCATGTAGTGTAGCTACTACTACTACTACTACTACTACTACTACTACTAGCAGGTGTCCACATCCTGTTGGTCATGTAGTGTAGCTACTACTACTACTACTAGCAGGTGTCCACATACTGTTGGTCATGTAGTGTAGCTACTACTACTACTACTACTACTACTACTACTACTAGCAGGTGTCCACATACAGTTGGTCATGTAGTGTAGCTACTACTACTACTACTACTACTACTACTACTACTACTAGCAGGTGTCCACATACTGTTGGTCATGTAGTGTAGCTACTACTACTACTACTACTACTACTACTACTACTACTAGCAGGTGTCCACATACTGTTGGTCAGGTAGTGTAGCTACTACTACTACTACTACTACTACTACTACTAGCAGGTGTCCACATACTGTTGGTCATGTAGTGTAGCTACTACTACTACTACTAGCAGGTGTCCACATACTGTTGGTCATGTAGTGTAGCTACTACTACTACTACTACTACTACTACTACTACTACTACTACTACTACTACTACTAGCAGGTGTCCACATACTGTTGGTCATGTAGTGTAGCTACTACTACTACTACTACTACTAGCAGGTGTCCACATCCTGTTGGTCATGTAGTGTAGCTACTACTACTACTACTAGCAGGTGTCCACATACTGTTGGTCATGTAGTGTAGCTACTACTACTACTACTACTACTACTACTACTACTAGCAGGTGTCCACATACTGTTGGTCAGGTAGTGTAGCTACTACTACTACTACTACTACTACTAGCAGGTGTCCACATACTGTTGGTCATGTAGTATAGCTACTACTACTACTACTACTACTACTAGCAGGTGTCAACATACTGTTGGTCATGTAGTGTAGCTACTACTACTACTACTAGCAGGTGTCCACATACTGTTGGTCATGTAGTGTAGCTACCACTACTACTACTACTACTACTACTAGCAGGTGTCCACATCCTGTTGGTCATGTAGTGTAGCTACTACTACTACTAGCAGGTGTTGGGTCTTGTAGTGTAGCTACTACTACTAGCAGGTGTCCACATACTGTTGGTCATGTAGTGTAGCTACTACTACTACTAGCAGGTGTCCACATACTGTTGGTCATGTAGTGTAGCTACTACTACTACTAGCAGGTGTCCACATCCTGTTGGTCATGTAGTGTAGCTACTACTACTACTACTAGCAGGTGTCCACATACTGTTGGTCATGTAGTGTAGCTACTACTACTACTACTACTACTATTAGCAGGTGTCCACATACTGTTGGTCATGTAGTGTAGCTACTACTACTACTACTACTACTACTACTACTACTACTACTACTACTACTACTACTAGCAGGTGTCCACATACTGTTGGTCATGTAGTATAGCTACTACTACTACTACTACTACTACTAGCAGGTGTCCACATACTGTTGGTCATGTAGTGTAGCTACTACTACTACTAGCAGGTGTCCACATACTGTTGGTCATGTAGTGTAGCTACCACTACTACTACTACTACTACTACTAGCAGGTGTCCACATCCTGTTGGTCATGTAGTGTAGCTACTACTACTACTAGCAGTTGTTGGGTCTTGTAGTGTAGCTACTACTACTAGCAGGTGTCCACATACTGTTGGTCATGTAGTGTAGCTACTACTACTACTAGCAGGTGTCCACATACTGTTGGTCATGTAGTGTAGCTACTACTACTACTAGCAGGTGACCACATACTGTTGGTCATATAGTGTAGCTACTACTACTACTACTAGCAGGTGTCCACATCCTGTTGGTCATGTAGTGTAGCTACTACTACTACTACTAGCAGGTGTCCACATACTGTTGGTCATGTAGTGTAGCTACTACTACTACTACTACTACTATTAGCAGGTGTCCACATACTGTTGGTCATGTAGTGTAGCTACTACTACTACTACTACTACTACTACTACTACTACTACTACTACTACTACTACTACTAGCAGGTGTCCACATACTGTTGGTCATGTAGTGTAGCTACTACTACTACTACTACTACTACTAGCAGGTGTCCACATACTGTTGGTCATGTAGTGTAGCTACTACTACTACTAGCAGGTGTCCACATACTGTTGGTCATGTAGTGTAGCTACTACTACTACTACTACTACTATTAGCAGGTGTCCACATACTGTTGGTCATGTAGTGTAGCTACTACTACTACTACTACTACTACTACTACTAGCAGGTGTCCACATACTGTTGGTCATGTAGTGTAGCTACTACTACTACTACTACTACTACTACTAGCAGGTGTCCACATACTGTTGGTCATGTAGTGTAGCTACTACTACTACTAGCAGGTGTCCACATACTGTTGGTCATGTAGTGTAGCTACTACTACTACTACTACTAGCAGGTGTCCACATACTGTTGGTCATGTAGTGTAGCTACTACTACTACTACTACTACTACTACTACTACTACTACTACTACTACTACTAGCAGGTGTCCACATACTGTTGGTCATGTAGTGTAGCTACTACTACTACTACTACTACTACTACTACTACTACTAGCAGGTGTCCACATACTGTTGGTCATGTAGTGTAGCTACTACTACTACTACTACTACTATTACTACTACAAGCAGGTGTCCACATACAGTGGGGAAAAAAAGTATTTAGTCAGCCACCAATTGTGCAAGTTCTCCACTTAAAAAGATGAGAGAGGCCTGTAATTTTCATCATAGGTACACGTCAACTATGACAGACAAAATGAGAAAACCAAAATCCAGAAAATCACATTGTAGGATTTTTCATGAATTTATTTGCAAATTATGGTGGAAAATAAGTATTTGGTCAATAACAAAAGTTGCTCAATACTTTGTTATATACCCTTTGTTGGCAATGACACAGGTCAAACGTTTTCTGTAAGTCTTCACAAGGTTTTCACACACTGTTGCTGGTATTTTGGCCCATTCCTCCATGCAGATCTCCTCTAGAGCAGTGATGTTTTGGGGCTGTCACTGGGCAACACAGACTTTCAACTCCCACTGGCTAGGCCACTCCAGGACCTTGAAATGCTTCTTACGAAGCTACTCCTTCGTTGCCCGGGCGGTGTGTTTGGGATCATTGTCATGCTGAAAGACCCAGCCACGTTTCATCTTCAATGCCCTTGCTGATGGAAGGAGGTTTTCACTCAAAATCTCACGATACATGGCCCCATTCATTCTTTCCTTTACACGGATCAGTCGTCCTGGTCCCTTTGCAGAAAAACAGCCCCAAAGCATGATGTTCCCACCCCCATGCTTCACAGTAGGTATGGTGTTCTTTGGATGCAACTCAGCATTCTTTGTCCTCCAAACACGACGAGTTGAGTTTTTACCAAAAAGTTCTATTTTGGTTTCATCTCACCATATGACATTGTCCCAATCCTCTTCTGGATCATCCAAATGCACTCTAGCAAACTTCAGACGGGCCTGGACATGTACTGGCTTAAGCAGGGGGACACGTCTTGCACTGCAGGATTTGAGTCCCTGGCGGCGTAGTGTGTTACTGATGGTAGGCTTTGTTACTTTGGTCCCAGCTCTCTGCAGGTCATTCACTTCGTCCCCCTGTGTGGTTCTGGGATTTTTGCTCACCGTTCTTGTGATCATGTTGACCCCACGGGGTGAGATCTTGCGTGAAGCCCCAGATCGAGGGAGATTATCAGTGGTCTTGTATGTCTCCCATTTCCTAATAATTGCTCCCACAGTTGATTTCTTCAAACCAAGCTGCTTACCTATTGCAGATTCAGTCTTCCCAGCCTGGTGCAGGTCTACAATTTTGTTTCTGGTGTCCTTTGACAGCTCTGGTCTTGGCCATAGTGGAGTTTGGAGTGTGACTGTTTGAGGTTGTGGACAGGTGTCTTTTATACTGATAACAAGTTCAAACGGGTGCCAATAATACAGGTAACGAGTGGAGGACAGAGGAGCCTCTTAAAGAAGAAGTTACAGGTCTGTGAGAGCCAGAAATCTTGCTTGTTTGTATGTGACCAAATACTTATTTTCCACCATAATTTGCAAATAAATTCATTAAAAATCCTACAATGTGATTTTCTGGATTTTTTTCCCTCATTTTGTCTGTCATAGTTGACGTGTACCTATGATGAAAATTACAGGCCTCTCTCATCTTTTTAAGTGGGAGAACTTGCACAATTGGTGGCTGACTAAATACTTTTTTTCCCCACTGTACTGTTGGCCATGTAGTATAGCTACTACTACTACTACGAGCAGGTGTCCACATACTTCTGGTCATGTAGTGTAGCTACTACTACTACGAGCAGGTGTCCACATACTTCTGGTCATGTAGTATAGCTACTACTACTACTACTACTACGAGCAGGTGTCCACATACTTCTGGTCATGTAGTATAGCTACTACTACTACTACGAGCAGGTGTCCACATACTTCTGGTCATGTAGTATAGCTACTACTACTACTACTACTACTATGAGCAGGTGTCCACATACTTCTGGTCATGTAGTATAGCTACTACTACTACTACGACCAGGTGTCCACATACTTCTGGTCATGTAGTATAGCTACTACTTCTACTACGAGCAGGTGTCCACATACTTCTGGTCATGTAGTATAGCTACTACTACTACTACGAGCAGGTGTCCACATACTTCTGGTCATGTAGTATAGCTACTACTACTACTACGAGCAGGTGTCCACATACTTCTGGTCATGTAGTATAGCTACTACTACTACTACTACGAGCAGGTGTCCACATACTTCTGGTCATGTAGTATAGCTACTACTACTACTACGAGCAGGTGTCCACATACTTCTGGTCATGTAGTATAGCTACTACTACTACTACGAGCAGGTGTCCACATACTTCTGGTCATGTAGTATAGCTACTACTACTACTACGAGCAGGTGTCCACATACTTCTGGCCATGTAGTATAGCTACTACTACTACTACTACTACTACTATGAGCAGGTGTCCACATACTTCTGGTCATGTAGTATAGCTACTACTACTACTACGAGCAGGTGTCCACATACTTCTGGTCATGTAGTATAGCTACTACTACTACTACGAGCAGGTGTCCACATACTTCTGGTCATGTAGTGTAGCTACTACTACTACTACTACGAGCAGGTGTCCACATACTGTTGGTCATGTAGTGTAGCTACTACTACTACTAGCAGGTGTCCACATACTGTTGGTCATGTAGTGTAGCTACTACTACTACTAGCAGGTGTCCACATACTGTTGGTCATGTAGTGTAGCTACTACTACTACTACTACTAGCAGGTGTCCACATACTGTTGGTCATGTAGTGTAGCTACTACTACTACTACTACTACTACTACTACTACTACTACTACTACTACTACTACTAGCAGGTGTCCACATACTGTTGGTCATGTAGTGTAGCTACTACTACTACTACTACTACTACTACTACTACTACTAGCAGGTGTCCACATACTGTTGGTCATGTAGTGTAGCTACTACTACTACTACTACTACTATTACTACTACAAGCAGGTGTCCACATACAGTGGGGAAAAAAAGTATTTAGTCAGCCACCAATTGTGCAAGTTCTCCACTTAAAAAGATGAGAGAGGCCTGTAATTTTCATCATAGGTACACGTCAACTATGACAGACAAAATGAGAAAACCAAAATCCAGAAAATCACATTGTAGGATTTTTCATGAATTTATTTGCAAATTATGGTGGAAAATAAGTATTTGGTCAATAACAAAAGTTGCTCAATACTTTGTTATATACCCTTTGTTGGCAATGACACAGGTCAAACGTTTTCTGTAAGTCTTCACAAGGTTTTCACACACTGTTGCTGGTATTTTGGCCCATTCCTCCATGCAGATCTCCTCTAGAGCAGTGATGTTTTGGGGCTGTCACTGGGCAACACAGACTTTCAACTCCCACTGGCTAGGCCACTCCAGGACCTTGAAATGCTTCTTACGAAGCTACTCCTTCGTTGCCCGGGCGGTGTGTTTGGGATCATTGTCATGCTGAAAGACCCAGCCACGTTTCATCTTCAATGCCCTTGCTGATGGAAGGAGGTTTTCACTCAAAATCTCACGATACATGGCCCCATTCATTCTTTCCTTTACACGGATCAGTCGTCCTGGTCCCTTTGCAGAAAAACAGCCCCAAAGCATGATGTTCCCACCCCCATGCTTCACAGTAGGTATGGTGTTCTTTGGATGCAACTCAGCATTCTTTGTCCTCCAAACACGACGAGTTGAGTTTTTACCAAAAAGTTCTATTTTGGTTTCATCTCACCATATGACATTGTCCCAATCCTCTTCTGGATCATCCAAATGCACTCTAGCAAACTTCAGACGGGCCTGGACATGTACTGGCTTAAGCAGGGGGACACGTCTTGCACTGCAGGATTTGAGTCCCTGGCGGCGTAGTGTGTTACTGATGGTAGGCTTTGTTACTTTGGTCCCAGCTCTCTGCAGGTCATTCACTTCGTCCCCCTGTGTGGTTCTGGGATTTTTGCTCACCGTTCTTGTGATCATGTTGACCCCACGGGGTGAGATCTTGCGTGAAGCCCCAGATCGAGGGAGATTATCAGTGGTCTTGTATGTCTCCCATTTCCTAATAATTGCTCCCACAGTTGATTTCTTCAAACCAAGCTGCTTACCTATTGCAGATTCAGTCTTCCCAGCCTGGTGCAGGTCTACAATTTTGTTTCTGGTGTCCTTTGACAGCTCTGGTCTTGGCCATAGTGGAGTTTGGAGTGTGACTGTTTGAGGTTGTGGACAGGTGTCTTTTATACTGATAACAAGTTCAAACGGGTGCCAATAATACAGGTAACGAGTGGAGGACAGAGGAGCCTCTTAAAGAAGAAGTTACAGGTCTGTGAGAGCCAGAAATCTTGCTTGTTTGTATGTGACCAAATACTTATTTTCCACCATAATTTGCAAATAAATTCATTAAAAATCCTACAATGTGATTTTCTGGATTTTTTTCCCTCATTTTGTCTGTCATAGTTGACGTGTACCTATGATGAAAATTACAGGCCTCTCTCATCTTTTTAAGTGGGAGAACTTGCACAATTGGTGGCTGACTAAATACTTTTTTTCCCCACTGTACTGTTGGCCATGTAGTATAGCTACTACTACTACTACGAGCAGGTGTCCACATACTTCTGGTCATGTAGTGTAGCTACTACTACTACGAGCAGGTGTCCACATACTTCTGGTCATGTAGTATAGCTACTACTACTACTACTACTACGAGCAGGTGTCCACATACTTCTGGTCATGTAGTATAGCTACTACTACTACTACGAGCAGGTGTCCACATACTTCTGGTCATGTAGTATAGCTACTACTACTACTACTACTACTATGAGCAGGTGTCCACATACTTCTGGTCATGTAGTATAGCTACTACTTCTACTACGAGCAGGTGTCCACATACTTCTGGTCATGTAGTATAGCTACTACTACTACTACGAGCAGGTGTCCACATACTTCTGGTCATGTAGTATAGCTACTACTACTACTACGAGCAGGTGTCCACATACTTCTGGTCATGTAGTATAGCTACTACTTCTACTACGAGCAGGTGTCCACATACTTCTGGTCATGTAGTATAGCTACTACTACTACTACGAGCAGGTGTCCACATACTTCTGGTCATGTAGTATAGCTACTACTACTACTACGAGCAGGTGTCCACATACTTCTGGTCATGTAGTATAGCTACTACTACTACTACGAGCAGGTGTCCACATACTTCTGGTCATGTAGTATAGCTACTACTACTACTACGAGCAGGTGTCCACATACTTCTGGTCATGTAGTATAGCTACTACTACTACTACGAGCAGGTGTCCACATACTTCTGGTCATGTAGTATAGCTACTACTACTACTACTACGAGCAGGTGTCCACATACTTCTGGTCATGTAGTATAGCTACTACTACTACTACGAGCAGGTGTCCACATACTTCTGGTCATGTAGTATAGCTACTACTACTACTACGAGCAGGTGTCCACATACTTCTGGTCATGTAGTATAGCTACTACTTCTACTACGAGCAGGTGTCCACATACTTCTGGTCATGTAGTATAGCTACTACTACTACTACGAGCAGGTGTCCACATACTTCTGGTCATGTAGTATAGCTACTACTACTACTACGAGCAGGTGTCCACATACTTCTGGTCATGTAGTATAGCTACTACTACTACTACGAGCAGGTGTCCACATACTTCTGGTCATGTAGTATAGCTACTACTACTACTACGAGCAGGTGTCCACATACTTCTGGTCATGTAGTATAGCTACTACTACTACTACGAGCAGGTGTCCACATACTTCTGGTCATGTAGTATAGCTACTACTACTACTACTACGAGCAGGTGTCCACATACTTCTGGTCATGTAGTATAGCTACTACTACTACTACGAGCAGGTGTCCACATACTTCTGGTCATGTAGTATAGCTACTACTACTACTACGAGCAGGTGTCCACATACTTCTGGTCATGTAGTATAGCTACTACTACTACTACGAGCAGGTGTCCACATACTTCTGGCCATGTAGTATAGCTACTACTACTACTACTACTACTATGAGCAGGTGTCCACATACTTCTGGTCATGTAGTATAGCTACTACTACTACTACGAGCAGGTGTCCACATACTTCTGGTCATGTAGTATAGCTACTACTACTACTACGAGCAGGTGTCCACATACTTCTGGTCATGTAGTGTAGCTACTACTACTACTACTACGAGCAGGTGTCCACATACTTCTGGTCATGTAGTATAGCTACTACTACTACTACTACTACTACTACTACTACGAGCAGGTGTCCACATACTTCTGGTCATGTAGTGTACTTCTGGTGTATCTACTGTAGCCTAAAGTTACTTTATATCTCACTGAAATAAATGTATTTCCTGTTACCAAGTCATTTACGGTTTCTATGCCTTTTAGTTTTCCTTGTGGACCAATTTATCGGTGATTTCTGAAATGCTTTCCATGGATTGTTCCATAAGGTTGTGTTTTTAGGGATTAATATTGATTCTTGTAGAATATGTTTCATTTTCTTTCTATATTTTTTAAAAGTGTTCTTAGCTATGAAGTTGTTAATGTTCTTAGATTTATCCTTTTGAAAATTGATACGTAAAAGTATTCTGTGGATGAGCACATCTTCAATATGTACCCACTGTTCCTCTTTAGTGCATTTTAACTATATGTCAAAAGTAAAAGCCTTGGGTGGTGAGTTGATACAATTCCAAGTCTTTTAGGTTAAAACCACCCTCAGATACTCACGAGTGGCGCAGCGGTCTAAGGCACTGCATCGCAGTGCTTGAGGTGCCACTACAGACCCGGGTTCGATCCCAGGCGGTGTCACAACCGGCCGTGACCAGGAGACCCCACGGGGGGTCATGAAAAAAAGTATTTGATCCCCTGCTGATTTTGTACATTTGCCCACTGACAAAGACATGATCAGTCTATAATTTTAATGGTAGGTTTATTTGAACAGTGAGAGACAGAATAACAACAACAAAATCCAGAAAAACGCATGTAAAAAATGTCAAATTGATTTGCATTTTAATGAGGGAAATAATGATTTGACCCCTCTGCAAAACATGACTTAGTACTTGGTGGCAAAACCCTTGTTGGCAATCACAGAGGTCAGACGTTTCTTGTAGTTGGCCACCAGTTTTGCACACATCTCAGGAGGGATTTTGTCCCACTCCTCTTTGCAGATCTTCTCCAAGTCATTAAGGTTTCGAGGCTGACGTTTGGCAACTCAAACCTTCAGCTCCCTCCACAGATTTTCTATGGGATTAAGGTCTGGAGACTGGCTAGGCCACTCCAGGTCCTTAATGTGCTTCTTCTTGAGCCACTCCTTTGTTGCCTTGACTGTGTGTTTTGGGTCATTGTCATGCTGGAATACCCATCCACGACCCATTTTCAATGCCCTGGCTGAGGGAAGGAGGTTCTCACCCAAGATTTGACAGTACATGGCCCCGTCCATCGTCCCTTTGATGCGGTGAAGTTGTCCTGTCCCCTTAGCAGAAAAACACCCCCAAAGCATAATGTTTCCACCTCCATGTTTGACGGTGGGGATGGTGTTCTTGGGGTCATAGGTAGCATTCCTCCTCCTCCAAACACGACGAGTTGAGTTGATCCCAATGAGCTCCATTTTCGTCTCATCTGACCACAACACTTTCACCCAGTTCTCCTCTGAATCATTCAGATGTTCATTGGCAAACTTCAGACGGGCCTGTATATGTGCTTTCTTGAGCAGGGGGACCTTGCGGGCGCTGCAGGATTTCAGTCCTTCATGGCGTAGTGTGTTACCAATTGTTTTCTTGGTGACTATGGTCCCAGCTGCCTTGAGATCATTGACAAGAACTTAACCATTTAATTTCATATTTACAGTGTTGTTGTTATTGGTCAGCTAGCTGGCTGGTTAAGTTAGCACTAGCCTAGCTAGCTAACATCCCTGACCATGAGTTCACTAAGCTACTCTCCTCCTGCTAAAGAAGAGGAGGTCTGCTGGACGGAGAAAGAAGCTCTAGTGAAAGAGGAGGAGGAAGAGGAGGATGTTACAATACAAAAACAAGTAGAGGGTGAAGCTGTTACCGTGAAAGAAGAAGAGAAAGATGTTACAGTGAAAGAAGAGGAAGACGCGTTCAGAGTGAAAGAGGAGGAGGATGTTACAGTGAAAGAAGAGGAGGAAGTAGTCTTTGGAGTGAAAGAGGAGGAGGAGGAGATGACTGTCACATCGAAAAAGGAGGAGGTGGAAGAAGAGGAGGAAACTGGATATCTGGTTCCGGTTTCCCAAAGGCATCTTAAGGCATCCAATGGTTCTAATGATGAACTTAGCAGTAAGATGCTTTTGAGAAACCGGGTCCTGATTAACACTAGTAAGTACTGTCTTAAAAACAGAGGCACAAACTCTGCAGTTGTTGAACTGATGTGTGGTGTTAAAGGGGAAATCTGCAGTTGCTACATCCATATTTGGACTTTTATATTATTTATATATATCCATTGATTCTTGAAGAATATAACACATGCCTCATGAGCTTAGTTCATCTGTCGTACCCCATCAGATCCCAAAATAAGCTTTTTCTACTCCAATGTTTAGAAACAATGTAAATGTAAACCAACACTGTATCGCCTCAACATGGTTAAAACTATAATATTGATGTCATGGATGGTCAGTCCTTGCATCCATAGGTCTGTCTATGATTTTGAGAGTAGTTACATTTCTCCAGTCCCATCCACCATCTTATTACCAAAACAGTGGTGGAATGACAGCTTTGTTATTGTTTGAACTGCAGATTGGTTGATTGATTGATGTGTGGCTTTTTTTTAAAGGGGCAACCTAGGTTTTAAACAGCAGCAAAATTGGGGGCTGGAGAAATGTAACCACTCTCAAATTCATAGAGAAAGCTATTGTAGCAACCTTAACCCAAAACCTAGCGACCTCATCAAGAAGTTCAGACATCTTGGTATAACAGTTATAAGGTGTTGGCTTGACAGTCTCTGGACCCAGGTTTGAGTCCAGCTCAGGGCTACCCCTGGAATTCACTACACTATGAATACAAGGACTGGCCATCCATCAGGTCAAAATCACAGTTTTAACCTGGTTTTGAAGATATACAGTGTTTGTTTACAACCAGTGGCATTATACAAGCTTATATTTTGGTTTTTGATGGGGAAATACATTTGAGGCATTTATAAGTTATATTCTTCAAGAATCAATGGCTATACAGTATATGGGTCTTTCTATAACTGCCAGTGAGAATTTCCTTGCATTTATGGCAGTGTAGTTCCCTTAAGGGTCAGTCAACTTTGGTAAAACATGCTATGGGGAGTCGTGACTTAGGTTGAAGGATCTAAACTGACACCTGAAAAGGCCAATGAAATCCGCGCCTCGCTGGAAGCCCTGCCTTCCACAGGTGATGAGCGTTAGGCTCGGATTAATTCCTTCAATTATTCCGCTCTTTACCTCGTTGTGAACAGGAACGATTCATGCTACAGGTGTAGACGTTACTTACAAGCTACCTGCCCGAATACATAGTGCCAACTGTAAAGTTTGGTGGAGGAGGAATAATGGTCTGGGGCTGTTTTCATGGTTCAGGCTCCTTAGTTCCAGTGAAGGGAAATCTTAATGCTACAGCATACAAATCCAAATAGACCTTACCGTGAAATTCTTACTTACAAGCCCTTAACCAACAGTGCAGTTAAATAAAGTCAATAAAATATTTACTAAATAAACTAAAGTAAAAAGTAACACAATAAAATAACAATAACGAGGCTATATACAGGGGGTACCGGTACCGAGGTAATGTGCCGGGGTACAGGTTGGTCCAGGTAATAATGAGGCTATATACAGGGGGTACCGGTACCGAGGTAATGTGCCGGGGTACAGGTTAGTCCAGGTAATAATGAGGCTATATACAGGGGGTACCGGTACCGAGGTAATGGGCTGGGATACAGGTTAGTTGAGGTAATTTGTACATGTACAGTACCAGTCAAAAGTTTGGACACACCTACTCATTCCAGGGTTTTTCTTAATTTTTTACTATTTTCTACATTGTAGAATAATAGTGAAGACATCAAAACTATGAAATAACACATATGGAATCATGTAGTAACCAAAAAAGTGTTAAACAAATCAAAATATACAGTGGTGTGAAAAAGTCTTTGCCCCCTTCCTGATTTCTTATTTGTTTGCATGTTTGTCACACTTAAATGTTTCAGATCATCAAACAAATTTAAATATTAGTCAAAGATAACACAAGTAAACACAAAATGCAGTTTTGAAATGAAGGTTGTTATTATTAAGGGAAAACTAAATCCAAACCTACATGGTGAAAAAGTGTTTGCCCCCCCTCCCTGTTATAACACAACTCAACTGTGGTTTATCACACCTGAGTTCAATTCCTCTAGCCACACCCAGGCCTGATTACTGCCACACCTGTTCTCAATCAAGGAATCACTTAAATAGGACCTGCCTGACAACGTGAAGTAGACCAAAAGATCCATCAGTCTGGAAAAGGTTATAAAGCCATTTCTAAAGCTTTGACTCCAGCGAACCACAGTGAGAGCCATTATCCACAAATGGCGAAAACATGGAACAGTGGTTAACCTTCCCAGGAGTAGCCGGCCGACCAAAATTACCCCAAGAGCGCAGCGACGACTCATCCAAGAGGTCACAAAAGACCTCACAACAACATCCAAAGAGCTGCAGGCCTCACTTGCCTCAGTTAAGGTCAGTGTTCATGACTCCACCACAAGAAAGAGACTGGGCAGAAATGGCCTGCATGGCAGAGTTCCAAGACGAAAACCACTGCTGAGCAAAAATAACATTAAGGCTCGTCTCATTTTTGCCAGAAAACATCTTGATGATCCCCCAAGACCTTTGGGAAAATACTCTGTGGACTGACGAGACAAAAGTTGAACTTTTTGGAAGGTGTGTGTCCTATTACATCTGGCGTAAAAGTAACACTGCATTTCAGATATGGCAATATTGTAACGATCCCTGCAGTCTGAGTCGGTTCCTGTCTGTGTACTAGTTTTTCTGCTCGGGATCTCCAGTTTCCCGAGGGTTCTGGAACGCTCCCTGCCTGGTTGCCGGGCAACGTTGCTAGGCGGGAGCTCTCTTGATTTCCGCACCTGCATCCCATCAGCAATCTGCACACCTGGTCCTGATCATCACCCTTCTTAGGCTCTGTCCTAACGTCCATTCCCTGCCGGATCGTTAGCCATGAACAGTATGTTTGTCCGTGTATCAGCCTTGGAACTTCTAGCGTTAGTTTTGTTGTTTTGCACCTTTTTGACTTGCTGTATACTTACCTCCGTTTTGTTCTATCTGCAGTCACTCACCCGGAACCTTCACCCAACCTCTGCCTGATGGTCGGCGGCTGCCGAGCCATTACTGGACCTACCACTGCACCCTCAACAACCCATCCACGCCACCCGCTCTGTTCCCTGGATTATTCAGCCTCACTCGTGGATCTATTAAATAAACACTCACCTTTGTTTCCACTTACCTTGTCCTGGTCTGCTTCTGGGTTCTGGCTTAGTAAACCGTGACAGAACGATCCGGCCAGTAATGAACCCAGCGGACCTGGACTCTGTTCGCCATGCCATTACCCATCAGGAGAAGACGTTGGGCCATCATAGCACGGAGCTACAGGAGATCGCGTTGGCAGTTCGGAACCTTTCTACCGGTCTGACGGAGGTCCAGAACCAGCGCAAGTTTCCGGTGGAGGATCCACTACCGGTTTCACCCATCTCGCCTGCCGCTTCTGGAGCTGTGTCCTTCCGTGAGCCCAAGGTTCCGACGCCGGATAAATATGAGGGGGAGCTGGGAAGATGCCGTTCTTTCCTTATGCAGTGTGGGTTAGTGTTCGATCTACAGCCCTACTCCTATGCCACAGACAAGGCTAGGATAGCCTTTGTGATTGAGTTGCTGCGTGGTCGAGCGCTGGAGTGGGCTTCAGCCGTTTGGGAACGACAGGACCCCTGCATGGCTTCATACCAGGGGTTCACGGCCGAGATGAGGAAGCTCTTCGACCATTCCGTCCGAGGGAGGGACGCAGCTAGGCGCCTGTTTTCGCTTCGCCAAGGAACTCGCAGCGTGGCCGACTTCGTGATCGAGTTCAAGACGTTGGCTGTGGAGAGTGGGTGGAATGAGGAGTCTCTGCAAGCGGCCTTTTACCAGGGTCTGTCGGAGCAGCTCAAGGATGAGTTGATCTCCTATCCGGAGCCTAGTGACCTGGACAGCTTGTTAGCCTTGTCTATTCGGGTGGATAATCGAGTCCGAGAGCGAAGGAGGGAGAAGCAATGGTTTCCGTCCAACCGATCAGCTTCTCAGGTTCCAGTCGGGTCGGGGATTGGACCAGAATACGTCGATCATCGTCCACCACACAGGATTAGTGGAGAGGTCCTGTCTCCCGATTCTGAACCCATGCAAGTAGTGCGGCACGGGTTAACCAAGGAGGAACGCCAACTCAGACGTAGGACTAACTGTTGCCTCTACTGTGGTGGTTCGGGACATTACCTCGCCACCTGTTCCCGGCGGTCGTCAAACTGCGCGGCTCGCTAAAGTTGGGAGGACTTTTAGCGAGCCAGTTTCGACCTCTCAATACCTCTGTCAGACCCCGTTTCCCGGCTACCCTTATGAACAGGAATCAGAGCTTAGCGATTAACGCTTTTATCGATTCAGGTGCCGATGGAAGCTTTCTTGATGCCGAGTTGGTGGAACAGCTGGGGCTTTCCAAGGAGCAATTGCCGGAAGCCATTGAAGCGACCACTCTGAACGGCAGTAGTCTGGCACGTATCACGATGAGGACTGAACCGGTTAAGATGCTGTTGTCGGGGAATCATTCGGAGATGATTTCATTCTTCATTCTGCCGTCTTCCCATGTTCCTCTGGTCCTTGGATACCCCTGGCTGAAGGAACACAATCCCACGTTCGATTGGGTGACGGGCAAGGTAACGAGTTGGAGCCTTGATTGTCATGCTAACTGTCTCAAGACTGCCTGTCCCCATTCGGTTCCCAGTCAGGTGATTGAGGCTAAACCCCCAGATTTGTCCCTGGTTCCCGAGACATATCACGATTTGGGGGAAGTGTTCAGTAAGCAGAAGGCTCTGTCACTCCCTCCCCACCGACCATATGATTGTGCCATCAACCTGTTCCCTGGAGCCGTCTACCCCAAGGGAAGGTTATACAGTATCTCCCGACCTGAACGTGAGGCTTTGGAGACCTACATCAAGGAGTCCCTAGCTGCTGGTCTCGTTCGTCCCTCGTCATCACCCCTGGGGGCAGGATTCTTCTTTGTGGGTAAGAAGGATGGCTCTCTTCGACCGTGTATTGATTATCGGGGGTTGAATGACATCACGGTCAAGAACAAGTATCCCCTGCCCTTGATGAGCTCTGCCTTCGACTCCTTACAGGGTGCTACGGTGTTCACCAAGCTAGACCTACGCAATGCGTATCACATGGTCCGGATCAGAGAGGGGGACGAGTGGTTGACGGGTTTCAATACACCGATGGGTCACTTCGAGTATCAGGTGATGCCGTTTGGACTGACCAATGCTCCAGCGGTATTCCAGAGTATGGTGAACGACGTCCTGAGAGATATGATCGGTCTCTTTGTGTTTGTTTACCTGGATGACATTCTGATCTTCTCGAAGGAACCTTCCGACCACGTCCAGCATGTCCGGCAGGTTCTGCAGCGATTGTTGGAGAATCGCCTGTTCGTGAAGGCCGAGAAGTGCGAGTTTCACGCCCACACGACATCCTTCCTCGGGTACATCATCTCCAGGGGAGAGATTAGGATGGACCAGGAGAAGGTTAGAGCGGTTCTGGAATGGGCCCAGCCCGGTACGAGATTGCAGCTCCAGAGATTTTTGGGGTTTGCGAATTTCTACCGCAGATTCATCCGGGATTACAGCCGTGTGGCCGCTCCGTTAACTGCCTTGACTTCCAGTATCAGGACCTTCAAGTGGAATCCGGAGGCGGATCGAGCGTTTCTGGATTTGAAGAGGCGATTCACCAACGCACCGATTCTCTCTCAACCGGACACGGCCCGTCAGTTCGTCGTTGAAGTGGACGCGTCTGATGTGGGAGTTGGCGCCATCCTGTCGCAGCGATGCTCCACGGACAGTAAACTCCATCCCTGCGCCTACTACTCTCGTCGCCTTTCGCCTGCGGAGAGGAACTACGATGTGGGTAACCGGGAGCTTCTCGCGGTGAAACTTGCCTTGGAGGAGTGGCGCCACTGGTTGGAGGGGGCGGAGCAACCGTTTATTGTCTGGACTGACCACAAGAATCTTGCTTACGTGCAATCGGCTAGACGTCTCAACTCCCGTCAGGCCAGGTGGGCGTTGTTTTTCGGACGATTCAATTTTTCCCTGACGTTCCGACCTGGATCTAAGAACGGCAAGGCGGACGCCTTGTCCCGGATGTTCTCCAAGACGGAAGAGAGTGGGTCCAAGTCCGAGACGATTCTCCCCCGGAACTGCGTCGTGGGAGCAGTTATGTGGAAGATTGAGGAGGAGGTGATGGCGGCCCTTCGGACGCAGCCCGGTCCCGGTAACGGTCCACCCGGTCGGTTGTTTGTGCCTGAGTCGGTTCGTCCTGCTGTCCTCAAATGGTCCCACGCCAGCAAGATGGCTTGTCACCCTGGCGTGGCTCGGACGATGGCGTTTCTTCGCAGACGTTTTTGGTGGCCTGCCATGGCCGAGGATACTCGGGGTTTTGTTGCTGCCTGTCCAGTGTGTGCGCAGAATAAGAGTACCAATCGGCCCAGCTCTGGACTACTTCACCCCCTTCCTATTCCCCGGCGACCATGGTCGCATCTGGCCCTGGACTTTGTCACTGGGTTGCCCTCTTCTGAGGGGAACACGGTCGTTCTGACTATCGTGGACAGATTCAGCAAGTTCGCCCACTTTGTGCCAATTGCCAAGCTTCCCTCTGCCTCGGAGACGTCCGAGATCCTGGTTAGGGAGGTTTTCAGGGTCCACGGTTTGCCCAGTGATATCGTTTCCGACCGTGGCCCTCAGTTTACCTCTGCTGTCTGGAAGTCCTTCTGTTTGGCCATTGGAGCTACAGTCAGTCTCACATCTGGTTTTCACCCCCAATCTAATGGTCAGGCGGAGAGAGCCAACCAGAAGATGGAATCCACGCTACGCTGCCTTGTCTCCTCCAACCCCACCTCCTGGGTCTCTCAGTTGCCTTGGGTTGAGTATGCCCACAATACTCTCCCTACATCTGCCACTGGGATGTCTCCCTTCCAGTGCCTGTATGGCTACCAACCTCCCTTATTCCCTTCTCAGGAGAAGGAGCTCTCAGTGCCCTCTGTTCAGGCCCATATTCGTCGTTGCCACCGGACCTGGCATCGGGCCAGAAAGGCACTCCTTAGAGTTTCGGACCGGTATCAGCTCCAGGCGAATCGTCGCCGGATTCCCGCTCCCACCTATACCATCGGAGATAGGGTCTGGTTGGCCACACAGGATCTTCCTTTACGGACTGAGTCTAGGAAGTTGTCACCGAAGTTCATTGGTCCGTTTGTGGTGGAGAAGGTGATCAATCCGGTTGCAGTTCGACTCAAACTACCGAGAACACTCAGAGTCCATCCCACCTTTCATGTCTCCTGCCTCAAGCCTGTTCTCCTCAGTCCTCTGTTGCCTCCTCCGCCTCCTCCTCCTCCTCCTCGGATGATCGGAGGTGGTCCTGCCTACACGGTGCGACGCATCATGGATTCCAGATGGCGGGGCCGGGGTTTCCAGTATCTCGTGGACTGGGAGGGGTATGGTCCTGAAGAGAGGAGTTGGATTCCGCGGCGACAGATCCTAGATGCTGACCTCATTCGTGACTTCTACCGCCTCCATCCTGGCGCTCCGGGGAGTCCGCCCGGTGGCGTTCGTCGGAGGGGGGGTACTGTAACGATCCCTGCAGTCTGAGTCGGTTCCTGTCTGTGTACTAGTTTTTCTGCTCGGGATCTCCAGTTTCCCGAGGGTTCTGGAACGCTCCCTGCCTGGTTGCCGGGCAACGTTGCTAGGCGGGAGCTCTCTTGATTTCCGCACCTGCATCCCATCAGCAATCTGCACACCTGGTCCTGATCATCACCCTTCTTAGGCTCTGTCCTAACGTCCATTCCCTGCCGGATCGTTAGCCATGAACAGTATGTTTGTCCGTGTATCAGCCTTGGAACTTCTAGCGTTAGTTTTGTTGTTTTGCACCTTTTTGACTTGCTGTATACTTACCTCCGTTTTGTTCTATCTGCAGTCACTCACCCGGAACCTTCACCCAACCTCTGCCTGATGGTCGGCGGCTGCCGAGCCATTACTGGACCTACCACTGCACCCTCAACAACCCATCCACGCCACCCGCTCTGTTCCCTGGATTATTCAGCCTCACTCGTGGATCTATTAAATAAACACTCACCTTTGTTTCCACTTACCTTGTCCTGGTCTGCTTCTGGGTTCTGGCTTAGTAAACCGTGACAAATATAGAAGCAAACCGGATGGACATCATGAAAATGATCGGAGAGGTTGAGAGTAGAAGAAGTTCAGGAGCAAAAACAAAAAAAAAATATAATATATATAATAGAATTATTGTAAAATTGACTGTGTCCATAAGGGGTAGATCGTAAGTATAGGCTGGAAGTAGAGGCCTGGGCATTGTTGTTCACTAATTTACCCCAAGTAGGGAAATGATGGTGGGGTTGAAAAGTAATAAAGGGGAGTATATATATAAAAATAAAAAATAAACATGGGGGATTGGAAGTGATGCAGACAATTACATTGATAGAAGATACAATCTATCTGCAATATTAAGCTGATTCCCCCCCCCACAAAAAAAAAAAAACCTCTGCATTTCAGAAAAATAACATCATACCAACAATAAAATATGGTGGTGGTAGTGTGATGGTCCGGGCCTGTTTTTCTGCTTCAGGACCTGGAAGACTTGCTGTGATAAATGGAACCGTGAATTCTGCTGTCTACCAAAAAATCCTGTCCGTCCATGTGTTCGTGACCTCAAGCTGAAGCGAACTTGGGTTCTGCAGCAGGACAATGATCCAAAACACACCAGCAAGTCCACCTCTGAATGGCTGAAGAAAAACAAAATGAAGACTTTGGAGTGGCCTAGTCAATGTCCTGACCTGAATCCTATTGAGATGCTGTGGCATGACCTTTAAGAAGGCAGTTCATGCTCGAAAACCCTCCAATGTGGCTGAATTGGATTTAGTTTTCCCTTAATAATAACAACCTTGGAGATCACGTGACCCTTGAACGAGATGGCCGCATGAACTAGGAGCTCCGCACAAGTAGTTTCCAATTCCTAATCTTACCTCCACTTCAAGTTTAAACTCATTTAGCTTTAGTCAAAAAGTCATGGCGGCTTCAAAAGGCAACACTACAGGGGACATTTTTACCCGGACTCGAGTACTAGCGACGGAAAAAGCCTCCAAGAAGCAGCTAGCTTCAGAAAAAGCTAGCGCCATTAGCCAGGAGAAAGAGGACCCGTCCCCCCCCGAGGCCCAACGAATGCCAACCTCGCACTCTGTCGAAGACATCTTTTCTGAGCTGAGATCCCAACGTACAGAACTCAACACTAAACTAGATGCCATTAACGCTCAGCTCAGTGCGATAGGGGGCAAGGTGACAATCCTGGAAAATGCCTTGCCTGACATAAACAACAAGATAACCATAAACGCGGGGCGCCTGGACGAGGCAGAGGGGCGAATCCTATCCACGGAAAACTTATTGACAGACGCCATGGAAACAATAGCATATGCTAAAAAAAAAATAGAGCAGCTGGAAGAGAAAACAGAGGACCTGGAAAACAGGGGGCGAAGGAATAATTGTGTTCTATTAAATCTGGGCGAAAAAGAAGAGGGAAACATGCCACTGATCCGCTACCTGCAAGACAAACTTCCCGAGTGGCTCCACCTGCCCACCGACAGGCCCATAGAACTCGAGAGAGCTCACCGAGCACTGAGGCCCCCACCAGCAGCCAGACAACCACCGCGCCCAATCACCATACGTTTTCCTGAGATTCACCGACAAGGAACGAGTCCTACAGGCGGCAAAAACCAACACCATTACAGTGGGAAACGCCAAACTCACCTTACTCCAGGACCTGTCAGCTGGAATACGCCGAAAGCGCCGAGAGTTTGACGAGGTGAAGAAATGCTCCATTGACCGAGGCATCTTTAGGGGATTCAAATACCCAAACGAGATCAGGATTCTTCACCAAGGAGCCCTGCGACACTTCAAAACTCCCGAAGAGGCAAAACGTTTTTTGAAAGACAACCCTGGTCAATGAGAAATGGACCATTGACTAAATGCGATTACTGTTATTACTAAAGGAGGTAAGACAACATATAGCCGATATCCAAAGACCCACCGCCCTGCTAAATTTCATTATAGCCGTCCAATCTATATTTATGTTCCTTTAGCGGAGAGGGATAGGCCCCATATTATAACTTAGGCCTACTGTATGTAGGCTGGGCTATTGATTTTATTTTCTCCCTTTCTTAATGTGGTCTGGACGGGGGCTACGGTGTCAGTTACTCAATGCGGGCGGAGAGGATGAGGCATTTCTTTGGTGGGGAGGGGGAGACGTTGTGCGTTGCTAACTGTTCCCGGTCTTTTTTGTTTGTTTGTTGGAACACAGAATGGTGACTGAGCGGGGAGGTAATAGATCCAACGGGATATGTCGAGTTGTTTGGGAACTCGGCTGGGGTGTTCAGAGATTGTTATTTTATGTAAACCATTTATTTTCCTTTTATGTGAACGCAGCTGTAACTACGATCCACCTTTACCCAGAGATGACTTGCACTAAAGTTCGATTACTGTTCGATGACGATGACTAGTACCTTAAATCTATTGACATGGAACTGCCACGGTCTAGGCCATGCAATAAAACGGAAAAAGATACTATGTGCTCTAAAAAAGGAAAAAGCAGACATCGCGCTATTGCAAGAGACACACCTCTGTGATGCTGAACATGCCAAACTCCGCAGAGCTTGGGTGGGACAGGTGTATTTCTCATCTTTCAAATCCAACAGTAGAGGTACAGCAATACTTATCCATAAGAATGTTCCATTCATAATTGACAAAAACATATCTGATCCGGAGGGGAGATTTATCTTGATAACTGGGTCACTGTATGGGCAACCAATTACTATCTTAAACATATACGCCCCTAACACAGATACTCCTGCTTTTATGTCGAAAATGATAACTCTGTTCAATGAGCATTGTGTTTCCTTTGGAGTGTTGGCCGGAGATTTTAATTGTACCCTGAACCCAACCCTAGACAAATCATCTCAAATCACCACCACAAATCCTAGATCTGCAAAGATGTTGAACTCTCTTACTAAAGAGATGGGACTGATAGATATCTGGAGAGAGACTAATAGCTCAGCTATGGACTATACATACTACTCTAATGTCCAAAACACCTACTCCCGTATAGATTACATTTTTATTCCAAAGAGTTTCATAAACTCAGCCACGTGTACAATCGGACCCATAGCGCTTTCGGATCACGCCTTTGTCCACCTCCGCTTTGACCTCTGCAAAAACATCCCGAGATCAAAGAGCTGGAAATTCAACACCTCCATGCTATCAAACGAAGCATTCCATACATTGGTAACTACATGGATAGACAACTACACACAAGACAACAAAGATTCTCCTGTTTCTCCGGCCACAATGTGGGACGCTGCTAAAGCCACACTAAGAGGTCATCTAATTGCATATGCTTCCTCTATGAAAAAAGCAATGGAAGCACACAGGCTAGATCTGGAGAGGGAGCTGGAACGCTGTGAAAAAGTACATAAACAATCCCCAGACAGCACCTCCTGGAGTCAACTTAAAGTAGCCAAAGCCAAACTGAATTTGGACTATACTCGGGAGATTAAAAAAAAAGTTTTCTTTACTAAACAGAAATACCATGAGTATAGCAATAGGCCTAGTAGATTGCTTGCTTATCAATTAAAAAAAGAGCAGTCAGAGCGTACAATTATGGCTATCCGAACAGCAGAGGATGAGGTCACATATGATCCAAAAAAGATCAATTTAACTTTTCATGATTTTTACTGCAAACTATATACCTCTGAGAGAAAACACACGGAGGCAGAACTCCACTCCTTCCTAGAGGGAATCTCGCTACCTAAACTATCAGAGACCGACCAAGAAGATCTCAACTCCCCCTTCACTCCTGAGGAGATCCTGGAGGCAATTACCTCCATGCCACCTAACAAGTCCCCAGGCCCAGATGGATTCCCCAGAGAGTTCTACAAAGCTTTTTGGCCCCAGCTTAGCCCTATTTTCATGCCAATGCTGGAGGATTTTTGCAAAAACGGAGTTCTCCCAGACTCAATGCACACAGCTCGCATTACAGTGTTGCTCAAAAAAGACAAGGATCCCCTATCCTGCTCCTCCTTCCGGCCCATAAGCTTGTTGGATTTCGACTACAAAATAATCACCAAATTGCTCGCCAAAAGACTAAACACTCTTCTTCCCAAAATAATAAAAGCGGACCAGACGGGATTTATTAGAGACAGATACTCTTCTGATAACATTCGCCGTCTTTTTGATATTATTGATCAAGTAAACGCACAGAAGACCCCTGTCCTGCTGGCTTCACTGGATGCTGAGAAGGCGTTCGACAGGATGGAGTGGAGCTTTCTGTTCTCAGTCTTAGAGAAGTTCAACATGGGCCCAAACTTTATTAAATGGATCAAATCACTATACTCTCATCCAAATGCCATGGTGACTACTAACGGACTGAACTCTGACAGATTCCCTTTGGGACGGGGCACAAGACAAGGGTGCTCGCTGTCCCCCCTGCTCTACTTGTTGGGGGCGGAGCCTCTGGCAGAGTTGATAAGGAGCAATCCAAGTATTATGGGTGTTCCTGCAGGCGGCCTGCAGCACAAGATTTCGCTTTACGCGGATGATGTCTTGCTCTACATATCCAACCCTGAGAAATCCCTTCCTCCCATCTTAGATACAATTGCTCAGTATGGCACGTTTTCAGGTTATAAGATTAATTTTAACAAATCCACTGTCTGCCCTCTCAATATTATACTCACCAGTTCTATGAAGACACTATGCCCATTCCAATGGAAGACACAGGGGTTTCAATACCTTGGGATATTCATAACACCAGATCTGAATAGGCTTTTCAAAGAGAATTATCTTCCACTCCTGGATCAAATCAAGAACAACCTCCAAACCTGGATCTCCCTCCCAATTAGCTTAGTAGGAAGAATTAATGTAATCCGTATGAACATCCTCCCTAGACTGAACTATTTATTTCAGATGCTCCCATGCTATCTCCCAGCTTCCTTTTTCAAAACAATTAACCAAAGCATCACCAAATTTATATGGGGCAATAAAAAACCTAGGATCAAGCTTTCCACTCTATCGAAACCTGAATCTAAGGGTGGTCTTGCCCTTCCCTCCCTTCAATTGTACTACTGGTCTGCCCAAATCCGCAACATGCTAACATGGATCACAAACAGACAAGAGTCAACGTGGAGCCAGATAGAAGCCCAATCTTGTGGTTCATTGCCACTAAGCTCAACTATATTCATTGATAACTTTAGTGAAGTGGGCAACATAGCCAAAACATTTGTGATTTACAGTACCCTACGAGCGTGGAGGGACTGTAAGAAATACTTGGGCATCTCCTCCCAAATATGTTCTCACTCGCCTATAGTAGGCAACCCAGACTTGCCAAAAGCCCTGAGAGATGCCAACTTTAATCTTTGGCATACTCTAGGAATCAGGACCTTTTCAGACCTATTTCATCAGAAGACCACTACACTGAAATCCTTTCAAGAGCTCTGCAATGAATTCAATGTGCCAAGATCCCATTTTTTAAAATATCTACAAATTAGACATGTCATCTCCTCATTTACTTCCAAGAGGAGGTTTAGAACTCAGTTGAATGAAGTTGAAACCCTTCTTGTCACAGCACAATCCATTAAAGGCAAAATATCCTATATCTATAGACTCCTTTCTGAGAAAGGAGGATCCTCCTTTACTCCTTTGAAAATAATATGGGAAAAGGACCTCGGTCTGACTATCAGTGATGAGTTATGGGCGGAGGTTTGCGACAGGGTATACTGCTCCTCTACTAATGTAAAAATGAAAGAATCTAATTACAAATTTTTGTACAAATTTTATTACACTCCCCTGAGACTCCATAAAATGAAAACAGACATTTCTCCTAATTGTAATAGATGTACCTCTGAAAGTGGAACCTATATGCATGTATTTTGGAGCTGCAGAGAGATTGCCAGATTTTGGCAATCTATACATACTGCTGCACAGAAAATACTAGATGTACAGTTTGATATGACCCCGTGTCTCTATCTTCTTAAAAAAAATTATTATTATTTTTTTAAAAAAATTTTAAATTCACATCTGTGAATGTGGAATGTGTTTGGTTGGTTGATTGAAAACTTAATAAAACTTTAAATTGAAAAAAAAATAAAAAAAATAATAATAATAACAACCTTCATTTCAAAACTGCATTTTGTGTTTTACTTGTGTTATCTTTGACTAATATTTAAATTTGTTTGATCTTAAACATTTAAGTGTGACAAACATGCAAACAAATAAGAAATCAAGAAGAGGGCAAACACTTTTTTCACACCACTGTATTTTATATTTGAGATTCTTCAAAGTAGCCACCCTTTGCCTTGATGACAGCTTTGCACACTCTTGGCATTCTCTCAACCAGCTTCATGAGGTAGTCACCTGGAATGCATTTTCAATTAACAGGTGTGCCTTCTTAAGTTAATATGTGGCATTTTTTTCCTTCTTAATGCGTTTGAGCCAATCAGTTGTGTTGTGACATGGTAGGGTTGGTATACAGAAGATAGCCCTATTTGGTAAACGACCAAGTCCATGTTATGGCAAGAACAGCTCAAATAAGCAAAGAGAAATGACAGTCCATCATAACTTTAAGACATGAAGGTCAGTCAATCCGGAAAATTTCAAGAACTTTGAAAGTTTCTTTAAGTGCAGTCACAAAAACCATCAAGCGCTATGATGAAACTGGCTCTCATGAGGACCGCCACAGGAATGGAAGACCCAGAGTTACCTCTTCTGCAGAGGATAAGTTCATTTAGAGTTACCAGCCTCAGAAATTGCAGCCCAAATAAAGACTTCACAGATTTCAAGTCACAGACGTATCTCAACATCAACTGTTCAGAGGGGACTGGGTAAATCAGGCCTTCATGGTTGAATTGCTGCAAAAAAACAACTACTAAAGGACACCAATAAGAAGAAGAGATCTGCTTGGGCCAAGAAACACGAGCAATGGACATTAGACCGGTGGAAATTGAGATTTTTGGTTCCAACCGCCGTGTCTTTGTGCGACGCGATGTGGGTGAACGGATGATCTCCGCGTGTGTAGTTCCCACCGTGAAGCATGGAGGAGGAGGTGTGGTGATGTGGGGGTGCTGTGATGGTGACACTGTCTGTGATTTATTTAGAATTCAAGGCACACTTAACCAGCATGGCTACCACAGCATTCTGCAGTGATACGCCATCCCATCTGGTTTGGGCTTAGTGGGACTATCATTTGTTTTTCAACAGGACAATGACCCAACACACCTCCAGGCTGTGTAAGGGCTATTTTACCAAGGAAAGTGATGGAGTGCTGCATCAGATGACCTGGCCTCCACAATCCCCCGACCTCAACCCAATTGAGATGGTTTGGGATGAGTTGAACCGCAGAGTGAAGGAAAAGCAGCCAACAAGTGCTCAGCATATGTGGGAACTCCTTCAAGACTGTTGGAAAAGCATTCCAGATGAAGCTGCTTGAGAGAATGCCAAGAGTGTGCAAAGCTGTCAAGGCAAAGGGTGGCTATTTGAAGAATCTCAAATATAAAATATATTTTGATTAGTTTAACACTATTTTATTATTATTATTATTATTATTATTATTATTATTATTTTGGTTACTACATGATTCCAGGTGTGTTATTTCATAGTTTTGATGTCTTCACTATTGTCCTACAATGTAGAAAATAGTAAAAATAAAGAACAACCCTTGAATGAGTAGTTGTGTCCAAACTTTTGACTGGTACTGTATGTTATTGTTAGGTGAAGTTATGGGCCAATTTGGCATACACTTAGTGTGCAAAGGTAGCCAAAGAGCATTTTACGACACAGAGCTTAATGTGAGTTTCCTTGAGTAGCACTCCCGATCTTGCTCTGATAATGTGTGGTAATATTCAGAATACATTGTGAAAAACTAAAATCTTTGCTCACCATTTTTGCTCCATGCAGATGTACTACATCCATAATTAGCGATTTCTGCATTAGCATGGAGGAGTTTCTGCAGCCAAATTGTGTTGCACAGCAACAAACGGCAAACACAGAAAGGGTCCTATATTGGAGAGTAAAAGTCTTCTGGCACTCTGCTTAGGATTTTACCAACTTTAATAACTTATTTCGAGCCTAGAATCATCGATGTTACTACTAATCTGAAAACAAGACAAAAGATGACTATTGTTGCTCACTTGACTGTCTTAAGACAATTGTCAAATAATTAAAGATGTCAGTTGTTGTACAATTTCATGGGTATGCTCTGGGTATCACATTTGATCTTAAATAAACAGTGTATTTCTGCTGTTGTGGTTCTTTAACCATCTGTCTGACTTTGTCGTTCACACAGGAGACAGACGTGGCTATCGTGGATCCTCTGGGGAGCCTCAACAACATGATGCTGACGAGGCAGAAAGGTCTCTCTCCAGATCAGAACACCTTAAGAAAAACCATCTGAGACCCACTGGGAAGAAATCTCACTGCTGTTCTGACTGTGGGAAACGTTGCAAGTCTTCATCAGAACTTAAAATACACCAGCGAGTACACACAGGAGAGAAACCTTATAGCTGTGATCAATGTGGGAGGAGTTTTATTCGGTCAAGCTCCCTGATAGTACATCTGAGAATACACACAGGAGAGAAACCTTATAGCTGTGATCAATGTGGGAGGAGTTTTATTCGGTCAAGCTCCCTGATAGTACATCTGAGAATACACACAGGAGAGAAACCTTATAGCTGTGATCAATGTGGGATGAGTTTTATTCGGTCTAGCTCCCTGATAGTGCACCAGAGAACACACACAGGAGAGAAACCTTATAGCTGTGATCAATGTGGGAGGAGTTTTACTCGGTCAAGCTCCCTGATAGTACATCTGAGAACACACACAGGAGAGAAACCTTACAACTGCTCTGACTGCAGAAAGACTTTTGTTAATTTAATAGATTTAAAATCACACCAGAGAACACACACAGGAGAGAAATCACCATATAGTTGTACTCAATGTGGGAAGAGTTTTACTCGGTCAAGCTCCCTGATAGTGCACCAGAGAACACACACAGGAGAGAAACCTTATAGCTGTACTCAATGTGGGAAGAGTTTTGTTGCATCTTGCGATCTGACGAAACACCAGAGAACACACACAGGAGAGAAACCTTATAGCTGTACTCAATGTGGGACGAGTTTTACTCGGTCAACCTCCCTGATAGTGCACCAGAGAACACACACAGGAGAGAAACCTTATAGCTGTACTCAATGTGGGAAGAGTTTTACTCAGTCAAGCGCGCTGATAGTACATCTGAGAACACACACAGGAGAGAAACCTTACGACTGCTCTGACTGTGGAAAGACTTTTGTTAGGTTAAGAGATTTAAAATCACACCAGAGAACACACACAGGAGAGAAACCTTACAACTGCTCTGACTGTGGAAAGACTTTTGTTAGGTTAAGAGCTTTAAAATCACACCAGAGAACACACACAACACAGGAGAGAAACTATATAGCAGGAGATAAATGATATAGCTGTACTCAATGTGGGAAGAGTTTTATGCAGTCAAGTGGCCTTATAGTACATCTGAGAACTCACACAGGAGAGAAGACGTATAGCTGTGATCATGTGACAAGAGATACTCTGATAAAATATCTCTGATCAAACATCAGAAAATACATACATGAAGGAGTTGTTTCATGATATCAATGAAATAATGTCACAGTGTAGAATATTTAAACATTGTAGTAGGCGTATTTTAATTAATATCACAATGTAGAACCCTAAACGTTTCCCCCTGTTCAATTTATTTCAGCATGATATGGATATTAGCCTCTGGGAAAAATCCAGGCTCTGAATTGAAAGAGTATACATGTGATTTAACAAAAAGTGAAAGAAAAAAAAAGTTGTGTTACACTTACCTTGTTGGCAACCCACTTGAATCAAAATGCAACACTTCAAAATGTAGCTAGCTGTTTTCTACAAATTGTCCTCTGACCAGTGATGTACACATTATTCCCAGATTCTGTGTGGTGTTTGAGCTATTCGTTTTAACAGGACGTGCAACCTCATCTCCCCCCTCTTGCGCAATTGATTTCAACATGATATCGATGAAATAAGTGTTGCGTTCCTTTGTTTAGCGACCCATAAATGTAAATGCATCACTCCAAAATGTAGCTGACTGTCTTCTGCAGGTTGTCCTCTAACCAGTGAGGTAAAAGTTATCTCCCATTTCCATGTGTTTTTTTAGTTGTGTTAGTTTCAACAGCAGGTACAACCTGATCTCCCCCATAATCGATATCAGTGACTTATTGTTGGTGCTTGTGCAGTTTATAAGGTGCTTGTTTTAATATGATTATTGTGGCACATTTGTGTAGATAGTACAGTTTAGGTTTTCAATATATCACAAACTGTTTTTGCATATTGGTTATTGATTTGGACATGTTAAAACTATGTTTTGACATTGAGGTTTCCCACGTAGCAAAATGTCATTGAAAAGACATTGAAAAGAAGACTATGCCTGATGTCCAATATAAACTCAGCAAAAAAAGAAACGTCCCTTTTTCAGGACCCTGTCTTTCAAAGATAATTTGTAAAAATCCAAAATAACTTCACAGATCTTCATTGTAAAGGGTTTAAACACTGTTTCCCATGCTTGTTCAATGAACCATAAATAATTAATGAACATGCACCTGTGGAACGGTCGTTAAGACTTACAGATGGTAGGCAATTAAGGTCACAGTTATGAAAACTTAGGACACAAAAGAGGCCTTTCTATTGACTCTGGAAAACACCAAAAGAAATATGCCCAGGGTCCCTGCTCATCTGCGTGAACGTGCCTTATGCATGCTGCAAGGAGGCATCCTCCCTCATGTGGTACCCTTCCTGCAGGCTCATCCTGACATGACAATGCCACCAGCCATACTGCTCATTCTGTGCGTGATTTCCTGCAAGACAGGAATGTCAGTGTTCTGTCATGGCCAGTGAAGAACCCGGATCTCAATCCCATTGAGCACGTCTGGGACCTGTTGGATCGGAGGGTGAGGGCTAGGGCAATTCCCCCCAGAAATGTCTGGGAACTTGTATGTGCCTTGGTGGAAGAGTGGGGTAACATCTCACAGCAAGAACTGGCAAATCTGGTGCAGTCCATGAGGAGGAGATGCACTGCAGTACTTAATGCAGCTGGTGGCCACACCAGATACTGACTGTTACTTTTGATTTTGACCCCCCCCCCCCCAGGGACACATTATTTGTGTGTGGAACTTGTTCAGTTTATATCTCAGTTGTTGAATCTTGTTATGTTCATACAAATATTTAAACATGTTAAGTTTGCTGAAAATAAACGCAGTTGACAGTGAGAGGACTTTTTTTGTTGCTGAGTTTACATTCGGTTTTAGTTGAAAATATGTATTTTCAGGTCGTTTTTTCAACGACTTGACAACAACTTAATGTCAACGTACTTGCAGCCTATAAACATGGGCGCAGTATAATATATTGGTCTATAATCAGTTTTATTAACAATCTTACATCACTCCAGTATTTCTTTACAACATTCAAGTGCTACTTGTCTTTATTCCACTACTGAAGAAGCATGACTCAAATAACATACTCATATTTCAAACATCCAGCCTGACAAAATATACATTTTTAATTATTCAATGCCTCACCATTAAGTGAATTATTGCCAATACATATTAACAAAGGGGTGATCATTCTGTTTTGATATTTCATATTTACAATTCATGCAACATTTAGTAATCATAAATGATGCAACGAACTGACCAAGTTACTACGGATATTGCAGGAGTTTCCTCTTGAAATTAGACATGTCCGTGGTAAGGACAACTTGGTTGCTGATTGTCTCAAGGGTGGGCAGTCAAAAGGATTTGTGTTTTGCATTTAGCCAGAGCGTTGTCATGGATCACAATTTATTTTGACTGCACGTTTTTCTGTATTGGAGATTAGTTTTGTTTGGGCTCGTTCCAAGGGGACGAGAGTTCTAGAAGCTAATGAGTTTTAGGAAGACGAGAGTTCTAGAAGCTAATGAGTTTTAGGAAGACAAGAGTTCTAGAAGCTAGTGAGTTTTAGGACGACCAGAGTTCTAGAAGCTAGTGAGTTTTAGGAAGACCAGAGTTATAGAAACTAGTGGGTTTTAGGAAGACCAGAGTTCTAGAAGCTAGTGAGTTTTAGGAAGACCAGAGTTCTAGAAGCTAGTGAGTTTTAGGAAGACCAGAGTTCTAGAAGCTAGTGAGTTTTAGGAAGACGAGAGTTCTAGAAGCTAGTGAGTTTTAGGAAGACCAGAGTTCTAGAAGCTAGTGAGTTTTAGGAAGACCAGAGTTCTAGAAGCTAGTGAGTTTTAGGAAGACCAGAGTTATAGAAACTAGTGAGTTTTAGGTCAGTAACTTATAACCACGGAACCACCCCAGACCTTTCATGCATGACTTAAAGCACCTGAGTATTAGATTTACTGCCAGGGTCTAGTATGTCACTGCCAGGTCTGATTTTCTCTTTGGTTTTGAGCCCACGGCAAGAAGGCACCAGAGCCTATTGTGGTAACAGGTTCACACTAGATAACACAACCACACAGTGCATGAAAAACATGAGGTGTGGCTAACGTTAGCCAGCTTGAGTTAGCTTCCGAGCTAGCATACAAACTCGGTAGCACAGAGTAGATCCTCCATATGACGTTGAGAAATAGTGCATTGTGGGTAGTTTAGAAGATATCTGGAAATAAGTTAATAAATATGTAATAACGCAAAAACATAACTGTTTGAACTTAATAGGTAACCAGATCGTGACTACAACTAAGTTCCTAAGTCTTTAACCACACTGTGTTGTTACATTGGTGAGTAAAAACTCATGCTTCCTACCCTTTAACTTTTTGTCTGAAAATAAAATCTACATTTTACTCAACTTCGTTACCCACTCCAGTCAGCAGATGGCGATGTGGGACTTTAAGGCTATGCTGCTAGTGTGACGTATAATCTAGTGGACGGGACGCTTCTTTCAACAGCAGCAACAGTTAGTCAGACACCTCGGTAGCTTGCTAGACAAAATAGCCCAACCAATAAAGCTCTTTAGACGCTTTCGTGTATATTAGCCACTGTGTTTTAAACCCACTCCTGTCGTCTAGTTAGTTATCTCATTTAATGTCATATTTACGGTGTTGTTGTTATTGGTCAGCTAGCTGGCTGGTTAAGTTATCACTAGCCTAGCTAGCTAACATCCCCGACCATGAGCTCACTAAGCTACTCTCCTCCTGCTAAAGAAGAGGAGGTCTGCTGGACGGAGAAAGAAGCTCTAGTGAAAGAGGAGGAGGAAGAGGAGGATGTTACAATACAAAAACAAGTAGAGGGTGAGGCTGTTACCGTGAAAGAAGAAGAGAAAGACTTTACAGTGAAAGAAGAGGAAGACGCGTTCAGAGTGAAAGAGGAGGAGGATGTTACAGTGAAAGAAGAGGAAGACGCGTTCAGAGTGAAAGAGGAGGAGGATGTTACAGTGAAAGAAGAGGAAGACGCGTTCAGAGTGAAAGAGGAGGAGGATGTTACAGTGAAAGAAGAGGAAGACGCGTTCAGAGTGAAAGAGGAAGAGGATGTTACAGTGAAAGAAGAGGAGGATGCAGTTTTTGGAATGAAAGAGGAGGAGGGGGAGATGACTGTCACATCGAAAAAGGAGGAGGAAGAAGAGGAGGAAACTGGATATCTGGTTCCGGTTTCCCAAAGGCATCTTAAGGCATCCAATGGTTCTAATGATGAACTTAGCAGTAAGATGCTTTTGAGAAACCAGGCCCTGATTAACACTAGTAAGTACTGTCTTAAACACAGAG
Organism: Coregonus lavaretus; assembly: GCF_964263955.1. NCBI lineage: Eukaryota > Metazoa > Chordata > Actinopteri > Salmoniformes > Salmonidae > Coregonus > Coregonus lavaretus. The sequence continues at coordinate 1,277,852 of NW_028163497.1, forward strand.
GCACAAACTCTGCAGTTGTTGAACTGATGTGTGGTGTTAAAGGGGGAATCTGCAGTTTCTACATCCATATTTGGACTTTTAAATTATTTATAGATAGCCATTGATTCTTGAAGAATATAACACATGCCTCATAAGCTTAGTTCATCTGTCGTACCCCATCAGATCCCAAAATAAGCTTTTTCTACTCCAATGTTTAGAAACAATGTAAATGTAAACCAACACTGTATCGCCTCAACATGGTTAAAACTATAATGGTGATATCATGGATGGTCATTCCTTGCATCCATAGGTCTGTCTATGATTTTGAGAGTAGTTACATTTCTCCAGTCCCATTCATCATCTTATTACCAAAACAGTGGCGGAACGACAGCTTTGTTATTGTTTGAACTGCAGATTGGTTGATTGATTGATGTGTGGCTTTTTTTAAAGGGGCAACCTAGGTTTTAAACAGCAGCAAAATTGGGGGCTGGAGAAATGTAACCACTCTCAAATTCATAGAGAAAGCTATTGTAGCAACCTTAACCCAAAACCTAGCGACCTCATCAAGAAGTTCAGACATCTTGGTATAACAGTTATAAGGTGTTGGCTTGACAGTCTCTGGACCCAGGTTTGAGTCCAGCTCAGGGCTACCCCTGGAATTCACTACACTATGAATACAAGGACTGGCCGTCCATAAGGTCAAAATCACAGTTTTAACCAAATTGAGACTTAACAGTGTTTGTTTACAAACAGTGGCGTTATATGAGCTCATGTTTTGGTTTCTGATGGGGTAAGACAGTTGAAACATTTGAGGCATTTAAAAGTTATATTCTTCAGGAATCAATGACTATCCAGTTTATGGGTCTTTCTATATCTGCCAGTGAGGCTTTCCTGTGGGGGTCAAATTGTTGGAGCTGTTGATAAGTCATTGTATAATATTCTGCAAATGTATTTAAAAAAAATTGTAGGGCTGACCCTAGTCGACTGGTCGATTGTTTGGTTGATAGGCTGTTTTGTCGACAGAGATTTTTTTAGACTGAGATTTTTAGTCGAGCAGTCGCAAATACACTATATATACAAAAGTATGTGGACACCCCTTCAAATTAGTCGATTCAGCTGTTTCAGCCACAACCGTTGCTGACAGGTGTATAAAATCGAGCACACAGCCATGCAATTTCCATAGACAAACGTTGGCAGTAGAATGGCTTTACTGAAGCGCTCAGTGACTTTAAACGTAGCACCGTCATAGGATGCCACCTTTCCAACAAGTCAGTTCGTCAAATTTCTGCCCTGCCAGAGCTGCCCCGGTCAACTGTAAGTGCTGTTATTGTGAAGTGGAAATGTCTAGGAGCAACAACGGCTGAACTGCGAAGTGGTAGGCCACACAAGCTCACAGAACGGGCCCGCCGAGTGCTGAAGCGCGTTCCAAACTGCCTCTGGAAGCAACGTCAGCAGAATAACTGTTAGTCGGGAGCTTCATGAAATGGGTTTCCATGTCCGAGCAGCCGCACACAAGGCCCAGATCACCATGCGCAATGCCAAGTGTCGGCTGGAGTGGTATAAAGCTCGCTGCCATTGGACTCTGGAGCGGTAGAAAGGCGTTCTCTTGAGTGATCATTCCGACGGACGAATCTGGGTTTAGCGGACGCCCGGAGAACACTACTTGCCCCAATGCATAGTGCCAACTGTAATGTTTGGTGGAGGAGGAATAATGGCCTGGGGCTGTTATTCATGGTTCGGTCCCCTTAGTTCCAGTGAAGGGAAATCTTAACGCTACAGCATACAGTGACATTCTAGACGATTCTGTGCTTCCAACTTTGTGGCAACAGCTTGGATAAGGCCCTTTCCTGTTTCAGCATGACAATGCCCCTGTGCGTAAAGCAAAGTCCAAACAGAAATGGTTTGTCGAGATCGGTGTGGAAGAACTTGACTTGCCTGCACAGAGCCCTGACCTCAACCCCATCGAACACCTTTGGGATGAATTGGAAGGCCGACTGCGAGTCAGGCCTAATCGCCCAACGTCAGTGCCCGACCTCACTAAAGCTCTTGTGGCTGAATGGAAGCAAGTCCCCGCAGCAATGTTCCAACATCTAGTGGAAAGCCATCCTAGAAGAGTGGAGGCTGTTATAGCAGCAAAGGGGGGACCAACTCCATATTAATGCCTCTGCTTGAAACATGTAGTTATTACAGACGTGGTCAGGGAGACGTTTTAAAATGTCAGTGAAGACTCTTGCCAGCTGGTCAGTGCATGCTCTGAGTACGCGTCCTGGTAATCTGTCTGTGAAGATTAACCTGTTTAACCCCTTGGAGTCAATTGATGCAAATTTGCTTCAATCTAAGTAATTGAAGTAATCCATAGTACGACCATCTTAAAACAATTCCATATGTCAGTTTACACCCCCTCCCCCAACGGCTTAGATTTACAGGGGTTAAAGGTCTTACTCACATCGGCTAAGGAGAGAGTGATCATACAGTCGTCCGGAACAGCTGGTGCACAAGACTTTGTGGAGGCCACGGAGATGGCACAGTCCATCGCTCTAAGACATGTGATACATAAATTGTATATGGTTATATTATGTACAAAAAAATGATGCAACACTAATAAATCTAATATTATTTTATAACAAATGTACTTTCTCCCGCTTTGGATACTGTCGCTGTCCGCGGTTCTGAATGTAATTATATGCACAAGCACAAAACACCACATCTGTAATTTTAGTCCCGTCTGAATCTGCCATGGCAGTCATTTTTACATGGCAGGAGAGTAACAATTCAAGCCAGAATAACCTACTGTTTTTTGGCGAACTCCAAGGTCCTCTGGTATTACTAGTCCCGTGTGAATCGACATCCCTGTGTTTTGAGAGAAATGAGTTTGACAGGTGTTGCTCACGGTTTGATCAAGAAAAAGAATAACTGATTTGATCAATTTAACGAAGTGCTGCTCATAGCCTACATATAAAGTGCCTGCAAGTATCAACTTTCACAGTGGATGATTTTGTTCATATGTTTTGTGGGTATTAATATTTCTAGCCTACAATCATCGATGTTACTACTAATGTGAAAACAAGACAAGATATTACTATTATTACTCACTTGACTGTCTTAAGACAATTGTCAAATAATTTAACAGATGTCAATTGTTGTACAGCTTCATGGGTACACTCTGGTCATCACCTTTTACCTCAAATAAACAGTATTTCTGCTGTTGTGGCCCTTTAACCATCTGTTTGACTTTGTCGTTCACACAGAAGAGAGACGTGACTATCGTGGATCCTCTGGGGAGCCTCAACAACATCATGAAGCTGAGGAGGCAGAGAAGAGTCCCTCCAGATCAGAACACCTCAAGAAACACCAGCGGAAACCCACAGGGAAGAAATCTCACTGCTGCTCTGACTGTGGGAAGATATTCAACTCTTCAGCAGACCTTAAAATACATTTTAGAATCCATACAGGAGAGAAACCCTATAGCTGTAATCAATGTGGGAAGAGTTTTACTACATCTAGCCATCTGACTAGTCACCAGAGAACACACACAGGAGAGAAACCTTACCACTGCTCTGACTGTGGAAAGAGTTTTGTTTCCTCCCAATATTTAAAATCACACCAGAGAACACACACAGGAGAGAAACCTTATAGCTGTGATCAATGTGGGAAGAGTTTTAGTGATTCAAGCAACCTGATGGTACATTTGAGAACACACACTGGAGAGAAATCTTATAGCTGTGATCAATGTGGGAAGAGTTTTAGTCGATCAAGCAACCTGATGGTACATTTGAGAACACACACTGGAGAGAAACCTTATAGCTGTGATCAATGTGGGAAGAGTTTTAGTCGATCAAGCATCCTGATGGTACATTTGAGAACGCACACTGGAGAGAAACCTTATAGCTGTGATCAATGTGGCAAGAGATACGCTGGTAAAAGAACTCTGATTAAACATCAGAAAGTACATACATGAAGGAGTTGTTTCATGATATCAATTAAATAATGTCACAATGTTTTAACATTGTCGTATGAGTATTGTAATGAATTTCACAATGTAGAACCATTTACATTTTACATTTTTTGTCATTTAGCAGACGCTCTTATCCAGAGCAACTTACAGTTAGTAAGTGCATACATTATTTTTTTATTTTTCATACTGGCCCCCCGTGGGAATCGAACCCACAACCCTGGCGTTTCAAACGCCATGCTCTACCAACTGAGCTACATCCCTGCTGGCTATTCCCTCCCCTACCCTGGACGATGCTGGGCCAATTGTGCGCCGCCCCAACCGTTTTCCCCCTGTTCTATTGATTTCAGCGTGATATGGATATTAGCCTCATCATGGGGAAAATCCAGGCTCTGAAATGAGTTGTGTTACACTTACCACGTTGGCGACCCACTTGAATCAAAATGCAACACTTCTAAATGTAGCTAGCTGTTTTCTACAAATTGTCCTCCAACCAGTGATGTTAATAAGGTGGTTGAAAAGAAGACTAAGCTCGAGGTCCAATCTACGTTTTGGTTTTTGTTGAAAGTTAAAGTAAAAAATATGTATTTTTTAGGTCGTTGTTTCAACGACTTAAAAACAACTTCATTTCAACGTACTTGCAGCCTATAAACATGGACGCAGGATAACACATGCGTCTATGAACTGTTTTATTAACTATCTTACATCACTCCAGTATTTCTTTACAACATTCAAGTGCTAATTGTCTTTATTCCACTACTGAAGAAGCATGACTCAAATCACCTACTCATATTTCAAACATCCAGCCTGACAAAATATACATTTTTAATTATTCCATGCCTCCCTATTGGAAATGAATTATTGCCAATACATATTAACAAAGGGGTGTACATTCGGTTTTGATATTTCATAATATTTCCATTTTATGTAACAGTTAGTAATCATAATAATTTATGTGATTAACAGATTTTTTGTTGTTGTACAATTATATTGTTTACAAACAGTGTAGTAAAACCAGCTTATATTTTGGGCTGGATATTACATCATATTCTTACTGTTTTAATCAATGTTATTTCCTTAGATGCTCTTTAGTCTTTCAGCTTTTATTGATATTCTTTAGTTTTTTATCCACTGTTTGTTGTCTAGTAAATATTTCCGTTTTTATTTTCATAGTTTTTATTCATTTTTTCCTGTGTATTGCGTTGCATTTCATGTCTGAAATGTGCTATATAAATAAACTATACTGAACAAAAATATAAAAGCAACAACGTAAAGTGTTGGTCCCATCTTTCATGAGCTGAAATAAAAGATTCCAGACATTTTCCATACTCACAAAAAGCTTATTTCTCTCAAATGTTGTTCACACCCCTGTTAGTGAGCATTTCTCCTCCTTTGCCATAATAATCCATCCACTTCACAGCTGTGGCATATCAAGAAGCTGATTAAACAGCATGATCATTACACAGGTGCACCTTGTGCTAGGCACAATAAAAGGCCACTTTAAAATATGCAGTTTTATCACACAATGCAATGCCACAGATGACCAGAGTTTTGAAGAAGCATGCAATTGGCGTGCTGACTGCAGGAATGTCCACCAGAGTTGTTGCCAGAGAATTGAATGTTAATTTCTCTACCATAAGCCGCCTCCAACGTTGTTTTAGAGAATTTGGCCGTACGTCCAACCGGCCTCACAACTGCAGAGCACGTGTATGGCGTCGTGTGGGTGAGTGGTTTGCTAATGTCAACAGAATGCCCCATGGTGGGGTTATGGTACGAGCAGGCTTAAGCTACGGACACAATTGCATTTTACCGATGGCAATTTAAATGCCAAAGATACCGTGACGAGATCCTGACGGCAATTTTGAGGCCCATTTTATTTTGCGCCGCCTCATGGGTCTCACAGTCACAGTAGTCTGTGACACTGCCTGGGATCGAACCCGGGTCTGTTATGACGCCTCATGGGTCTCACAGTCACGGCAGGCTGTGACACCGCCTGGGATCGAACCCGGGTCTGTAGTGACGCCTCATGGGTCTCACAGTCACGGCAGTCTGTGACACCGCCTGGGATCGAACCCGGGTCTGTAGTGACGCCTCATGGGTCTCACAGTCACGGCAGGCTGTGACACCGCCTGGGATCGAACCCGGGTCTGTAGTGACGCCTCATGGGTCTCACAGTCACGGCAGGCTGTGACACCGCCTGGGATCGAACCCGGGTCTGTAGTGATGCCTCATGGGTCTCACAGTCACAGCAGGCTGTGACACCGCCTGGGATCGTACACGGGTCTTTAGTGACGCCTCAAGCACTGCGACACAGTGCCTTAGACAGCTACACCACTTGGGAGGCCTGGGTAGGTTAATTTCTAAATCTACAGTCCAGAATTCTCATCAGTAACTAACTTTTGGATTACTGACACTCAGTAACGTAATCTGATTACTTTCAGTTACTTTACACTGCTAACCCTAATGCCTAACCCTAACATGAAATAACCCTAACCTTAACCACACTGCTAACCCTAATGCCTAACCCTAACATGAAATAACCCTAACCTTAACCACACTGCTAACCCTAATGCCTAACCCTAACATGAAATAACCCTAACCTTAACCACACTGCTAACCCTAATGCCTAACCCTAGCATGAAATAACCCTAACCTTAACCACACTGCTAACCCTAATGCCTAACCCTAACATGAAATAACCCTAACCTTAACCACACTGCTAACCCTAATGCCTAACCCTAACATGAAATAACCCTAACCTTAACCACACTGCTAACCCTAATGCCTAACCCTAACATGAAATAACCCTAACCTTAACCACACCGCTAACCCTAATGCCTAACCCTAACATGAAATAACCCTAACCTTACATTTGTGTTTTCATGAAAATTGACAGTGTCGTGTATGAAGATTATGACTATTCTAGAGGAACAAAGAGAGGATGGGTATCTTAGTTCAAAAATAGCCATTTGTGGGGTGACGCCCCAGGGGACACAGGTGATTGGACAGCAGAGGGAGCCACCCATATTTTTACATTGTTTATAAGTATATGCTGGAGGCAGGGGGTGTTAGAAGCATTCAGATTATTTTGGGACACTGCTTCTCCAGACACGATGGGTCTGTAAACTTATGCTGTAAACTTGTGATATGAATAAAACTTCTAATCAAAGTGCAGCCTAAGCGGACTCTTTTTTTTGACAGCAATAATCACCAGAATTCGACGCGACACGACACAATGGGGGCTCGTCTGGGATACTGACTGCATCGTTCTTGGTTCCCTTCCTGAGCCGCTCAAGCCGGCTCTAAGGTGAGATTTCTCACACAATTTGGGAATTAGTTGTTTCGCTGGCTCATTGAGGGGAATTGGATAGTATGTACCATGAAAATTACTTAGGTTTGTGCTGATGCGGTGTTATTGCTGTCGACTAAGGGTCTGTAATAATTATTCTAAAATTTGGTTGCATTGGTAAACGGCGCAAATAATAGGAAGTCTAGAACAATTGATTGGTAGTGAATAAAGGCAGATGTATGTATACATTAGGGCAGTGCACCGTGTAAGACCCCAGGGGGGCCATTCAGAATGGGCCGAAAATCCTCTTGCGCGTTAGATGGGCATTTGGTGTGTTCTAAAAAACTCGGGTTGATGGAATTTATCTGATTGTGATTATTGCTCATCTTTCATCTGACGGGGTGTCTGCTTGGGGTAATCTCTCAGTAGATGGTCATTGAACTCACGGCATCACAAACGGTAGAGAAGACAAAAGAAAGGGCAATGCAGGGTACCTGTTGCGTGTTGCAAGCCACAGGTTAGCTAAATGCTAATGCTAGTTGTGTTTCATGCCACATTGTACATAACGGCTAATGCTAATTGTGTTGCGTGCTACTTGCTAACGGGTGTCCTTAGGGGGCCATTGCGATGGAATAAAGCCTCTTAAATTATGTCTGTGTGTGTAGAATTCAGAGTTCTATGCAAGTGTGAGCTCTGTTAAGTGTTATTGTTTGATTATAAGGGGTCAAATAGAGAAGCTGTAGCGGAAGGCTAGCGTTCTATTGTCTGGGAATCGTATTGCGCGTTTAATTTTGCGACACTACATTACAAAACGTGGGAGTTTATGGCACGAGATTATGACACGTTGGTTTACGGTACTAAACTACAACACGTTGTTTACTAAAACTACAAAAAGGGGGATTGTGGGTAAAGTGTCATATTTCTGTTGGGCTGGACTGCAGGGGGAGACAGAGAAATAGCCACAGCCAAAGAGAGATTTGGACACGAATCTTCTAGTTGTTAAAGCGGCTGTTGTTTGAAAATGAAACTATTTGTTGATATGTAGTGAATTTATAAATTAGATATATGTTGACGGATTATAATAAATTAAATTAAATGACGATTAAAATAAATAAAAAGATTATTGAGCTATTTAGTCCTGAGTTAAGTCTTAGAGCGAATGTGAGTGGGGGAATATTGAATGTATATAACTCAGTGATTGCATTAACTACTAAAATATTTTTCTGTGTCTCTGTTCTTTTGTCATATGAGAGGAACGATAGGACGAGAGGAGAGGAGAGAGAGGGAGAAAGAAAGGTGCTGACGTGACATCACGTGACAAGGGAAGGATCGAGTCAAAAGGTTTTGAGGCTGGTTCTGTTTGCAAAATCTTCCCCTACAAGATATTTGATGTTATGACAATTTCACATAGGCTTGGCAAATACTGATTAATTAAAAACTGCATTTGGGAGTTTCTGGGCATCACTTGAGTTTGTTTACAGTTGTGTTGGGCCAGAACGGAGAGAAGGGGTGAGGAAGGTTTGAAGAAGAAGGATACAAGATATTCTAGTTCTGATGAAAGCAAAGATGAAGACAGCGATACAGAGGAGACTAAAGGTGCTGTGTATTCAAAAGGAGTTTATCCTACAAGGACTGGCACAGAAGAAATAGAAGGAGATATAGACCGATGCGTATCAGACCTGGATAAAGCGAGGACTTTGGAAGAGGTAAGAGAGCTAGAGGAACAGCTCAAGACGCTGAAGATACAGAGGGAGAAACTGCGGAAAAAAGAATCCAAAGAAGTTGAGGGAAAATATGCATTGAGGCCAAGGAAAGGGGCCACGAGTAAAATGATGCCAGTTATCATTCGAGGTCAAAACTTATAATATAAGCCGTTGCAAAATACCGATATGTCAAATATACTTGAGAAGCTGCCTATTCTTCAAGATGGGGCCTATCCTTGGATTTCGAAATTGGAAGAAATTACGGTGGGAACACAGTCAGCCATAGGAGACGTTAAGAGACTTTTGGCTAATCTCATTGGGATTCCAGATATGGAAGAAGTCTTTCAGAGAGCTGGACTCAATAGATATGTAGGGACTGCAGTGAACGATCCTGAATTGTTGGCTGCAAGTAGGAATCGTCTGTGGAGAGCACTGAAAGATACATTTCCAAAAAATGTGCATCCTGATAATATTCTGATTGACCCACTAGGACAACAAGAAAATCAGAGAGCCTATGTGTCAAGAGTTCATCAAGTGTGGAGAAATATTACTGGAAATGATCCAGATGTGAGTCAAATTGAGCAGTCAATTTTGAGAGCTAAACTGCAAATGGGACTGCCCTCACCAGTAAGGAGCAAACTGGCAGAGGTGGTTGGACTTGGAAGCATGACAAAAGGTGTCTATACCGATCATATAGCCCATCAAGTGGATCTGTACAGGAAAAAGGAACACAACCAGAAAGAACAGGACGAAGAAACTCTCAGAAAACTCAATCAACTACAACTGGGGGAGAATAAGAAGGAGAAGAAACAAGCTTTGGTTATGCAGAATCAGTGTGCACCAAATCAACAATCACTGCCACAGCTTCAACCAGAACAGTTCCAACCGCAATTGTACCAGCCACCAATGGCGGTACCAGTTGTTTCATATCCACAGCCAAATTCTGGACAGACACAGAATTGGAGAGGAAGAGGACGAGAAGGCTTCGAAGGAAGAGGAAGGTTTCAGCCACACTTCCAGCAATCTCAAGATGTGTGTTATAATTGTGGACAGGGTGGTCACTATGTCCGGGACTGCAATAAGTCAGGAGGAAACATCAGAGGGAATTTCAGAGGAAGATACAGGGGCCAGTCAAGATCATCTGGAGGACCGGTGAACCCCTACAGGCTTAGAAGGAGGAGGAAGATTTCAGCTAAACTTCCAGCAACTTTCAGAAGACTGTTATAATTATGGACAGGTTGGTCACTTTACCTGTGAATGCAATAAGTCAGGAGGAAACATCAGAGGGAATTTCAGAGGAAGATACAGGGGCCAGTCAAAATCACCTGTTCTCCAGGTGAACCCTAAGGATTCTAGAGGTGCCTAGAAGATCCGAAAGGGGGGTGTCAGCTGGTAGCACCGATTAGAGAAGAAGGGAAAATATCCAACAATTGAAGTAAAAACAGAGGACTATGAGAAGTGATGGTGAATAGTCGAAAACCTTTTATCTGGGTTGAGTCTAAAGAGGTTAAACATCTCACTATGTAAAATTAACTAGTTAGGATAGGGATTTGAGGTAGTAAAACAGCTGATTACTCTTAAGGAACCAATTGGGCTCTGCTATAAAAATCAAAGAGAAATTAAAGATTTTAAAAAGAATAGGGTTTTTGGGAATCATATTTGCTTAAAAAGATAATATCATAGGAAGGATGATAATCTATTAGACTGCCTATTAGGCAATCTGTCTGAAGAATAAAGTTAAAAGGGGTGACTGTTATTCTTGGTTACATTCCTACACCAAGGGATTTCAGGCTAGGCTAAGGGATGTTTAGTCGTTTACCAAGTCTGTGTGTAAAGAAGTCAGAAGCAGGTGGGGACTTCCCAATCACATATTCAAAAAATTTGGTGGTAAAGGATTTTGTGAATAAATCAGTGGAAAAGGTTTTAAAAGTTAGGAGAAAATATTAGATTAAAAAAAGTTAGGAGAACTAGGGTTGAAGGAACTCTAAGACAGTAAGCTAAGTTTCAAAGTTAGGTAGTAGTAAGAGAGAGAGAGAACAGTGGTGAAGGACATTTTTAGAGTTTAGTGGGAAGATAGATATGGTAGGAGTTTAGATCGGTTAGGAGCAAATGCATTGAGAAAGTATGCGTTGCTGAATGATAAGAGAAGATTGAGGGTGATTGAGTATCTATACTTACAGTTCCCAGCAGGAAGATCAAGGTAATTGTGGGTGTATTTTTTATAATCAAAAGCTTTGGGGAAACTAGATGAAGTAACAATAATGACATTTCAGCATATTAAAACAACAGGGAGAAGCAATTTAACTCTTTCAACATTGATAGTTATTAAAGCCATAAATATATCGCATTTGATTATAAGGGAACCAATACAGCACCAATTTTAGAGGAAAAGACTGTTATTAGGGTTAGGATGGGGACGTTCCTCCCACATGGAGAGATAATTAGGGAGAAGAAGTATTGTTATCAGGACCAGATGTAGAAGCTGTTGTACCTAGTCAAAGGAAGTATAGTTTGTACAACGATATGAAGTGAAACCAGTGAGGGCTAAAAGTTGTTTTTGTTCTAATAAAACATATGATGTAAGGGGTATGTTCATGGGAATATCAGATTGTGATGATTATATGATGACTTTGGGTAAGAATGAACATAAGGTTAGAGAGGACAAATATAATGTAACTTTTTATGTACCAGTTAGTAAGAAGAGCAGGACTTTGATGGTGAAAGATCAGCTTTTGCCTGGCAATGTGACTATTGGGAATTTTAGAGATATTTGGTGGGTTTGTGGTGATAAAGCATATATATTCTTACACTATGGATGGACAGGATATTGTTACATGTCAACGTTGAAGCTTCCATATGAGGCTTTTACCATTAAAAGAGGGGTAGCACCGGACACAGATAAATCTGAAGCTAGAGTTGAAAATAGGGTGAAAAGAGACATGGCGACATTTCATAGTCTTGAAGCCTATCATTGGAGGATAAGTCTAAGAGAGAAGGGGGGACGTTTTCCATGGTATGGTGTAACATTTTTGGCAGATCATCTTGATAATATTACCTATACTTTGATTCCAGATAGTTATAGATGCATTGAAGAATATAAGGGATGCGTTTGGTAGATCTGAAGGAGCTGGATGGTCAGCGAAGTCTTGGTTGCAAGATCAGTTAGGCCAGTAGGAGCAGTGATGGATTACATTTTAATAGCAGCTTTGATAGCACTGTGTGTGATGTTTGTAATTTGTTACTGACCTTTGCGAAAGCTATGATATTGAGATAGGTTGGAGTTGTGATGCCTGGAGACAACACTCAGATGCCGTTGTTGACTGTTCCTGATCTGGATGAAGATGGACAAGGGGGTCTGGATGGAGTATTGATGGATTAATATCCTTTTTGATTATTTGATCATTTTTCAAATATTTTTCAATATTAGTGTGATTTTAGTATGATGTTATAAATCAAAGGGGGGAAATGGGAAAATGTGATTCATACATCATTTATATATCATTTTTATATTCGTAGTTGATCTTGATGTTTAATTTGAAAGTGTTCATTTTGCAAAAGATACTGTTTGGTCTTTTCTTTTCTTCCAGAAGCGTTTGGGGGAAAATGTAAAGATTGAAATACTCAAAGAAATGACAATATGAAAGGACAATGACTGGAGGAGATGGAACCAGGAAGGTGTGGAAGGGTTCCCATTCCATCATCAACAATACATTGGAAGAGGAGACTACGGAGGAGATGAAGTGTAGTGGACTACATTCCAGTGTCTGCAATGAAATATAGACATATTTGCATGTGTAAATACATAATTTGTGTCATATTCTTAGGTATTAATTTTTGTAGAATGATATTTGATGTTATTGGATACATGTGGGGATCTCAGATGTTTTTGTTTATTTCGTGGAAGCTTAGGGACATGGAGTCTAGGCAGGGATAGAGATCCACAGTAGGGTCCGATGGGTCGACCAGCCTGAGAGTGGACATTTTTTTTGGATAGTATTTTGTTTGCAGGGGCTTACATGTGTATTTAATTGCATCATAGTTTCAAATGCATTGATAAGGATTTATGAGTTTATCTGGAGTATCTAGGTGGTTGCCTGGGGCAGAGGAACCGTGAGAGAATTTTACTGTCTTGATTGATGGATGGATATTTGGAAAGAAGGCTGCCAGACAGTTTTTCGCTCTCACACTCCATAAAGATTTGTTCATATTTCATAGTAATGTATTCACACTCCATAAACAGTTGTTCATATTTCATAGAAAGGTATTTACACTCTAGAGAAAAATGTTTTTTGGTTTAATGTTAAAGATACTCAATAAGATAAATTGTTACTGGTCATAATCCTATTCTGTTTGTTTTCGAGACTTTTAGTTAGTCTCGAAGGGGGGAATGTAGTGTATTAAGATTATGACTTTGTTAATGTTTTTAAGTGGAACCTGAGAGGATGTTTATTTAGTGTCAGAGGGAATTGTTTTAGTGTGACGCCACATAGGACAGAGGGAGTGTGTGTTGTAGACAGGGGATTGGACAGTAGAGGGAGCCACCCATATTTTGGGGAATATTATAAGTACTGGATGGAGACGAAGAAGAGCAGAGCAGACATTGTAATTTGGGAAACACTGCTCTCCGGGTGATCTAGACATCTGTACACTTATGCTGAAATCTTGTGATATGAATAAAACTTATGATCAAAGTTCAGTATGGGCGGACTCCTTTGTTACAGCATTATTAGCAAAATTGACTCGACACTACACCAATCCAGGACATTTTTGTTGAAAATGAAAAATGTTGAAATCAACAATAGGATTCAACTACTGAAACAAACTAATGGATCAAAACAGATGAATCCCACCTTTCAAGCCTGCTGAAGGCGTGGTATCGCGGTAAACACCACCCTGGGCTTTACCAGGGGCATGCTTCAGGTGGTCTCCCACAGCTCTGCGTATGCCATTGTTAGGTTCTGACGGACAGAGTAAAACACTCAAACCAAGTTTATTCACCCACTGGGTCAAAAAGCTGAAAAGACCGTGGAGCTCAGTTGGTAGAGCATGGCGCTTGCAACGCCAGGGTTGTGGGTTCGTTTCCCACGGGGGGCCAGTATGAAAAAATTTATGCACTCACTAACTGTAAGTCGCTCTGGATAAGAGTGTCTGCTAAATGACTAAAATGTACAAAAACACACAAACACATATACCACAATTGGTGGCTGACTAAATACTTTTCCCCCCTGTACCACCTCTAGACAGCCAATACATCTCTGTTGCTAGACAGGACTTTAGAGGTGACTGTTCTTTCTCACTTCATGTGACCTGACCTCGGCCCAAATTCCTCCCTCCTCCCCAACTCACGGCTGTCCTACCTTATCTGTCCACTGAAACCAGACCGTGGCCCTTCTCCTCTCCAGAGGATACATGAGATTTAACAATAACATGTTCTGGCAGAATCTAAACTTTTCTACATCTCACTCAGTAGATTTCCATACCTCCAGTACTAATATGTTAACATGAATAAGGTCATTTCAAGTTAGAATTCAACACCATGTTCTGTGGCCTTGCTGTTCCATTTCTTGACTTTCTGCAACACAGAAAGAAACACATTTAGTCAAATTATATAAAACACAAAGCATCTGCGGCCTCATATCAAATGTATTTATAAAGCCCTTTTTACATCAGCAGATGTCACAAAGTGCTATACAGAAACCCAGCCTAAAACCCCAAACAGCAAGCAATGCAGATGTAGAAGCACGGTGGCTAGGAAAAACTCCCTAGAAAGGAAGAAACCTAGGAAGAAACCTAGAGAGGAACCAGGCTCTGAGGGGTGGCCAGTCCTCTTCTGGCTGTGTCGGGTGGAGATAAGAGTACATGGCCATTAAGGCCAGATCCTTCTTCAAGATGTTCAAACGTTCATAGATGACCAGCAGGGTCAAATAATAATCCCAGTGGTTGTAGAGGGTGCAACAGGTCAGTACCTCAGGAGATGAGCATTCTGAGGTCAAAACAGCAGGTGCGGTAGAGAGAGGGTTGATATCAGCAGGTCCGGGACAAAGGATCACGTCTGGTGAACAGGTCAGGGTTCTATAGCCGCAGGCAGAAGAGTTGAAACTGGAGCGGCAGCACGACCAGGTGGACTGGGGACAGCAAGGAGTCATCAGGCATGGTAGTCCTGAGGCATGGTCCCTGGGGCTCAGGTCCTCCGGGAGGGGAGGGAGAGAGAGGAGAATTAGAGGGATTATACTTAAATGCACACAGGACACCAGATAAGACCCCTCTCTGGCTGTAGAAGTGTTCTTCCTAACCAGTCCCTCAACACCTCTCTGGCTGTAGAAGTGTTCTTCCTAACCAGTCCCTCAACACCTCTCTGGCTGTAGAAGTGTTCTTCCTAACCAGTCCCTCAACAGCTCTCTGACTGTAGAAGTGTTCTTCCTAACCAGTCCCTCAACAGCTCTCTGGCTAAAGAACTGGGGAGGGGTCTTATCTGGTGTCCTGTGTGATCCATTCATCCTTCCATCCCTCCTCAGCCTTCCTCTCCTCTGAAGACCCAGTGAGGGTGGAGCTCAGTCAGAGAGCTGTTGAGGGACTGGTTAGGAAGAACACTTCTTCTATCCAGCTCTGCGTCTGGTTTGATTATGTTCCTGCTATCTCTTACCTATCCAGCTCTGAGTCTGGTTTGATTATGTTCCTGCTATCTCTTACCTATCCAGCGCTGAGTCTGGTTTGATTATGTTCCTGCTATCTCTTACCTATCCAGCGCTGAGTCTGGTTTGATTATGTTCCTGCTATCTCTTACCTATCCAGCTCTGAGTCTGGTTTGATTATGTTCCTGCTATCTCTTACCTATCCAGCGCTGAGTCTGGTTTGATTATGTTCCTGCTATCTCTTACCTATCCAGCGCTGAGTCTGGTTTGATTATGTTCCTGCTATCTCTTACCTATCCAGCGCTGAGTCTGGTTTGATTATGTTCCTGCTATCTCTTACCTATCCAGCTCTGAGTCTGGTTTGATTATGTTCCTGCTATCTCTTACCTATCCAGCTCTGAGTCTGGTTTGATTATGTTCCTGCTATCTCTTACCTATCCAGCGCTGAGTCTGGTTTGATTATGTTCCTGCTATCTCTTACCTATCCAGCTCTGAGTCTGGTTTGATTATGTTCCTGCTATCTCTTACCTATCCAGCTCTGAGTCTGGTTTGATTATGTTCCTGCTATCTCTTACATATCCAGCTCTGAGTCTGGTTTGATTATGTTCCTGCTATCTCTTACCTATCCAGCGCCGAGTCTGGTTTGATTATGTTCCTGCTATCTCTTACCTATCCAGCGCTGAGTCTGGTTTGATTATGTTCCTGCTATCTCTTACCTATCCAGCGCCGAGTCTGGTTTGATTATGTTCCTGCTATCTCTTACCTATCCAGCTCTGAGTCTGGTTTGATTATGTTCCTGCTATCTCTTACCTATCCAGCGCTGAGTCTGGTTTGATTATGTTCCTGCTATCTCTTACCTATCCAGCTCTGAGTCTGGTTTGATTATGTTCCTGCTATCTCTTACCTATCCAGCTCTGAGTCTGGTTTGATTATGTTCCTGCTATCTCTTACATTTCCAGCTCTGAGTCTGGTTTGATTATGTTCCTGCTATCTCTTACCTATCCAGCGCCGAGTCTGGTTTGATTATGTTCCTGCTATCTCTTACCTATCCAGCGCTGAGTCTGGTTTGATTATGTTCCTGCTATCTCTTACCTATCCAGCTCTGAGTCTGGTTTGATTATGTTCCTGCTATCTCTTACCTATCCAGCTCTGAGTCTGGTTTGATTATGTTCCTGCTATCTCTTACCTATCCAAGAGGTCAACTCCTGATTTCTGGGTCACTGAAGCAGCCTGGGATGGTGCAGCCTGCCCTTTGACCTCTTGAGGAAGATCCAATCTGTCACCAAGCGGCTCTGTTTCTTCACCAGACAGTGGAGTCATCAGTGACAGCAGCTCCTTGGTCTCCTCATCCTGAGGGAGAGTAACACTGAACACACCCTTCCCTGTGTCCTACACAGGACTCATAACAAGTTAGTCTACTGTAGGGGGGCATCTCAATAGTCTACAGTGGCTGTATGTGTCCTGGTGCTGCGGTCGCTGTGCCAGGCCAAGTAGGATGAATGATACAGCTGGCCAGCTCATAGTAAAGAAGGATGAATGATAGATACAGCTAGCTAGTTGATAGTAAAGTAGGATGAATGATACAGCTGGCCAGTTGATAGTAAAGTAGGATGAATGATAGATACAGCTAGCCAGTTGATAATAAAGTAGGATGAATGATAGATGCAGCTGGCCAGTTGTTAGCGAAGTAGGATGAATGATAGATACAGCTAGCCAGTTGATAGTAAAGTAGGATGAATGATAGATACAGCTAGCCAGTTGATAATAAAGTAGGATGAATGATAGATGCAGCTGGCCAGTTGTTAGCGAAGTAGGATGAATGATAGATACAGCTAGCCAGTTGATAGTAAAGTAGGATGAATGATAGATACAGCTAGCCAGTTGATAATAAAGTAGGATGAATGATAGATGCAGCTGGCCAGTTGTTAGCGAAGTAGGATGAATGATAGATACAGCTAGCCAGTTGATAGTAAAGTAGGATGAATGATAGATACAGCTAGCCAGTTGATAATAAAGTAGGATGAATGATAGATACAGCCAGCCAGTTGATAGTAAAGTAGGATGAATGATAGATGCAGCTAGCCAGTTGATAGTAAAGTAGAATGAATGATACAGCTGGCCAGTTGATGTAAAGTAGGATGAATGATACAGCTAGCCAGTTGATAGTAAAGTAGGATGAATGATACAGCTGGCCAGTTGATAGTAAAGTAGGATGAATGATACAGCTAGCCAGTTGATAGTAAAGTAGGATGAATGATACAGCTAGCCAGTTGATAGTAAAGTAGGATGAATGATACAGCTGGCCAGTTGATAGTAAAGTAGGATGAATGATACAGCTAGCCAGTTGATAGTAAAGTAGGATGAATGATACAGCTAGCCAGTTGATAGTAAAGTAGGATGATTTGATACAGCTGGCCAGTTGATAGTAAAGTAGGATGAATGATACAGCTAGCCAGTTGATAGTAAAGTAGGATGAATGATACAGCTGGCCAGTTGATAGTAAAGTAGGATGAATGATGCAGCTGGCCAGTTGATAGCGAAGTAGGATGAATGATACAGCTGGCCAGTTGATAGTAAAGTAGGATGAATGATGCAGCTGGCCAGTTGATAGCGAAGTAGGATGAATGATACAGCTGGCCAGTTGATAGTAAAGTAGGATGAATGATGCAGCTGGCCAGTTGATAGCGAAGTAGGATGAATGATACAGCTGGCCAGTTGATAGTAAAGTAGGATGAATGATGCAGCTGGCCAGTTGATAGCGAAGTAGGATGAATGATACAGCTGGCCAGTTGATAGTAAAGTAGGATGAATGATACAGCTGGCCAGTTGATAGTAAAGTAGGTTGAATGATACAGCTGGCCAGTTGATAGCGAAGTAGGATGAATGATACAGCTAGCTAGCTGCAATAGCTAGCCAGGAGTTCATCTGAACATGTAGACTGAAATATAGACTAACCGGTGAACAACAGTGTGCACTTCGTCCACTGCCAGTCCAATCAACCGCTCGCTGAAAAAGGTTGCTTGAATAACTTTTCTACATACATCGCTTCATATATATTAAAACCTTTTGCCATAGCCAGTTGCTAAGCATGCTAAAACCTCCCCATTGCCAGTCAACATTTTAAGCACAACTGTTGCAGTGGCTTAAACAACAGGATGGACTGGACTGCTATGATTTGAAATAGCTGCGGTGTGCGTCTGTCCACACAGATCATAAACAGGTGAAATTAGTGGAAGGGAGGGATTCGGCCGAGAGTTTCCTTTTTGCGAGGGGGGAAGACTTTGCTTCCTTCACACAACGGAAATCACAATTGTTGCCCCCAGAAGTAAAAAAAAAAAACGGGAAGTGACAACTTTTGCGAGAATTCTACTTCTGGGTAAGCGATATTACCTAGCTAGTTACAACAAGTAGATCTGCTGCTAGCTAGCAGAAGCAGATATATGTATCACTAGCTACAGTCGCATGTCATTACAGGACAAGCTATCAGTTTATTCCAAGTAATAATTTAAGACTACAAACATCTATAGGACAAGTAATCTGAAGCTAATACAGTCATCAAGGCAGGAACCACTAATTTCATTTATACTGACAAATAACAAAATGCCACATTATCCCTGTCAATAGTAGAAGTAAGATGATTGCAGAACCTGCCTCAGACTGGCAGGACGTACATTTTCTAGCTCACAAATTACAATCCTTTGCTGTGATGATTTATTTTATGAATTCTTCTCGCTCACATGATCTATTCAGCTCTTCTGTGTCCTGCTCCCAGAGATTCACCAAGCATGGTCTGATTCACTCACTGTGAGGAGAACCATCCTACTGCAGTTTGAACTAGCCCTGCTGGCACTATTTAGACATTGGGACCACATACAGTGCATTTTGGAAAGTATTCAGACCCCTTGACTTTTTGTGCTTATTTCATAGTTTTGATGTCTTCACTATTATTCTACAACGTAATAAAAATAAAGAAAAACACTTGAATGAGTAGTTGTGTCCAAACTTTTGACTGGTACTGTATTTCGTTTTTTTTATTTTTTAATACATTTGCAAACATTTCTAAAAACCTGTTTTCGCTTTTGGCATTATGGGTATTTGGGTGTAGATTGATGAGGAAAAACATAAAAGTAATCCACTTTAGAATAAGGCTGTAACGTAACAAAATGTGGAAAAAGTCAAGGGGTCTGAATACATTGTGAATGCACTGTATGCATTCGCCTGTTGTCTTCTCGTTGTGGGTTTTGTCTTACACAGTGTAGTGCATTTTAGAGTTGAAGAACACCCACTACAGATACACGTGCTTGTCTGAGCATCTCAAAGACTAAATTCAATGTAGAATCAGTTTAACAAGTAACAGATTATTTTACTGTTGTAACATCCAGTGGGGAACATGTCTATTGTCCCTGTCAGGAGCCCAGGCTGTTGCCATAGATTGTAAAAGTTCTCATCTCTGGACCACACATTTTAGATTGCATTCTGCTAAGGCACTTGTCTCTCTCTACATTGGTCAGCTACATTGGTGAGCAGGGTGGGATCTTTTCGATTCGTGGGAGTCGGCTCCAGTACCTGGTGGACTGGGAGGGGTATGGTCCAGAGGAGCCTATGGGGTTCTGGGAGAGGTACGGTCCAGAGGAGCCTATGGGTTCTGGGAGGGGTATGGTCCAGAGGAGCCTATGGGGTTCTGGGAGAGGTACGGTCCAGAGGAGCCTATGGGTTCAGGGAGGGGTACGGTCCAGAGGAGCCTATGGGTTCTGGGAGAGGTACGGTCCAGAGGAGCCTATGGGTTCTGGGAGAGGTACGGTCCAGAGGAGCCTATGGGTTCTGGGAGGGGTACGGTCCAGAGGAGCCTATGGGTTCTGGGAGAGGTACGGTCCAGAGGAGCCTATGGGTTCTGGGAGGGGTATGGTCCAGAGGAGCCTATGGGGTTCTGGGAGAGGTACGGTCCAGAGGAGCCTATGGGTTCTGGGAGGGGTATGTCCATCAGAGGCCCAGGCTTTTGGCAGAGATGGTAAAGCTCTCTTTTCTGGACTGCAACATTGTAATATTGTGCCCTCCATGGCACTTCATATACAGTGCAGTCGGAAAGTATTCAGACCCCTTCACTTTTCCACATTGTTACGTTACAGCCTTGTTCTAAAATGGATTCAATTGTTTTTTATCCCTCATCAATATACACACACACACACACACACACACACACACACACACACACACACAATACCCCATAACGACAAAGCAAAAACTGGTTTTTAGAATTTTTGGCAAATGTATGACAAATACACACTGAAATATGAAATGTACATAAGCATTCAGACCCTTTACTCAGTACTTTGTTGAAGCACCTTTGGCAGCGATTACAGCCTCAAGTCTTCTTGGGTATGACGCTACATGCTTGGCACACCTGTATTTGGGGAGTTTCTCCCATTCTTCTCTGCAGATCCTCTCAAGCTCTGTCAGGTTGGATGGGGAGCGTCGCTGTACAGCTATTTTCAGGTCTCTCAAGAGATGTTTGATCGGATTCAAGTCCGGACTCTGGCTGGGCTACTCAAGGACATTCAGAGACTTGTCCCGAAGCCGCTCCTGCGTTGTCTTGGCTGTTTGCTTAGGGTCGTTGTCCGGTTGGAAGGTGAACCTTCGCCCCCCAGTCTGAGGTCCTGAGTGCTCTGGAGCAGGTTTTCATCAAGGATCTCTCTGTACTTTGCTCCGTTCATCTTTCCTTCGATCCTGACTAGTCTCCCAGTCCCTGTCGCTGAAAAATATCCCCACAGCATGATGCTGCCACCACCATGCATCACTGTAGGGATGGTGCCTGGTTTACCCCAGACGTGACATTTCGCATTCAGGCCAAAGAGTTCAATCTTGGTTTCATCAGACCAGATAATCTTGTTTCTCATGGTCTGAGAGTCCTTTAGGTGCCATTTGGCAAACTCCAAGTGGGCTGTCATGTGCATTTTACTGAGGATTGGCTTCCGTCTGGCCACTCTACCATAAAGGCCTGATTGGTGGAGTACTGCAGAGATGGTTGTCCTTCTGGAAGGTTCTCCCATCTCCACAGAGGAACTCTGGAGCTCTGTCAGAGTGACCATTGTTTTCTTGGTCACCTCCCTGACCAAGGCCCTTCTCCCCCGACTTCGTTTAACACTTTTTTGGTTACTACATGATTCCATATGTGTTATTTCATAGTTTTGACATCTTCACTATTATTCTACAATGTAAATAAAATAGTAAAAATAAAGGAAAACCCTTGAATGAATAGGTGTCCAAACTTTAGACTGGTACTGTACATTCTGGAAAACATGTCTCACACTCAGTCATAGTTAGTAGAATAATGAATGCATTGGCAAGATTTTGGCACCGTCAACTTTTAGAAGGTAAGCAGGAAAGTTAATAATTTAAACCACCTAAATATACTCACATTCACTGTATCACGTTTCAGGAGAAGACCCAGATGTTGACATTGTCGAAGTAACAAAAGGTTATTACAAAATCAGGGGGCAGGTAAACAACAGGTCAAGGGCAGGCAGAGATCAGTAATCCAGATCAGAGTCCAAAAAGTACAGAACGGCAGGCAGTCTCAGGGCAGGCAGAGATCAGTAATCCAGATCAGAGTCCAAAAAGTACAGAACGGCAGGCAGTCTCAGGGCAGGCAGAGATCAGTAATCCAGATCAGAGTACAAAAAGTACAGAACGGCAGGCAGTGTTAGGGCAGGCAGAGGTCAATAATCCAGATCAGAGTCCAAAAAGTACAGAACGGCAGGCAATTCGCCCTTTTATTTATTTATTTTTTATTATTTTTTACAGTGGCAAAGGGTAAAGTCTACAAAACCTAGACCACTGTGTTTATTATAGATTCAAGTTTTGGAAACATAAAACTGTATTGAGATTAAATGTTTAATCGAGGAGAAAATGTGCAGAATGTCTCACTCGATCTCCATCTTCTCCCGCCACTGGGCTTCCTCTCATCACCATATTTGGTAGTAAGTGGAAACGTCAACCGGATGCTTAACATTTATACATCAGGTGAAATATCTGGCTCATTGTTCTATCTGTGGTGTGGTTGTGTTATTAAATGGTGGGCAGAAGCTGAAAAGAGTGAAGTTAATCGAGGAGGAGCAGATTTGTTTGTATTATGACAGCAAAATACTCTTGTGATGACTATAACATTTGTTGGCACCTTCAATTCTTGCACATTTTATCATAAAAAGTATACTGAACAAAAATATAAATGCAACATGCAACAATTTCAAAGATTTTACTGAGTTACAGTTAATATATATATAAGGAAATCAGTCAATTGAAATAAATTCATTAGGCCCTAATCTATGGATTTCACATGACTGGGGAGGGGTGCAGCTATGGGTGGGCCTGGGAGGGCATAGGTCCACCCACTGGGGAGCCAGGTCCAGCCAATCAGAATTCGTTTTTTCCACACAAAAGGACGTTATTACAGACAGAAATACTCCTCAGTTTCATCAGCTGTTCGGGCGGCTGATCTCAGACGATCCCTTAAGTGAACAAGCCGGATGTGGATGTCCTGGCCTGGTGTGGTTACACGTGGTCTGTGGGATCGGCTTATGGTAGAGAAATTGACATTAAATTCTCTGGCAACAGCTCTGGTGGACATTCCTGCAGTCAGCATGCCAATTGCACACTCCCTCAAGTAAGTACTGTTTCCTTCTCCTCTTCCAACATGACAGTTATCTCTCCCTCCTCCTTCACTCCAAGAACGGCATCCTCCTCTCTCTCTTCTTCTTCTTCTTTCACTGTAACTTCCTCATCTTCTTTCTTTACTGTGACATCCTCCTCTTCCACAACAATGTTCAGCCACAGACCCTCTTTCTCCATCCAGCAGACCTCCTCTTCTTTAGCAGGAGGGGAGTAGCTTAGTGAGCTCATGGTCGGGGATGTTAGCTAGCTAGTTAGCATTAGCCTAGTGTTACTTAGCCAGATAGGAGGATGTTCGCTAGCTAGTTAGCATTAGCCTAGTGTTACTTAGCCAGATAGGAGGATGTTAGCTAGCTTGTTAGCATTAGCCTAGTGTTACTTAGCCAGATAGGAGGATGTTAGCTAGCTTGTTAGCATTAGCCTAGTGTTACTTAGCCAGATAGGAGGATGTTAGCTAGCTTGTTAGCATTAGCCTAGTGTTACTTAGCCAGATAGGAGGATGTTCGCTAGCTAGTTAGCATTAGCCTAGTGTTACTTAGCCAGATAGGAGGATGTTAGCTAGCTTGTTAGCATTAGCCTAGTGTTACTTAGCCAGATAGGAGGATGTTAGCTAGCTTGTTAGCATTAGCCTAGTGTTACTTAGCCAGATAGGAGGATGTTAGCTAGCTTGTTAGCATTAGCCTAGTGTTCCTTAGCCAGATAGGAGGATGTTTGCTAGCTAGTTAGCATTAGCCTAGTGTTACTTAGCCAGATAGGAGGATGTTAGCTAGCTTGTTAGCATTAGCCTAGTGTTACTTAGCCAGATAGGAGGATGTTAGCTAGCTTGTTAGCATTAGCCTAGTGTTACTTAGCCAGATAGGAGGATGTTAGCTAGCTTGTTAGCATTAGCCTAGTGTTACTTAGCCAGATAGGAGGATGTTAGCTAGCTTGTTAGCATTAGCCTAGTGTTACTTAGCCAGATAGGAGGATGTTAGCTAGCTTGTTAGCATTAGCCTAGTGTTACTTAGCCAGATAGGAGGATGTTAGCTAGCTTGTTAGCATTAGCCTAGTGTTCCTTAGCCAGATAGGAGGATGTTTGCTAGCTAGTTAGCATTAGCCTAGTGTTACTTAGCCAGATAGGAGGATGTTAGCTAGCTTGTTAGCATTAGCCTAGTGTTACTTAGCCAGATAGGAGGATGTTAGCTAGCTTGTTAGCATTAGCCTAGTGTTACTTAGCCAGATAGGAGGATGTTAGCTAGCTTGTTAGCATTAGCCTAGTGTTCCTTAGCCAGATAGGAGGATGTTAGCTAGCTAGTTAGCATTAGCCTAGTGTTACTTAGCCAGATAGGAGGATGTTAGCTAGCTAGTTAGCATTAGCCTAGTGTTACTTAGCCAGATAGGAGGATGTTAGCTAGCTTGTTAGCATTAGCCTAGTGTTACTTAGCCAGATAGGAGGATGTTAGCTAGCTTGTTAGCATTAGCCTAGTGTTACTTAGCCAGATAGGAGGATGTTAGCTAGTTAAGATGAGCTACTAGCCTAGTGGTAGGCTATTCTAGCTATTCAGCCAGCTGATTAGTAACTTACATATGAAATAAATGGGGGAACTATCTATACAACATATATTTTCTTAAACACAGTGACACCGAAATAATCTCAAGAGCTATAATGTTTTGGCTATGTTGTCTAGCAAGCTACCAAAGTCAAAAACATAAGTCAGAACACAGCCTCTCTATTCTCTCATGGGATTTCAGGTCCTCTGACTGGGAAAATGTCTTTCCACAATGAGAGCAGTGGTATGTCTTGTCCTCCTGTGTTTTAGTATGTTGGTAGGGCTTTTCTCCTGTGTGTGTTCTCTCATGCTTTTTCAGGCCCCGTGATCGGGTAAAACTCTTTTCACACTGGGAACATTGGTAGGGCTTTTCTCCTGTGTGTATTCTTTCATGCACTTTCAGGCTCCCTTGATGGGTAAAACTCTTTTCACACTGGGAACATTGGTAGGGCTTTTCTCCTGTGTGTGTCCTCTCATGCTCATTCAGGCTCCCATACCACCTAAAACTCTTTCCACAGTGGGAACAGTGATAAGGCTTTTCTCCTGTATGTATTCTCTCGTGCATTTTCAGACTCCCTAAATGAGTAAAACTCTTTGCACAGTGGGAGCACTGATGTCGTCTCTCTGGTTTGGGCGTCTCTGGGTCTGGTTCCCCTGAAGGACTCTTCCCGCTGTCAGAGTGAGAGTCTGGTCTCTCTCCTGCCAAAGACAGACATATCATTTAGCTAAACAGCGACCTGAATGAAACCTCCACATGATAAAACCGTTTTCCTATGAGGTTTAATCCAGACTATATCCCACAATAGCCTGAGGTCAGTCTTCACTACACAATAAAAAAATAAACTTGAGATGTAGAGCTTCAAATCTAATCTTGCTCTCATGGAATGTCATGTTTATAGGCTGATCAGAGCTCTATAATAATAGATAATGTCATGTTTATAGGCTGATCAGAGCTCTATAATAATAGATCATGTCATGTTTATAGGCTGAACAGAGCTCTATAATAATAGATAATGTCATGTTTATAGGCTGATCAGAGCTCTATAATAATAGATCATGTCATGTTTATAGGCTGATCAGAGCTCTATAATAATAGATAATGTAATGTTTATAGGCTGATCAGAGCTCTATAATAATAGATAATGTCATGTTTATAGGCTGATCAGAGCTCTATAATAATAATGTCATGTTTATAGGCTGATCAGAGCTCTATAATAATAGATAATGTCATGTTTATAGGCTGATCAGAGCTCTATAATAATAGATAATGTCATGTTTATAGGCTGAGCAGAGCTCTATAATAATAGATAATGTCATGTTTATAGGCTGAGCAGAGCTCTTTAATAATAGATAATGTCATGTTTATAGGCTGATCAGAGCTCTATAATAATAGATAATGTCATATTTATAGGCTGATCAGAGCTCTATAATAATAGATAATGTCATGTTTATAGGCTGAGCAGAGCTCTATAATAATAGATCATGTCATGTTTATAGGCTGATCAGAGCACTATAATAATAGATAATGTCATGTTTATAGGCTGATCAGAGCTCTATAATAGTAGATCATGTTGATAGGCTGATCAGAGCTCTATAATAATAGATAATGTCATGTTATAGGCTGATAATAATACAGTGCATTCGGAAAGTATTCAGACCCCTTGACTTTTTCCACATTTTGTTACAGCCTTATTTTAAAATGCAACTGAGCAATCGGGGAAGAAGGGCCTGATGGTCACTCTGACTGAGCTCCTCTGTGGAGATGGGAGATCCTTCCAGAAGGACAACCATCTCTGCAGCATTCCACCAATCAGGCCTTTGCGGTAGAGTGGCCAGACAGAAGCCACTCCTCAGTCAAAGGCACATGACAGCCCGCTTGGTGTTTGCCAAAAGGCACCTTAAGGACTCTCAGACCATGAGAAAGAAGATTGAACTCTTTGGCCTGAATGCCAAGTGTCATGTCTGGAGGAAACCTGGCACCATTCCTACGGCGAAACTTGGTGGTGGCAGTATCATGCTGTGGGGATGTTTTTCAGCGGCAGGGACTGGGAGACTATCAGGATCGAGGGAAAGATGAACAGAGTAAAGTACAGAGAGATCCTTGATGAAAACCTTCTCTAGAGCGCTCAGGACCTCAGACTGGGGCAAAGGTTCACCTTCCAGCAGGACAACGACCCTAAGCACACAGCCAAGACAACGCAGGAGTGGCTTTGGGACAAGTCTCTGAATGTCCTTGAGTGGCCCAGCCAGAGCCCGGACTTGAACCCGATCTAATATCTCTGGAGAGACCTGAAAATAGCTGTGCAGCGACACTCCCCATCCAACCTGACAGAGCTTGAGAGGATCTGCAGAGAAGAATGGAGAAACTCCCCAAATACAGGTGTGCCAAGCATGTAGCGTCATACCCAAGAAGACTCGAGGCTGTAATCGCTGCCAAAGGTGCTTCAACAAAGTACTGAGTAAAGTGTCCACCGGGCTTTCACCTCATCAGCCTGGAAGCAGAGGCTACATACAGGGAAGATCTCAATTGTATCCTCCTGGGTGCAGAAGAGGTGGATTTGGGGCTCAAAAACAACACTTATTTCCAGACAAGGTATTTAAGGTATTATTTTGGTTGCTTGTAACTTTTTATTTAAACCTTTTTTGGGAGTACATACCGGTGGGACAGCAGTACTGATCATAGTTGCTCAGCGAAACTCCATTCTTTGCTTAGTCCAGAACGTATTTTGACATTATTAAGCTTGAAAAGGAGGATCTCCATATTGAACGTCTCCTGTAAGCCCAGATTCTGGTTCAAACGGCTCCTTTAGTCCATTATTAGGCTACTTATATATAGTTTTTACAATTTCTACATTAAAAAAGAACATAATCACATGTATCACTTCAGTTGAATGCCGTTTTAAAACCACGTCTCAGTTCAACAATAGTTAGTGATACTATTTTTAAGACAGCACTTACTGGTGTTAATTAGACCTTCAGTCTCTTCCTCCTCCTCCTTCAATGTGACAGTTATCTCTCCCTCCCTCTTCGCTCCAAAAACGGCATCCTCTTCTTTCACGGTAATATTCTCTTCTCTTTTCACTCTTAACGCTTCTTCCTCTTCTTTCACGGTAATATTCTCTTCTCTTTTCACTCTTAACGCGTCTTCCTCTTCTTTCACTGTAACTTCTTTCACTTCTTCTTTCACGGTAACAGCCTCACCCTCTACTTCTTGTTTTACTGTGACATCCTCCTCATCCTTCTCCTCTTTCACGACAACGTTCAGCCAAAGACCCTCTTTCTCCGTCCAGCAGACCTCCTCTTCTTTAGCAGGAGGATAGTAGCTTAGTGAGCTCATGGTCGGGGATGTTAGCATTAGCTAGCTATAGCAACATAAATATTACATTCAAGGGGTAACTAGCTAGCTATACGACATAAGGTGACAGGAGTGCTTTTAAAACACACTGGATAATATACACGAAAGCGTCTAAGAGCTTGAAGCTAACAAGCTACCGAGGTGGCTGACTAGCTGTTGTTGAAGAAGCGTTCCGTCCACTAGATTATACGTCACACTCTGACAGCATCGCCTGAAAGACGCACATCGCCATCTGATGGCTGGAGTGGGTAACGCAGTTGAGTTTATTTATTATTGTTTATGTCCAATACTTAGAAATATATTATTCTCTCCTTTTGGAACCAATGGAATGGTACCTTAAAAGGGGCAATCAGCAGCAAAAACAAGTTCCCTGCCACTGTTTCGGTGAAAAGCTCAGGGACAACCCTGGAGAAATGGAACCACTCAAATTCATAGACAGATGCAAGGATTGACCATCCATGACATCACAATGATTGGTTTCAACCATGTTTTAAGGTTTTACAGTGTTTGTTTATATTGATTTTGTTTACAAACATTGGTATAAAACAAGCTTGTATTTTGGGTGCTGACGGGGTACGACAGTTGGACTAAGCTCATGAGGCATTTATAAATTATATTCTTCAAGAATCAAATGGGTATATATCATTCATTTATAAGTCCACAAATGGATGTAGCAACTGCAGATTGCCTCTTTTGGTATCAAGCTCACCTCAGATATTTGTAAGTATTTTATATTTTCCATAATGTGTGAGACCCAGGTGTGAACTGTAAAGAGTCTCCTGTGTTTTCTATGTCTGTGATGCAGGTTTTATGTGTATATGAAGCAATTGTGGCAATAAATCATTCAGGCACTTGTGAGTGCCAGTTGGTGTGTGTGTGTGAGTGATGTTGGGCTGAAGCTACTGACCCGGAAGTTGATGGAAAAGTTATTAATTTCCAGTGCAGCGTTGTGACCGGGAGACCCATGACGCGGCGCACAATTGGCCCAGCGTCGTCCGGATTAGGCCGGCCGGGATGTCCTTGTCCCATCGCGCTCTAGCGACTCCTGTGGCGGGCCGGGCGCATGCATGCTGACATGGTCGCCAGTTGTATGTATGGCGTTTCCTCTGAAACATTGGTGCGGCTGGCTTCCGGGTTAAGCGAGCAGTGTGTCAAGAAGCAGTGCGGCTTGGCGGGGGTCGTGTTTCAGAGGATGCATGGCTCTCGACCTTCGCCTCTCCGGAGTCCGTATGGGAGTTGCAGCGATGGGACAATAATGTTTTTTGTTTTTTTGGCGTTTCAACTCAATACCAAATATGGTGTTGAGAGGAAGCCCAGTGGCCGGCAGTGGGAGAAGATGGAGCGAGATGGATTTTGGCCGATATTCTGCTATTTTTTATTTTTATCTATGAAACATTTGATCTCAATACAGTTTTCTGTTTCCATCACTAGAATCTGTAACAAACAGAGTGGACTACGTTTTGTAGACTTTACCCTTTGCCAAAGTTGTAAAAAATTGCGTTGTTTAGAAGGAAAAAAAAAAAAAAAAGGAGTGCAAGGGCGAATTGAGTTATTGCACATTGGCAATCTTCACAAAGTAGGCGTTCCCTAAAGGAAATATGCAAATAGATCCTAGAACGAGCCAATAGGACCTCTCTTGCTCCTGCTTGGCTCTGCCCACCTCCTTGCTTGTTCTGCCCACTATGATTAATTTGCTCCCATTGGAAACGACAGGCTCTGGTCTATCTTGGGTTAGTTATAAAAGTCTTTGGCCACACAGTCTGAGAAGAGCATGAGGTGTGGCTGAGATTAGTCAGTTTGAGCTAGCATATGAACTCGGTAGCACAGAGTAGATCCCCCATATGACGTTGAGAAATAGTGCACCATGGGTAGTTTAGATATAAATACGTAATAACGCAAAAACATAACTGTTTGTTCTTATAGCTAACCAGATCGTGACTACAACTAATTTACTAAGTCTTTAACCACACTGTGTTGTTACATTGGTGGGTAAAAACTCAGGCTTCCTATGCTTTAACTTTTTTGTCTGAAAATAAAATCTACATTTTACTCAACTTCGTTACCCACTCCAGTCAGCAGATGGCGATGTGGGACTTTAAGGCTATGCTGCTAGTGTGACGTATAATCTAGTGGACGGGACGCTTCTTTCAACAGCAGCAACAGTTAGTCAGACACCTCGGTAGCTTGCTAGACAAAATAGCCCAACCAATAAAGCTCTTTAGACGCTTTCGTGTATATTAGCCACTGTGTTTTAAACCCACTTCTGTCGTCTAGTTAGTTATCCCATTTAATTTCATATTTACGGTGTTGTTGTTATTGGTCAGCTAGCTGGCTGGTTAAGTTAGCACTAGCCTAGCTAGCTAACATCCCCGACCATGAGGTCACTAAGCTACTCTCCTCCTGCTAAAGAAGAGGAGGTCTGCTGGACGGAGAAAGAAGCTCTAGTGAAAGAGGAGGAGGAAGAGGAGGATGTTACAATACAAAAACAAGTAGAGGGTGAAGCTGTTACCGTGAAAGAAGAAGAGAAAGACGTTACAGTGAAAGAAGAGGAAGACGCGTTCAGAGTGAAAGAGGAGGAGGATGTTACAGTGAAAGAAGAGGAAGACGCGTTCAGAGTGAAAGAGGAGGAGGATGTTACAGTGAAAGAAGAGGAAGACGCGTTCAGAGTGAAAGAGGAGGAAGATGTTACAGTGAAAGAAGAGGAAGACGCGTTCAGAGTGAAAGAGGAGGAGGATGTTACAGTGAAAGAAGAGATAGAGGAGGATGCAGTTTTTGGAGTGAAGAAGGAGGGAGAGATAACTGTCACGTTGAAAGATGAAGATGAAGAGGAGGAGATAGGAGATCTGATTAACACCAGTAAGTACCGTCTTAAATGTGTTTTTCACTTTGGATATTTGGAGTTAGCTTGTCAATTCAATGGTGAGAGATGCTATGCTATTAGCATCATGTTATGAATTTGCAAAGCAATCTCCTATAGTGTTTTTTCTCAAAGTTGTCAGTATGTCACGTGTCCTACTTCAAATCAAATCAAATCAAATGTTATTGGTCACATGCGCCGAATACAACAGATGCAGACATTACAGTGAAATGCTTACTTACAGCCCTTAACCAACAGTCCATTTATTTTAAACAAAAAAGTAAGAATAAAACAACATCAAAAAAGTGTTGAGAAAAAAAGAGCAGAAGTAAAATAAAGTGACAGTAGGGAGGCTATATATACAATAAAATAAAGTGACAGTAGGGAGGCTATATATACAGGGGGGTACCGTTGCATAGTCAATGTGCGGGGGCACCGGCTAGTTGAGGTAGTTGAGGTAATATGTACATGTGGGTACAGTTAAAGTGACTATGCATGAATACTTAACAGAGTAGCAGCAGCGTAAAAAGGATGGGGTGGGGGGGCAGTGCAAATAGTCCGGGTAGCCATGATTAGCTGTTCAGGAGTCTTATGGCTTGGGGGTAGAAGCTGTTGAGAAGTCTTTTGGACCTAGACTTGGCACTCCGGTACCGCTTGCCGTGCGGTAGCAGAGAGAACAGTCTATGACTAGGGTGACTGGAGTCTTTGACAATTTTGAGGGCCTTCCTCTGACACCGCCTGGTATAGAGGTCCTGGATGGCAGGGAGCTTTGCCCCAGTGATGTACTGGGCCGTACGCACTACCCTCTGTAGTGCCTTGCGGTCAGAGGCCAAGCAGTTGCCATACCAGGCGGTGATGCAACCAGTCAGGATGCTCTCGATGGTGCAGCTGTAGAATTTTTTGAGGATCTGAGGACCCATGCCAAATCTTTTTAGTCTCCTGAGGGGGAATAGGCTTTGTCGTGCCCTCTTCACGACTGTCTTGGTGTGTTTGGACCATGATAGTTCGTTGGTGATGTGGACACCAATGAACTTGAAGCTCTCAACCTGTTCCACTACAGCCCCGTCGATGAGAATGGGGGCGTGCTCAGTCCTCTTTTTTTCCTGTAGTCCACAATCATCTCCTTTGTCTTGGTCACGTTGAAGGAGAGGTTGTTGTCCTGGCACCACACGGCCAGATCTCTGACCTCCTCCCTATAGGCTGTCTCATCGTTGTCGGTGATCAGGCCTACCACTGTTGTGTCGTCGGCAAACTTAATGATGGTGTTGGAGTCGTGCCTGGCCATGCAGTCATGGGTGAACAGAGAGTACAGGAGGGGACTGAGCATGCACCCCTGAGGGGCCCCCGTGTTGAGGATCAGTGTGGCAGATGTGTTGTTACCTACCCTTACCACCTGGGGGCGGCCCGTCAGGAAGTCCAGGATCCAGTTGCAGAGGGAGGTGTTTAGTCCCAGGATCCTTAGCTTAGTGATGAGCTTTGAGGGCACTATGGTGTTGAATGCTGAGCTGTAGTCAATGAATAGCCTTCTCACGTAGGTGTTCCTCTTGTCCAGGTGGGAAAGGGCAGTGTGGAGTGCGATAGAGATTGCATCATCTGTGGATCTGTTGGGGCGGTATGCAAATTGGAGTGGGTCTAGGGTTTCTGGGATTATGCTGTTGATGTGAGCCATGACCAGTCTTTCAAAGCACTTCATGGCTACAGACGTCAGTGCTACGGGTCGGTAGTCATTTAGGCAGGTTATCTTAGAGTTCTTGGGCACGGGGACTATGGTGGTCTGCTTGAAACATGTTGGTATTACAGACTCAGTCAGGGACATGTTGAAAATGTCAGTGAAGACACTTGCCAGTTGGTCAGCACATGCTCGGAGTACACGTCCTGGTAATCCGTCTGGCCCTGCGGCCTTGTGAATGTTGACCTGCTTAAAAGTCTTACTCACATCGGCTACGGAGAGCGTAATCACATAGTCGTCCGGAACACCTGGTGCTCTCATGCATGTTTCAGTGTTGCTTGCCTCGAAGCGAGCATAGAAGTGGTTTAGCTCGTCTAGTAGGCTTGTGTCACTGGGCAGCTCGCGGCTGTGCTTCCCTTTGTAGTCTGTAATAGTTTTCAAGCCCTGCCACATCCGACGAGCGTCAGAGCCAGTCAGTGCTACGGAGGTCATAGCGGGATTTCTTATTAGCGTCCGGGTTAGAGTCCCGTTCCTTGAAAGCGGCAGCTCTACCCTTTAGCTCAGTGCGGATGTTTCCTGTAATCCATGGCTTCTGGTTGGGGTATGTACGTACGGTCACTGTGGGGACGACATCATCGATGCACTTATTGATGAAGCCAGTGACTGATGTGGTGCAATCAGTGCAATCAGTGAACTCATTCAGTGCAATCTTAATGCCAGCATTGGTTTGTGGTGGTAAATAGACAGCTATGAAAAATATAGATGAAAACTATCTTGGTAAATAGTCACGTGTCCTACTTATCAGTACACTCAGAACAACTTAAGCATTACGAAACTTCTATTCGATCAAGTAAACATCACGTAGCACGTAAGCCATTCATTTTGTTGACCAACTTGGACCAGCTCATTGACCTCCATACAAAAACTCCACCTGCTGGAAGGAGAGATATTCCCGTGAGTTGGTTCTCTCTCTTCCTCTAGGGCTACACTAGCTTGTGCTAGCTAGCTAGTAATCTCGTTCCCAGACACTTCCACGCAGTGTGGGGACGAGGTTAGCCAGCTAGCTACATTCCCTCGGCGTAAAGCAGCGCTCGGCAGGCCGGGGCTAAGGACACAGTGTACCGATGCAAAATCGTCAGTGTATCAAATACTTGTTCTCAAACATATACTCATTAAAATACAAAAACACAGTCATGGGAAGATATATTGAGACCTAGGTGTCTTTTACACATGTATATACAGTGGGGAGAACAAGTATTTGCTACACTGCCGATTTTGCAGGTTTTCCTACTTACAAAGCATGTAGAGGTCTGTCATTTTTATCATAGGTACACTTCAACTGTGAGAGACGGAATCTAAAACAAAAATCCAGAAAATCACATTGTATGATTTTTAAGTAATTCATTTGCATTTTATTGCATGACATAGGTATTTGATACATCAGAAAAGCAGAACTTAATATTTGGTACAGAAACCTTTGTTTGCAATTACAGAGATCATACGTTTCCTGGTTGACCAGATTTGCACACACTGCAGCAGGGATTTTGGCCCACTCCTCCATACAGACCTTCTCCAGATCCTTCAGGTTTCGGGGCTGTCGCTGAGCAATACGGACTTTCAGCTCCATCCAAAGATTTTCTATTAGGTTCAGGTCTGGAGACTGGCTAGGCCACTCCAGGACCTTGAGATGCTTCTTACGGAGCCACTCCTTAGTTGCCCTGGCTGTGTGTTTCGGGTCTTTGGACTGATCCATTGTGGAGGCCTGTCTGAGTGGACTGATCCATTGTGGAGGCCTGTCCGAGTGGACTGATCCATTGTGGAGGCCTGTCTGAGTGGACTGATCCATTGTAGAGGCCTGTCTGAGTGGACTGATCCATTGTGGAGGCCTGTCTGAGTGGACTGATCCATTGTGGAGGTCATGGGGGTGGCACAGTGCATCACTCTAAGACATTGTATATGGTTAGAACAATGGTGCAAAACTAATAAAAACTAATAATATTTCATAACAAATGTGCTTTCTCCCTCGTTGGATAGCAGTCGCTGTCCACGGTTCTGAAACAGTCTTCAGTGCGACGTTGAACAGGCGCCTTTCCCTAGACCATGTTGCATGTGCATAATAGGGCATCCAATGGTGGAAAACCAACGTTTTGGAAATACATAACGCCATCTAACCAAAATATCATAGAACGTTATCTATATGCAGTTATCTTAGCCAGCCAGCTAACTTTAGCTATTTAGCCAACTAGCTATGTTATCTATATGCAGTTATCTTAGCCAGCCAGCTAACGTTAGCTATTTAGCCAACTAGCTATGTTATCTATATGCAGTTATCTTAGCCAGCCAGCTAACGTTAGCTATTTAGCCAACTAGCTATGTTATCTTTATGCAGTTATCTTAGCCAGCCAGCTAACTTTAGCTATTTAGCCAACTAGCTATGTTATCTATATGCAGTTATCTTAGACAGCCAGCTAACGTTAGCTATTTAGCCAACTAGCTATGTTATCTATATGCAGTTATCTTAGCCAGCCAGCTAACTTTAGCTATTTAGCCAACTAGCTATGTTATCTATATGCAGTTATCTTAGCCAGCCAGCTAACGTTAGCTATTTAGCCAACTAGCTATGTTATCTATATGCAGTTATCTTAGCCAGCCAGCTAACGTTAGCTATTTAGCCAACTAGCTATGTTATCTATATGCAGTTATCTTAGCCAGCCAGCTAACGTTAGCTATTTAGCCAACTAGCTATGGTCTATATCAAATCATGTTATCTATATGCAGTTATCTTAGCCAGCCAGCTAACGTTAGCTATTTAGCCAACTAGCTATGGTCAAATCATGCTCTGGCACCCCAATGGTGGAACAAGCTCCCTCACGACGCCAGGACAGCGGAGTCACTCACCACCTTCCGGAGACATTTGAAACCCCACCTCTTTAAGGAATACCTGGGATAGGATAAAGTAATCCTTCTACCCCCCCACCCCCCACCCCCAAAAAAAAAAATATATATATATATAATAATTGTAAAGTGGTTATCCCACTGGCTATAGGGTGAATGCATCAATTTGTGAGTCGTTCTGGACTAGAGCGTCTGCTAAATGACGTAAATGTGCCCTTGAGCAAGGCACTTAACCCTAATTGCTCCTGTAAGTCGCTCTGGATAAGAGCGTCTGCTAAATGACTAAAATGTAAAATGTAAATGTAATGTTATCTATATGCAGTTATCTTAGCCAGCCAGCTAACGTTAGCTATTTAGCCAACTAGCTATGGTCTACGAGCTGGATACCAACTTCCGGAGACCCAGTTAGAACCCAACTAACAAAACCCAACTGAAACATAACTGCAGATCAAAAGAGCAAGAGACATACAGAATGATGGCAGGGGAAAATCCCCAACATCCAAAATAGATAGATTCCAGATGTCAGTCAGCTAGCGCGTTAGCAGTAAAGCCAAAAGTGGGAAAAAGTTACAAAAACTGCCGTAGTCTACTTCCCAGAGAACATGCTGAGAAGTAGTGATGAGGGGGGAAACGAAGCTTCCTGTAGCATCGACGCTTTCCAGCCAAATGGGTCAAAAATAGGTTCATTACTCAAGGCTTTGAGCAACACAGAATTTAGAACAGCCACATTTTTATAGACGACATCCCACACGCCCTACTGACTGTGCAGCGTAGCCTTTATGTCTTCTACTAAACCACTGGCCGTGTTGGAGAGCATCAAATCCATGCTGCATTGTGGGTAAATGTTGACTGATTTATAAATAATATAATGAGTAGTTATTTATGATGCAAGGTGATTTGTAGATCAGTCAATCGGCAGTCGCCTGCATTTTGTCGGCTGCATTGTCGAACAAGCCTATTACTAAACCAATCAGGTGGTTGTTTGACGAAATGAAGCTTCAGACGTCATTGATCACGTGCTGCTGATAAAGTGATACAGCAATCGGCACACTGCTTTGAAGTATACTGCTTAGGGATTTCAACGCATTCCTTGTAGCTCCGGTATCAAACCTAACATCCCTACTGAAAAGTTAACAAAACAAAAAGGAACAAGCAGGTCTGATTTTCTCTTTTCTTTTGAGCCCACCGCAAGAAGGTACCAGAGCCGAACCGTGTTAACGGGTTCCCACTAGATAACACAACCACACAGTGCATGAAAAACATGAGGCGTGGCTAACGTTAGCCAGCTTGAGCTAGCTTCCGAGCTAGCATACAAACTCGGTAGCACAGAGTAGATCCCCCATATGACGTTGAGAAATAGTGCATTGTGGGTAGTTTAGAAGATATCCCGAAATAAGTTAATAAATATGTAATAAAGCAAAAACATAACTGTTTGAACTTAATAGATAACCAGATCGTGACTACAACTAAGTTCCTAAGTCTTTAACCACACTGTGTTGTTACATTGGTGAGTAAAAACTCATGCTTCCTACCCTTTAAGTTTTTGTCTGAAAATAAAATCTACATTTTACTCAACTTCGTTACCCACTCCAGTCAGCAGATGGCGATGTGGGACTTTAAGGCTGTGCTGCTAGTGTGACGTATAATCTAGTGGACGGGACGCTTCTTTCAACAGCAGCAACAGTTAGTCAGACACCTCGGTAGCTTGCAGTTAGTCAGACACCTCGGAGAAAGAAGCTCTAGTGGAAGAGGAGGAGGAAGAGGAGGATGTTACAATACAAAAACAAGTAGAGGGTGATGCTGTTACCGTGAAAGAAGAAGAGAAAGACGTTACAGTGAAAGAAGAGGAAGACGCGTTCAGAGTGAAAGAGGAGGAGGATGTTACAGTGAAAGAAGAGGAAGACGCGTTCAGAGTGAAAGAGGAGGAGGATGTTACAGTGAAAGAAGAGGAGGCTCCCGTGTTTGGAGTGAAAGAGGAGGAGGAGGAGATGACTGTCACATCGAAAAAGGAGGAGGAAGAAGAGGAGGAAACTGGATATCTGGTTCCGGTTTCCCAAAGGCATCTTAAGGCATCCAATGATTCTAATGATGAACTTAGCAGTAAGATGCTTTTGAGAAACCAGGCCCTGATTAACACTAGTAAGTACTGTCTTAAAAACAGAGGCACAAACTCTGCAGTTGTTGAACTGATGTGTGGTGTTAAAGGTGAAATCTGCAGTTGCTACATCCATATTTGGACTTTTATATTATTTATATATATCCATTGATTCTTGAAGAATATAACACATGCCTCATTGAGCTTAGTTCATCTGTCATACCCCATCAGATCCCAAAATAAGCTTTTTTTACTCCAATGTTTAGAAACAATGTAAATGTAAACCAACACTGTATAGCCTCAACATGGTTAAAACTATAATATTGATATCATGGATGGTCAGTCCTTGCATCCATAGGTCTGTCTGTCTATTTATTTGAGAGTAGTTACATTTCTCCAGTCCCATCCTCATCTTATTACCAAAACAGTGGTGGAATGACAGCTTTGTTATTGTTTGAACTGCAGATTGGTTGATTGATTGATGTGTGGCTTTTTTTAAAGGGGCAACCTAGGATTTAAACAGCAACAAAATTGGGGGCTGGAGAAATGTAACCACTCTCAAATTCATAGAGAAAGTTATTGTAGCAACCTTAACCAAAAACCTAGCGACCTCATCAAGAAGTTCAGACATCTTGGTATAACAGTTATAAGGTGTTGGCTTGACAGTCTCTGGACCCAGGTTTGAGTCCAGCTCAGGGCTACCCCTGAATTCACTACACTATGAATACAAGGACTGGCCATCAATAAGGTCAAAATCATAGTTTTAACCTGTTTTTTAAGATATACAGTGTTTGTTTACAACCAGTGGCATTATACAGTGGGGGAAAAAAGTATTTAGTCAGCCACCAATTGTGCAAGTTCTCCCACTTAAAAAGATGAGAGAGGCCTGTCATTTTCATCATAGGTACACGTCAACTATGACAGACAAAATGAGAGAAAGAAAATCCAGAAAATCACATTGTAGGATTTTTTATGAATTTATTTGCAAATTATGGTGGAAAATAAGTATCTGGTCAATAACAAAAGTTTCTCAATACTTTGCTATATACCCTTTGTTGGCAATGACACAGGTCAAACGTTTTCTGTAAGTCTTCACAAGGTTTTCACACACTGTTGCTGGTATTTTGGCCCATTCCTCCATGCAGATCTCCTCTAGAGTAGTGATGTTTTGGGGCTGTCGCTGGGCAACACGGACTTTCAACTCCTTCCAAAGATTTTCTATGGGATTGAGATCTGGAGACTGGCTAGGCCACTCCAGGACCTTGAAATGCTTCTTACGAAGCCACTCCTTCATTGCCCGGGCGGTGTGTTTGGGATCATTGTCATGCTGAAAGACCCAGCCACGTTTAATCTTCAATGCCCTTGCTGATGGAAGGAGGTTTTCACTCAAAATCTCACGATACATGGCCCCATTCATTCTTTCCTTTACACGGATCAGTCGTCCTGGTCCCTTTGCAGACAAACAGCCCCAAAGCATGATGTTTCCACCCCCATGCTTCACAGTAGGTATGGTGTTCTTTGGATGCAACTCAGCATTCTTTGTCCTCCAAAAACGACGAGTTGAGTTTTTACCAAAAAGTTATATTTTGGTTTCATCTGACCATATGACATTCTCCCAATCCTCTTCTGGATCATCCAAATGCACTCTAGCAAACTTCAGACGGGCCTGGACATGTACTGGCTTAAGCAGGGGGACACATCTTGTTACTTTGGTCCCAGCTCTCTGCAGGTCATTCACTAGGTGCCCCCGTGTGGTTCTGGGATTTTTGCTCACCGTTCTTGTGATCATTTTGACCCCACGGGGTGAGATCTTGCGTGGAGCCCCAGATCGAGGGAGATTATCAGTGGTCTTGTATGTCTTCCATTTCCTAATAATTGCTCCCACAGTTGATTTCTTCAAACCAAGCTGCTTACCTTTATATCCAAGATGGCGTAGTAGTGCAGTTCTGTTTTGTCGTGTGTCTGTAAATAGCCTGTAAATACCCTATTTTTCTGTATTTTTCGTACATATTTCCCTATCAGACTTTTCATCCTTCTACAAAATATACTTTCCTGCAACCCGCCTCACTCAATGTGGAACGGATTCTATTATTGACTTACCTTTATCTAGAATCTAGAATCTAGAATCTCCAGTTGAAACTAGCTAGCCAGCTAGCCAGCTAACTAGCTACTTGCTATTAGCCACAGCTAGCGGTATTTCACCCAGAACATTGGATTTTTTTCTGCGGGATTAATTTTAATCACTGGACATTAATCACCGGATATTCGGCCAGTCTGCACACTGTCTGATTCCGCCGGAATCACTGAATCACTGGACCTTTAACTCCGGATTCATCGCTACCAGCCAGCTACAACAAAACGGACGCTGTGGTCTGGCTAATCATCCTGAGCTAGGCCCATCTCCCGGCTATCTACCTCTCTGTCAACCGGACGGGACCACCTAGTGTTGACACGGAGCCCCGCCGATCCTACACGACTGGTCTGCCGACGAAATCGTCTGATGTGGTTACGACGTTAACCACGAAGATTCCATCCATCTGCTAGCCCCGGCCCGCTAGCACACGCTAGCCGTGGCCTCT
Source organism: Coregonus lavaretus (assembly GCF_964263955.1). Classification (NCBI taxonomy): domain Eukaryota; kingdom Metazoa; phylum Chordata; class Actinopteri; order Salmoniformes; family Salmonidae; genus Coregonus; species Coregonus lavaretus. The sequence goes on from NW_028163497.1 coordinate 1,318,051, forward strand.
TACTCACTAGTGCTTCACCACCGGACCTTATGATAACTCAGCTATACAGCTGATGTCTGCTGGACTGTTCCTTTTTACGGTACTACATCCTGTTTATGTTTAGCCTCAGCCCAAACATGGTTAGTTTATTGTTGTTTCGGTTATTTCTAATTTTACTATATCACTGTAGACCCCCCAGCCTAGCTAAACCTGCCTTAGATAGCTCCTTTGCCCCTCCCCCTATACATGCGGAGACCGACTCAATTGATGCCTCCAGCGATGCTATCTCTTTCATTGTTACCCAACGCTTAGGTTTACCTCCACTTTACTCATATCCTTCCATATCCTTGTCTGTACATAATGCCCTGAATCTTTTCTATAACACCCGGAAATCTGCCCCCTTTATTCTATGTACCCAACGCACTAGAAGACCAGTTCTTAAAGCCTTTAGCCGTATCCTTATTCTAGTCCTCCTCTGTTCCTCTGGTGATGTAGAGGCTAACCCAGGCCCTGCAGCCCTCAGTATCACTCCTACTCCCCAGGCGCTATCATTTGATGACTTCTGTAATCGCAAAAGTCTTGGTTTCTTGCACATAAATATCAGAAGTCTACTTCCTAAGTTTGAGTTATTCACTGCGTTAGCACACTCTGCCAACCCTGATGTTCTAGCAGTGTCTGAATCCTGGCTCAGGAAGGCCACCAAAAATTCTGAAATTTCCATCCCCAACTATAACATTTTCCGTCTAGATAGAACTGCCAAAGGGGGTGGAGTTGCAATCTACTGTAGAGATAGCCTGCAGAGCTCTATCATACTATCCAGGTCTGTGCCCAAACAGTTTGAGCTTCTACTTCTAAAAATCCACCTTTCCAGAAATAAGTCTCTCACTGTTGCCGCTTGCTACAGACCCCCCTCAGCCCCCAGCTGTGCCCTGGACACCATATGTGAATTGATTGCCCCCCATTTATCCTCAGAGTTTGTACTGCTTGGTGATCTAAATTGGGATATGCTTAATACCCCAGCCATCCTACAATCCAAGCTAGATGCCCTCAACCTCACGCAAATTATCAACGAACCTACCAGGTACAACCCTAAATCCGTAAACATGGGTACCCTCATAGATATCATCCTGACTAACATACCCTCTAAATACACCTCAGCTGTCTTCAACCAGGATCTCAGCGATCACTGCCTTATTGCCTGCGTCCGTAACGGGTCCGCGGTCAAACGACCACCCCTCATCACTGTCAAACGCTCCCTAAAACACTTTAGCGAGCAGGCCTTCCTAATTGACCTGGCCCAGGTATCCTGGATGGATATAGATCTCATTCCGTCAGTAGAGGATGCCTGGTTGTTCCTTAAAAGTAATTTCCTCTCAATCTTAAATAAACATGCCCCATTCAAAAAATACAGAACTAAGAACCGATATAGCCCCTGGTTCTCCTCAGACTTGACTGCCCTTGACCAGCACAAAAACATCCTGTGGCGTACAGCATTAGCATCAAATAGCCCCCGTGATATGCAACTTTTCAGGGAAGTTAGGAACCAATATACACAAGCAGTCAGGAAAGCAAAGGCTAACTTTTTCAAACAGAAATTTGCATCCTGTAGCACTAACTCCAAAAAGTTTTGGGACACTGTAAAGTCCATGGAGAATAAGAGCACTTCCTCCCAGCTGCCCACTGCACTGAGGCTAGGAAACACTATCACCACCGATAAATCTACAATAATCGAGAATTTCAACAAGCATTTTGCTACAGCTGGCCATGCTTTCCATCTGGCTACCACTAACCCGGCCACCAACTCTTTACCCTCTGCTGCAACTTGCCCATGCCCCCCCCCCCGCTTCTCCTTCACACAAATTCAGACAGCTGATGTTTTGAAAGCGCTGCAAAATCTGGACCCCTACAAATCAGCTGGGCTAGACAATCTGGACCCTTTCTTTCTAAAACTAGCCGCTGAAATTGTCGCAACCCCTATTACTAGTCTGTTCAACCTCTCTTTCATAACGTCTGAGATCTCCAGAGATTGGAAAGCTGCCGCGGTCATCCCCCTCTTCAAAGGGGGTGACACTCTAGATCCAAACTGCTACAGACCTATATCCATCCTGCCCTGCCTTTCGAAAGTATTTGAAAGCCAAGTTAACAAACAGATCACCGACCATTTCGAATACCACCGTACCTTCTCCGCTATGCAATCCGGTTTCCGAGCTGGTCACGGGTGCACTTCAGCCACGCTCAAGGTCCTAAACGATATTATAACCGCGATTGATAATAGACAGTACTGTGCAGCCGTCTTCATCGACCTGGCCAAGGCTTTCGACTCTGTCAACCACCGCATTCTTATTGGAAGACTAAATAGCCTTGGTTTCTCAAATGACTGCCTCGCCTGGTTCACCAACTACTTCTCAGATAGAGTTCAGTGTGTCAAATCGGAGGGCCTGTTGTCTGGACCTATGGCAGTCTCTATGGGGGTGCCACAGGGTTCAATTCTTGGGCCGACACTTTTCTCCGTGTATATCAATGATGTCGCTCTTGCTGCTGGTGACTCTCAGATCCACCTCTACGCAGACGACACCATTTTGTATACATCTGGCCCTTCATTGGACACTGTGTTAACAAACCTCCAAACGAGCTTCAATGCCATACAACAATCCTTCAGTAGCCTCCAACTACTCTTAAACACTAGTAAAACTAAATGCATGCTTTTCAATCGAACGCTGCTGGCACCCGCCCACCCGACTAGAATCACCACTCTCGACGGGTCTGACCTAGAGTATGTGGACAACTACAAATATCTAGGTGTCTGGTTAGACTGTAAACTCAACTTCCAGACTCACATAAAGAATCTCCAATCCAAAGTTAAATCTAGAATCGGCTTCCTATTTCGCAACAAAGCCTCCTTCACTCATGCTGCCAAACATGCCCTCGTAAAACTGACTATCCTACCGATCCTTGACTTCGGCGATGTCATTTACAAAATAGCCTCCAACACTCTACTCAGCAAATTGGATGTAGTCTATCACAGTGCCATCCGTTTTGTCTCCAAAGCCCCATACACTACCCACCACTGTGACCTGTACGCTCTTGTTGGCTGGTCCTCACTACATGTTCGTCGTCAAACCCACTGGCTCCAGGCCATCTATAAATCACTGCTAGGCAAATCCCCGCCTTATCTTAGCTCATTGGTCACCATAGCAGCACCCACCCGTAGTCTGCGCTCCAGCAGGTATATCTCACTGGTCATTCCCAAAGCCAACACCTCCTTTGGCCGCCATTCCTTCCTGTTCTCTGCTGCCAATGACTGGAACGAATTGCAAAAATCTCTGAAGCTGGAGACTCTTATCTCCCTCAATAACTTTAAGCATCAGTTGTCAGAGCACCTTACCGATCACTGCACCTGTACACAGCCCATCTGAAATTAGCCCACCCAACTACCTCATCCCTATATTGTTATTTATTTTGCTCTTTTGCACCCCAGTATCTCTATTTGCACATAATCTCTTGCACATCTAGCATTCCAGTGTTAATACTATTGTAATTATTCTGCACTATAGCCTATTTATTGCCTTACCTCCATAACTTGCTACATTTGCACACACTGTATATATATTTTCTGTTGTATTTTTGACTTTATGTTTTTTACCCCATATGTAACTCTGTGTTGTTTTTATTGCACTGCTTTGCTTTATCTTGGCCAGGTCGCAGTTGTAAATGAGAACCTGTTCTCAACTGGCTTACCTGGTTAAATAAAGGTGAAATAAAAAAAATAAAAAAACCTATTGCAGATTCAGTCTTCCCAGCCTGGTGCAGGTCTACAATTCTGTTTCTGGTGTCTTTTGACAGCTCTTTGGTCTTGGCCATAGTGGAGTTTGGAGTGTGACTGTTTGAGGTTGTGGACAGGTGTCTTTTATACTGATAACAAGTTCAAACCGATGCCATTAATACAGGTAATGAGTGGAGGACAGAGGAGCCTCTTAAAGAAGGAGTTACAGGTCTGTGAGAGCCAGAATTCTTGCTTGTTTGTAGGTGACCAAATACTTATTTTCCACCATAATTTGCAAATAAATTCATTAAAAATCCTACAATGTGATTTTCTGGAATTTTTTTCCTCAATTAGTCTGTCATAGTTGACGTGTACCTATGATGAAAAGTACAGGCCTTTCTCATCTTTTTAAGTGGGAGAACTTGCACAATTGGTGGCTGACTAAATACTTTTTCCCCCCACTGTACAAGCTTATGTTTTGGTTTTTGATGGGGAAATACATTTGAGGCATTTATAAGTTATATTCTTCAAGAATCAATGGCTATACAGTATATGGGTCTTTCTATAACTGCCAGTGAGGATTTCCTTGCATTTATGGCAGTGTGGTTCCCTTAAGGGTCAGTCAACTTTGGTACAACATACTATGGGGAGTCACACTCTCGCGACATCGAGGCTATATACAGGTGGTACCGGTACCGAGGTAATGGGCTGGGGGCTATATACAGGGGGTACCGGTACCGAGGTAATGTGCCGGGGTACAGGTTAGTCCAGGTAATAATGAGGCTATATACAGGGGGTACCGGTACCGAGGTAATGTGCCGGGGTACAGGTTAGTCCAGGTAATAATGAGGCTATATACAGGGGGTACCGGTACCGAGGTAATGGGCTGGGGTACAGGTTAGTCCAGGTAATAATGAGGCTATATACAGGGGGTACCGGTACCGAGGTAATGGGCTGGGGTACAGGTTAGTCCAGGTAATAATGAGGCTATATACAGGGGGTACCGGTACCGAGGTAATGTGCTGGGGTACAGGTTAGTCCAGGTAATAATGAGGCTATATACAGGGGGTACCGGTACCGAGGTAATGGGCTGGGGTACAGGTTAGTCCAGGTAATAATGAGGCTATATACAGGGGGTACTGGTACCGAGGTAATGGGCCGGGGTACAGGTTAGTCCAGGTAATAATGAGGCTATATACAGGGGGTACTGGTACCGAGGTAATGTGCTGGGGTACAGGTTAGTCCAGGTAATAATGAGGCTATATACAGGGGGTACCGGTACCGAGGTAATGTGCTGGGGTACAGGTTAGTCCAGGTAATAATGAGGCTATATACAGGGGGTACCGGTACCGAGGTAATGTGCTGGGGTACAGGTTAGTCCAGGTAATAATGAGGCTATATACAGGGTGTACCGGTACAGAGTCAATGGGCTGGGGTACAGGTTAGTTCAGGTAATAATGAGGCTATATACAGGGGGTACCGGTACCGAGGTAATGGGCTAGGGTACAGGTTAGTCCAGGTTATAATGAGGTTATATACAGGGGGTACCGGTACCGAGGCATAACAAGACAAAACAAAGGAGGGAGGGGATTAATTGTTCAGCAGTCTTATGGCTTGGGGGTAGAAGCTGTTAAGGAGCCTTTTGGTCCTAGACTTGGCGCTCCGGTACCGCTTGCTGTGCGGTAGCAGAGAGAACAGTCTATGACTTGGGTGACTGGAGTCTTTGACGATTTTCCTCTGACATGCCTAGTATCTAGGTCCTGGATGGCAGGAAGCTTGACCCCAGTGATGTAAAAAACAAACAAAATATAACTATTGTAAAATAGATTGTGTCCGTAAAATGTATATATAAGTTGGAAATAGAAGCCTAAGTGTTGTTGTTCATTAGTTTGCTGCAATTAGGGGAGAGGTGGTAGGGTTAGTGGAAAATAATACATTTACATTTAAGTCATTTAGCAGACGCTCTTATCCAGAGCGACTTACAGGAGCAATTAGGGTTAAGTGCCTTGCTGAAGGGCACATCGACAGATTTTTCACCTACTCGGCTCAGGGATTAGAACCAGCGACCTTTCGGTTACTGGCACACCGCTCTTAACGACTAAGCTACCTGCCGCCATAATAAAGGAAAATATATTTTTAAAAGATATATATATATTTATTATTATTATATATGTCTGTGTATATTAAATGTGTATATTTACATTTGAGTCATTTAGCAGACGCTCTTATCCAGAGCGACTTACAGTTAGTGTACACTATGTACACTACCAGTCAAAAGTTTGGACACACCTACTCATTCAAGGGTTTTTCTTTATTTTTTACTATTTTCTACATTGTAGAATAATAGTGAAGACATCAAAACTATGAAATAACACATATGGAATCATGTAGTAACCAAAAAAGTGTTAAACAAAGAGATTATGTAAAGTAGCCACCCTTTGCCTTGATGGCAGCTTTGCACTCTTGGCATTCTCTCAACCAGCTTCATGAGGTAGTCACCTGGAATGCATTTCAATTAACAGGTGTGCCTTAAGTTAATTTGTGGAATTTATTTCCTTCTTAATGCATTTGAGCCAATCAGTTGTGTTGTGACAAGGTAGGGGTGGTATACAGAAGATAGCCCTATTTGGTGAAAGACCAAGTCCATATTATGGCAAGAACAGCTCAAATAAGCAAAGAGAAACTGGCTCTCATGAGGACCGCCACAGGAATGGAAGACCCAGAGTTAGCTCTGCTGCAGAGGATAAGTTCATTAGAGTTACCAGCCTCAGAAATTGCAGCCCAAATAAAGACTTCACAGATTTCAAGTCACAGACGTATCTCAACATCAACTGTTCAGAGGGGACTTGGTAAATCAGGCCTTCATGGTTGAATTGCTACAAAGAAACCACTACTGAAGGACACCAATAAGAAGAAGAGATCTGCTAGGGCCAAGAAACACGAGCAATGGACATTAGACCGGTGGAAATTGTCTTTATGCGACGCGATGTGGGTGAACGGATGATCTCCGCGTGTGTAGTTCCCACCGTGAAGCATGGAGGAGGAGGTGTGGTGATGTGGGGGTGCTTTGATGGTGACACTGTCTGTGATTTATTTAGAATTCAAGGCACACTTAACCAGCATGGCTACCACAGCATTCTGCAGTGATACGCCATCCCATCTGTTTCTGGCTTAGTGGGACTATTATTTTGCTTTTCAACAGGACAATGACCCAACACTCCTCCAGGCTGTGGAAGGGCTATTTTACCAAGAAGGAGAGTGATGGAGTGCTGCATCAGATGACCTGGCCTCCACAATCCCCCGACCTCAACCCAATTGAGATGGTTTGGGATGAGTTGAACCGCAGAGTGAAGGAAAAGCAGCCAACAAGTGCTCAGCATATGTGGGAACTCCTTCAAGACTGTTGGAAAAGCATTCCAGATGAAGCTGCTTGAGAGAATGCCAAGAGTGTGCAAAGCTGTCATCAAGGCAAAGGGTGGCTATTTGAAGAATCTCAAATATAAAATATATTTTGATTAGTTTAACACTATTTTGGTTACTACATGATTCCATATGTGTTATTTCATAGTTTTGATGTCTTCACTATTGTCCTACAATGTAGAAAATAGTAAAAATAAAGAACAACCCTTGAATGAGTAGTTGTGTCCAAACTTTTGTCTGGTACTGTATGTTATTGTTAGGTGAAGTTATGGGCCAATTTGGCATACACTTAGTGTGTAAAGGTAGCCAAAGAGCATTTTACTGAATTAGTGGTGAATTAGTGAATGGCGACACAGAGCTTAATGTGAGTTTCCTTGAGTAGCACTCCCGATCTTGCTCTGATAATGTGTGGTAATATTCAGAATACATTGTGAAAAACTAAAATCTTTGCTCACCATTGTTGCTCCATGCAGATATACTACATCCATAACTAGAGGTTATTAGCATGGAGGAGTTCAGATGTACTACATCCATAACTAGAGGTTATTAGCATGGAGGAGTTCAGATATACTACATCCATAACTAGAGGTTATTAGCATGGAGGAGTTCAGATATACTACATCCATAACTAGAGGTTATTAGCATGGAGGAGTTCAGATATACTACATCCATAACTAGAGGTTATTAGCATGGAGGAGTTCAGATATACTACATCCATAACTAGAGGTTATTAGCATGGAGGAGTTCAGATATACTACATCCATAACTAGAGGTTATTAGCATGGAGGAGTTCAGATATACTACATCCATAACTAGAGGTTATTAGCATGGAGGAGTTCAGATATACTACATCCATAACTAGAGGTTATTAGCATGGAGGAGTTCAGATATACTACATCCATAACTAGAGGTTATTAGCATGGAGGAGTTCAGATATACTACATCCATAACTAGAGGTTATTAGCATGGAGGAGTTCAGATATACTACATCCATAACTAGAGGTTATTAGCATGGAGGAGTTCAGATATACTACATCCATAACTAGAGGTTATTAGCATGGAGGAGTTCAGATATACTACATCCATAACTAGAGGTTATTAGCATGGAGGAGTTCAGATATACTACATCCATAACTAGAGGTTATTAGCATGGAGGAGTTCAGATATACTACATCCATAACTAGAGGTTATTAGCAGGGAGGAGTTCAGATATACTACATCCATATCTATCGGTTATTAGCATGGAGGAGTTCAGATATACTACATCCATAACTAGAGGTTATTAGCATGGAGGAGTTCAGATATACTACATCCATAACTAGATGTTATTAGCATGGAGGAGTTCAGATATACTACATCCATAACTAGAGGTTATTAGCATGGAGGAGTTCAGATATACTACATCCATAACTAGAGGTTATTAGCAGGGAGGAGTTCAGATATACTACATCCATATCTATCGGTTATTAGCATGGAGGAGTTCAGATATACTACATCCATAACTAGAGGTTATTAGCATGGAGGAGTTCAGATATACTACATCCATAACTAGATGTTATTAGCATGGAGGAGTTCAGATATACTACATCCATAACTAGAGGTTATTAGCATGGAGTTCAGATATACTACATCCATAACTAGAGGTTATTAGCATGGAGGAGTTCAGATATACTACATCCATATCTAGAGGTTATTAGCATGGAGGAGTTCAGATATACTACATCCATAACTAGAGGTTATTAGCATGGAGGAGTTCAGATATACTACATCCATAACTGGAGGTTATTAGCATGGAGGAGTTCAGATGTACTACATCCATAACTAGAGGTTATTAGCATGGAGGAGTTCAGATATACTACATCCATAACTAGAGGTTATTAGCATGGAGGAGTTCAGATATACTACATCCATAACTAGAGGTTATTAGCATGGAGGAGTTCAGATATACTACATCCATAACTAGAGGTTATTAGCATGGAGGAGTTCAGATATACTACATCCATAACTAGATGTTATTAGCATGGAGGAGTTCAGATATACTACATCCATAACTAGAGGTTATTAGCATGGAGGAGTTCAGATATACTACATCCATAACTAGATGTTATTAGCATGGAGGAGTTCAGATATACTACATCCATAACTAGAGGTTATTAGCATGGAGGAGTTCAGATATACTACATCCATAACTAGAGGTTATTAGCATGGAGGAGTTCAGATATACTACATCCATAACTAGAGGTTATTAGCATGGAGGAGTTCAGATATACTACATCCATAACTAGAGGTTATTAGCATGGAGGAGTTCAGATATACTACATCCATAACTAGAGGTTATTAGCATGGAGGAGTTCAGATATACTACATCCATATCTAGAGGTTATTAGCATGGAGGAGTTCAGATATACTACATCCATAACTAGAGGTTATTAGCATGGAGGAGTTCAGATATACTACATCCATAACTAGAGGTTATTAGCATGGAGGAGTTCAGATATACTACATCCATATCTAGAGGTTATTAGCATGGAGGAGTTCAGATATACTACATCCATAACTAGAGGTTATTAGCATGGAGGAGTTCAGATATACTACATCCATAACTAGAGGTTATTAGCATGGAGGAGTTCAGATATACTACATCCATAACTAGAGGTTATTAGCATGGAGGTGTTTCTGCAGCCAAATTGTGTTACATAGCAACAAGCAGCAAACACTGAAAGGGTCCTATATTGGAGAGTAAAAGTCGTCTGGCACTCTGCTTAGGATTTCAACAACTTTAAACTTTAACTTATTTCTAGCCTACAGTCATCGATGTTACTACTAATGTGAAAACAAGACAAAATATGACTATTGTTGCTCACTTGACTGTATAAAAGACAATTGTCAAATAATTTAAGGCATCAATTGTTGTACAATTTCATGGGTACGCTCTGGGTATCACCTTTTACCTCAAATAAACAGTGTATTTCTGCTGTTGTGTTTCTTTAACCATCTGTCTGACTTTGTCGTTCACACAGGAGAGAGACGTGGCTATCGTGGATCCTCTGGGGAGCCTCAACAACATGATGCTGACGAGGCAGAAAGGTCTCTCTCCAGATCAGAACACCTTAAGAAAAACCATCTGAGACCCACTGGGAAGAAATCTCACTGCTGCTCTGACTGTGGGAAACGTTGCAGGTTTTCATCAGAACTTAAAATACACCAGCGAGTACACACAGGAGAGAAACCTTATAGCTGTGATCAATGTGGGAAGAGTTTTACTCATTTAAGCTCCCTGATAGTACACCAGAGAACACACACAGGAGAGAAACCTTATAGCTGTGATCAATGTGGGAAGAGTTTTACTCGGTCAAGCTCCCTGAAAGTGCACCAGAGAACACACACAGGAGAGAAACCTTACGACTGCTCTGACTGCGGAAAGACTTTTGTTAGTTTAAGAGATTTAAAATCACACCAGAGAACACACACAGGAGAGAAACCTTATAGCTGTACTCAATGTGGGAAGAGTTTTACTCATTTAAGCTCCCTGGTAGTACACCAGAGAACACACACAGGAGAGAAACCTTATAGCTGTGATCAATGTGGGAAGAGTTTTACTCGGTCAAGCTCCCTGATAGTGCACCAGAGAACACACACAGGAGAGAAATCTTACGACTGCTCTGACTGCGGAAAGACTTTTGTTAGGTTAAGAGATTTAAAATCACACCAGAGAACACACACAGGAGAGAAACAATTTAGCAGGAGAGAAATGATATAGCTGGAGATAAATGATATAGTTGTGATCATGTGACAAGAGATACTTTGATAAAAGATCTCTGATCAAACATCAGAAAATACATACATGAGTTGTTTCATGATATCAATGAAATAATGTCACAATGTAGAATGTTTTAACATTGTACATTTACATTTTAGTCATTTAGCAGACGCTCTTATCCAGAGCGACTTACAGGAGCAATTAGGGTTAAGTGCCTTGCTCAAGGGCACATTTACGTCATTTAGCAGACGCTCTTATCCAGAGCGACTCACAAATTGGTGCGTTCACCCTATAGCCAGTGGGATAACCACTTTACCATTTTTTTTTGGGGGTGGGGGGAGGGGGTAGAAGGATTACTTTATCCTATCCCAGGTATTCCTTAAAGAGGTGGGGTTTCAAATGTCTCCGGAAGGTGGTGAGTGACTCCGCTGTCCTGGCGTCGTGAGGGAGCTTGTTCCACCATTGGGGTGTAGAAGGAGTACTTTGTAGAAGGAGTACTTTAATTAATAATGTCCCAATGTAGAACCCTAAACATTTCCCCCTGTTCAATTTATTTCAGCGTGATATGGATATTAGCCTCTGGGAAAAACCCAGGCTATGAATTGAAAGAGTATTTATGTGATTTAACAAAAAGTAAAAAATAAAATAAAATAAAAAGTTGTGTTACACGTTAATCAAAACGTAGCTAGCTGTTTTCTACAAATTGTCCTCTGACCAGAGATGTACACATTATTCCCAGATTCCATGTGGTGTTTGAGCTGTTAGTTTTAACAGGACGTGCAACCTCATCTCCCCCCCTCTTGCGCAATTGATTTCAACATGATATCGATGAAATAAGTGTTGCGTTCCTTTGTTTAGCGACCCATAAATGTAAATGCATCACTCCAAAATGTAGCTGACTGTCTTCTGCAGGTTGTCCTCTAACCAGTGAGGTAAAAGTTATCTCCCATTTCCATGTGTTTTTTTAGTTGTGTTAGTTTCAACAGCAGGTACAACCTGATCTCCCCCATAATCGATATCAGTGACTTATTGTTGGTGCTTGTGCAGTTTATAAGGTGCTTGTTTTAATATGATTATTGTGGCACATTTGTGTAGATAGTACAGTTTAGGTTTAGGTTTTCAATATATCACAAACTGTTTTTGCATATTGGTTATTGATTTGGACATGTTAAAACTGTGTTTTGACATTGAGGTTTCCCACGTAGCAAAATGTAATTGAAAAGAAGACTATGCCTGATGTCCAATATAAACTCAGCAAAAAAAGAAACGTCCCCTTTTCAGGACCCTGTCTTTCAAAGATAATTTGTAAAAATCCAAATAACTTCACAGATCTTCATTGTAAAGGGTTTAAACACTGTTTCCCATGCTTGTTCAATGAACCATAAATAATTAATGAACATGCACCTGTGGAACGGTCGTTAAGACTTACAGATGGTAGGCAATTAAGGTCACAGTTATGAAAACTTAGGACACAAAAGAGGCCTTTCTATTGACTCTGGAAAACACCAAAAGAAATATGCCCAGGGTCCCTGCTCATCTGCGTGAACGTGCCTTATGCATGCTGCAAGGAGGCATCCTCCCTCATGTGGTACCCTTCCTGCAGGCTCATCCTGACATGACAATGCCACCAGCCATACTGCTCATTCTGTGCGTGATTTCCTGCAAGACAGGAATGTCAGTGTTCTGTCATGGCCAGTGAAGAACCCGGATCTCAATCCCATTGAGCACGTCTGGGACCTGTTGGATCGGAGGGTGAGGGCTAGGGCAATTCCCCCCAGAAATGTCCGGGAACTTGTATGTGCCTTGGTGGAAGAGTGGGGTAACATCTCACAGCAAGAACTGGCAAATCTGGTGCAGTCCATGAGGAGGAGATGCACTGCAGTACTTAATGCAGCTGGTGGCCACACCAGATACTGACTGTTACTTTTGATTTTGACCCCCCCCCCCAGGGACACATTATTTGTGTGTGGAACTTGTTCAGTTTATATCTCAGTTGTTGAATCTTGTTATGTTCATACAAATATTTACACATGTTAAGTTTTGCTGAAAATAAACGCAGTTGACAGTGAGAGGACTTTTTTTGTTGCTGAGTTTACATTCGGTTTTAGTTGAAAATATGTATTTTCAGGTCGTTTTAGGAAGACCAGAGTTCTAGAAGCTAGTGAGTTTTAGGAAGACCAGAGTTCTAGAAGCTAGTAAGTTTTAGGACAACCAGAGTTCTAGAAGCTAGTGAGTTTTAGGAAGACCAGAGTTCTAGAAGCTAGTGAGTTTTAGGAAGACCAGAGTTCTAGAAGCTAGTGAGTTTTAGGAAGACCAGAGTTCTAGAAGCTAGTGAGTTTTAGGAAGACCAGAGTTCTAGAAGCTAGTGAGTTTTAGGAAGACCAGAGTTCTAGAAGCTAGTGAGTTTTAGGTCAGTAACTTATAACCACGGAACCACTCCAGACCTTTCATGCATGACTTAAAGCACCTGAGTATTAGATTTACTGCCAGGGTCTAGTATGTCACTGCCAGGTCTGATTTTCTCTTTGGTTTTGAGCCCACGGCAAGAAGGCACCAGAGCCTATTGTGGTAACAGGTTCACACTAGATAACACAACCACACAGTGCATGAAAAACATGAGGTGTGGCTAACGTTTGCAAGCTTGAGCTAGCTACCGAGCTAGCATACAAACTCGGTAGCACAGAGTAGATCCTCCATATGACGTTGAGAAATAGTGCATTGTGGGTAGTTTAGAAGATATCCGGAAATAAGTTAATAAATATGAAATAACGCAAAAACATAACTGTTTGAACTTAATAGGTAACCAGATCGTGACTACAACTAAGTTCCTAAGTCTTTAACCACACTATGTTGTTACATTGGTGAGTAAAAACACATGCTTCCTACCCTTTAACTTTTTGTCTAAAAATAAAATCTACATTTTACTCAACTTCGTTACCCACTCCAGTCAGCAGATGGCGATGTGGGACTTTAAGGCTATGCTGCTAGTGTGACGTATAATCTAGTGGACGGGACGCTTCTTTCAACAGCAGCAACAGTTAGTCAGACTCCTCGGTAGCTTGCTAGACAAAATAGCCCAACCAATAAAGCTCTTTAGACGCTTTCGTGTATATTAGCCACTGTGTTTTAAACCCACTTCTGTCGTCTAGTTAGTTATCCCATTTAATTTCATATTTACGGTGTTGTTGTTATTGGTCAGCTAGCTGGCTGGTTAAGTTAGCACTAGCCTAGCTAGCTAACATCCCCGACCATGAGCTCACTAAGCTACTCTCCTCCTGCTAAAGAAGAGGAGGTCTGCTGGACGGAGAAAGAAGCTCTAGTGAAAGAGGAGGAGGAAGAGGAGGATGTTACAATACAAAAACAAGTAGAGGGTGATGCTGTTACCGTGAAAGAAGAAGAGAAAGACGTGTTCAGAGTGAAAGAGGAAGAGGATGTTAAAGTGAAAGAAGAGGAGGCTCCCGTGTTTGGAGTGAAAGAGGAGGAGGAGGAGATGACTGTCACATCGAAAAGGGAGGAGGAGGAAGAAGAGGAGGAAACTGGATATCTGGTTCCGGTTTCCCAAAGGCATCTTAAGGCATCCAATGGTTCTAATGATGAACTTAGCAGTAAGATGCTTTTGAGAAACCGAGCCCTGATTAACACTAGTAAGTACTGTCTTAAAAACAGAGGCACAACCTCTGCAGTTGTTGAACTGATGTGTGGTGTTAAAGGGGAAATCTGCAGTTGCTACATCCATATTTGGACTTTTAAATTATTTATATATAGCCATTGATTCTTGAAGAATATAACACATGCCTCATGAGCTTAGTTCAACTGTCGTACCCCATCAGAACCTAAAGTAAGCTTTTTCTACTCCAATGTTTAGAAACAATGTAAATGTAAACCAACACTGTATCGCCTCAACATGGTTAAAACTACAATGTTGATACCATGGATGGTCAGTCCTTGCATCCATAGGTCTGTCTATGATTTTGAGAGTAGTTACATTTCTCCAGTCCCATCCATCATCTTATTACCAAATCAGTGGCAGAATGACAGCTTTGTTATTGTTTGAACTGCAGATTGGTGGATTGATTGATGTGTGGCTTTTTTAAAGGGACAACCTTGGATTTAAACATAAACAAAATGGCTGCCCTTAGACTTGGTTTGGTAAACAGCTGAGGGATGGGGGCTGGAGAAATGTAACCACTCTCAAATTCATAGAGAAAGCTATTGTAGCAACCTTAACCTAAAACCTAGCGACCTCATCAAGAAGTTCAGACATCTTGGTATAACAGTTATAAGGTGTTGGCTTGACAGTCTCTGGACCCAGGTTTGAGTCCAGCTCAGGGCTACCCCTGGAATTCACTACACTATGAATACAAGGACTGGCCGTCCATAAGGTCAAAATCACAGTTTTAACCAAATTGAGGCTATACAGTGTTTGTTTACAAACAGTGGCGTTATATGAGCTTATGTTTTGGTTTCGGTTTCTGATGGCGTAAGACAGTTGAAACATTTGAGGCATTTAAAAGTTATATTCTTCAGGAATCAATGACTATCCAGTTTATGGGTCTTTCTATATCTGCCAGTGAGGCTTTCCTGTGGGGGTCAAATTGTTGGAGCTGTTGATAAGTCATTGTATAATATTCTGCAAATGTATTTTCATTTTTATTAGGGCTGACCCTAGTCGACTGGTCGATTTTTTGGTCGATAGGCTGTTTTGTCGACAGATTTTTTTAGTCGAGCAGTCGCAAATACACTATATATACAAAAGTATGTGGACACCCCTTCAAATTAGTCGATTCAGCTGTTTCAGCCACAACCGTTGCTGACAGGTGTATAAAATCGAGCACACAGCCATGCAATTTCCATAGACAAACATTGGCAGTAGAATGGCCTTACTGAAGCGCTCAGTGACTTTAAACGTAGCACCGTCATAGGATGCCACCTTTCCAACAAGTCAGTTCGTCAAATTTCTGCCCTGCTAGAGCTGCCCCGGTCAACTGTAAGTGCTGTTATTGTGAAGTGGAAACGTCTAGGAGCAACAACGGCTGAACTGCGAAGTGGTAGGCCACACAAGCTCACAGAACGGGCCCGCCGAGTGCTGAAGCGCGTTCCAAACTGCCTCTGGAAGCAACGTCAGCAGAATAACTGTTAGTCGGGAGCTTCATGAAATGGGTTTCCATGGCCGAGCAGCCGCACACAAGCCCCAGATCACCATGCGCAATGCCAAGTGTCGGCTGGAGTGGTGTAAAGCTCGCTGCCATTGGACTCTGGAGCAGTAGAAAGGCGTTCTCTGGAGTGATCAATCCGACGGACGAATCTGGGTTTAGCGGACTTCCGGAGAACACTACTTGCCCCAATGCATAGTGCCAACTGTAATGTTTGGTGGAGGAGGAATAATGGCCTGGGGCTGTTATTCATGGTTCGGTCCCCTTAGTTCCAGTAAAGGGAAATCTTAACGCTACAGCATACAGTAACATTCTAGACGATTCTGTGCTTCCAACTTTGTGGCAACAGTTTGGGGAAGGCCCTTTCCTGTTTCAGCATGACAATGCCCCTGTGCGTAAAACAAAGTCCAAACAGAAATGGTTTGTTGAGATCGGTGTGGAAGAACTTGACTTGCCTGCACAGAGCCCTGACCTCAACCCCATCGAACACCTTTGGGATGAATTGGAAGGCCGACTGCGAGCCAGGCCTAATCGCCCAACGTCAGTGCCCGACCTCACTAAAGCTCTTGTGGCTGAATGGAAGCAAGTCCCCGCAGCAATGTTCCAACATCTAGTGGAAAGCCTTCCTAGAAGAGTGGAGGCTGTTATAGCAGCAAAGGGGGGACCAACTCCATATTGATGCCTCTGCTTGAAACATGTAGGTATTACAGACGCGGTCAGGGAGACGTTTTAAAATGTCAGTGAAGACTCTTGCCAGCTGGTCAGTGCATGCTCTGAGTACGCGTCCTGGTAATCTGTTGTGAAGATTAACCTGTTTAACCCCTTGGAGTCAATTGACGCAAATTTGCTTCAATCTAAGTAATTGAAGTAATCCATAGTACGACCATCTTAAAACAATTCCATATGTCAGTTTAGACCCCCTCCCCCAACGGCTTAGATTTACAGGGGTTAAAGGTCATACTCACATCGGCTAAGGAGAGAGTGATCATACAGTCGTCCGGAACAGCTGGTGCACAAGACTTTGTGGAGGCCACGGAGATGGCACAGTCCATCGCTCTAAGACATGTGATACATAAATTGTATATGGTTATATTATGTACAAAAAAATTATGCAACACTAATAAATCTAATGTTATTTTATAACAAATGTACTTTCTCCTGCTTTGGATACTGTCGCTGTCCGCGGTTCTGAATGTAATTATATGCACAAGCACAAAACACCACATCTGTAATTTTAGTCCCGTCTGAATCTGCCATGGCAGTCATTTTTACATGGCAGGAGAGTAACAATTCAAGCCAGAATAACCTACTGTTTTTTGGCGAACTCCAAGGTCCTCTGGTAATACTAGTCCCGTGTGAATCGACATCCCTGTGTTTTGAGAGAAATGAGTTTGACAGGTGTTGCTCACGGTTTGATCAAGAAAACAATAACTGATTTGATCAATTTAACGAAGTGCTGCTCATAGCCTACATATGAAGGGCCTGCAAGTATCAACTTTCACAGTGGATGATTTTGTTCATATGTTTTGTGTGTATTCATATTTCTGGCCTACAATCATCGATGTTACTACTAATGTGAAAACAAGACAAGATATTACTATTATTGCTCACTTGACTGTCTTAAGACAATTGTCAAATAATTTAACAGATGTCAATTGTTGTACAGCTTCATGGGTACGCTCTGGGCATCACCTTTTACCTCAAATAAACAGTATTTCTGCTGTTGTGGGCCTTTTAACCATCTGTCTGACTTTGTCGTTCACATAGAAGAGAGACGTGACTATCGTGGATCCTCTGGGGAGCCTCAACAACATCATGAAGCTGAGGAGGCAGAGAAGAGTCCCTCCAGATCAGAACATCTCAAGAAACACCAGCGGAAACCCACAGGGAAGAAATCTCACTGCTGCTCTGACTGTGGGAAGATATTCAACTCTTCAGCAGACCTTAAAAGACATATGAGAATCCATACAGGAGAGAAACCTTATAGCTGTGATCAATGTGGGAAGAGTGTTACTACATCTAGCCATCTGACTATACACCAGAGAATACACACAGGAGAGAAGCCTTATAGCTGTGATCAATGTGGGAAGAGTTTTAGTCGATCAAGCAAGCTGATGGTACATTTGAGAATGCACACAGGAGAGAAACCTTATAGCTGTGATCAATGTGGGAAGAGTTTTACTACATCTAGCCATCTGACTAGTCACCAGAGAATCCACACAGGAGAGAAACCTTATAGCTGTGATCAATGTGGGAAGAGTTTTACTCAATCAAGCAACCTGATGGCACATTTGAGAATGCACACAGGAGAGAAACCTTATAGCTGTGATCAATGTGGCAAGAGATACACTGCTAAAAAAACTCTGATTAAACATCAGAAAGTACATACATGAAGGCTCTGAAATGAGTTGTGTTACACTTACCACGTTGGCGACCCACTTGAATCAAAATGCAACACTTCTAAATGTAGCTAGCTGTTTTCTACAAATTGTCCTCTGACCAGTGATGTACACATTATTCCCAGATTCCGTGTGGTTTTTGAGCTGTTAGTTTTAACAGGACGTGCAACCTCATCTCCCCCCTCGCGCGCAATTGATTTCAACATGATATCGATATGAGTGATGACAAATAAGTGTTGCGTTTCTCTTCGTTTTGGGGACCGCTAAATTTAAATGCATCACTCCAAAATGTAGCTGACTGTCTTCTGCAGGTTGTCCTCTAACCAGTGAAGTAAAAGATATCGCCCGTTTCCATGTGTATTTTTTTGTTGTGTTAGTTTCAACAGCAGGTACAACCTGATTTTCCCCCCTAATCGATATTAGTGATTTATTGCCACTTGTCAAAACAACAGTGTTTTTGGTGCTTGTGCAGTTAATAAGGTGGTTGTTTAAAAAAATACAAGTATTATGATTACTATTGTGGAACATGTTTGTGTCGATAGTACATGTTATGTTTAGGTTTTCCATTTATCACAAACTATTTCTGCATATTGGTTATTGATTTGGACACGTTAAAACTGTGTTTTGACATTGGGCAGTATCCCACCTTGCAAAATATAGTTGAAAAGACGTTGAAAAGAAGACTATGCTCGAGGTCCAATCTATGTTTGGTTTTGGTTGAAAGTTAAAGTTAAAAATATGTTTTTTTAGGTCGTTGTTTCAACGACTTGAAAACAACTTCATTTCAACGTACTTGCAGCCTATAAACATTGACGCAGGATAACACATGCGTCTATTAACTGTTTTATTAACAATCTTACATCACTCCAGTATTTCTTTACAACATTCAAGTGCTAATTGTCTTTATTCCACTACTGAAGAAGCATGACTCAAATCACCTACTCATATTTCAAACATCCAGCCTGACAAAATATACATTTTTAATTATTCCATGCCTCCCTATTGGAAATGAATTATTGCCAATACATATTAACAAAGGGGTGTACATTCGGTTTTGATATTTCATAATATTTCCATTTCATGTAACATTTAGTAATCATAATAATTTATGTGATTAACAGATTTTTTTTGTTGCACAATTATATTGTTTATAAACAGTGTAGTAAAACCAGCTTATATTTTGGGCTGGATATTACATCATATTCTTACTGTTTTAACCAATGTTATTTCCTTAGATGCTCTTTAGTCTTTCAGCTTTTATTGATATTCTTTAGTTTTTTATCCACTGTTTGTTGTCTAGTAAATATTTCAGTTTTTATTTTCATAGCTTTTATTCATTTTTTCCTGTGAATTGCGTTGCATTTCATGTCTGAAATGTGCTATATAAATAAACTATACTGAACAAAAATATAAACGCAACAACGTAAAGTGTTGGTCCCATGTTTCATGAGCTGAAATAAAAGATCCCAGAAATGTTCCATACTCACAAAAAGCTTATTTCTCTCAAATGTTGTTCACATCCCTGTTAGTGAGCATTTCTCCTCCTTTGCCATAATAATCCATCCACTTCACAGCTGTGGCATATCAAGAAGCTGATTAAACAGCATGATCATTACACAGGTGCACCTTGTGCTAGGCACAATAAAAGGCCACTTTAAAATATGCAGTTTTATCACACAATGCAATGCCACAGATGACTAGAGTTTTGAAGAAGCGTGCAATTGTCGTGCTGACTGCAGGAATGTCCACCAGAGTTGTTGCCAGAGAATTGAATGTTAATTTCTCTACCATAAGCCGCCTCCAACGTTGTTTTAGAGAATTTGGCCGTACGTCCAACCGGCCTCACAACTGCAGAGCACGTGTATGGCGTCGTGTGGGTGAGCGGTTTGCTGATGTCAACAGAATGCCCCATGGTGGGGTTATGGTATGGGCAGGCATAAGCTACGGACACAATTGCATTTTACCGATGGCAATTTTAAATGCCAAAGATACCGTGACGAGATCCTGACGCCAATTTTGAGGCCCATTTTTTTTGCCTCGCCTCATGGGTCTCACAGTCACGGCAGGCTGTGACACCGCCTGGGATCGAACCCGGGTCTGTAGTGACGCCTCAAGCACTGCGACACAGTGCCTTAGACCGCTACACCACTTGGGAGGCCTGGGTAGGCTACTTTCTAAATCTACAGTCCAGAATTCTCATTAGTAACTAACTTTTGGATTACTGACACTCAGTAATGTAATCTGATTACTTTCAGTTACTTTACACTGCTAACCCCAATGCCTAACCTAACATGAAATAACCCTAACCTTAACCACACTGCTAACCCTAACATGAAATAACCCTAACCTTAACCACACTGCTAACCCTAATGCCTAACCCTAACATGAAATAACCCTAACCTTAACCACACTGCTAACCCTAATGCCTAACCCTAACATTAAATAACCCTAACCTTAACCACGCTGCTAACCCTAATGCCTAACCCTAACATTAAATAACCCTAACCTTACATTTGTGTTTTCATGAAAATTGACAGTATAACCAATGTTGACTGCAGCTGGCCCATCTAGCAGAAATCCCTCAGTTCTGCCTCCAGGACAAGACTCATCACAATAAACGTCAACCTGCTTAAGAGGCATTAGAAGAAGACACATGTAATATTACCAAATGAACATCTATTGCAGGATAAGTCAATGTTAGAGGTTATGTAGCTGGCCATAAATGGATGTTGCATTTAACTTTATGAGTTTGTTATGTAGGCATCTTCTAACCCATTGCTTTCTACTATAGATAATAATATGATTAGGTTATATCTTTAGGCCTACAGAAAAAAACAGTCTGTCAGATTTCCAGTCTTCAAGAACAGGAGTTGGAATTATGGAAGTATAGATTAGACAAATTGTTTCTCCTGAGCATAACTCCAAAACGAAGGATTGAATAGCCCCATTCTGTTGCTCATGATGTTGTTGTCATGGAGGACTGATTGGGCTCATTGTTTCCAGTTGAAAAATAAATGCTGCTCCCCATTCAGAGGACCTTATAAATACTACGTAACCTCCAAGATCCTACAAGACCTCCAAGATCCTATGTAACCTCCAAGATCCTACAAGACCTCCAAGATCCTACAAGACCTCCAAGATCCTACAAGACCTCCAAGATCCTACAAGACCTCCAAGATCCTACAAGGCCTCCAAGATCCTACAAGACCTCCAAGATCCTACAAGACCTCCAAGATCCTACAAGACCTCCAAGATCCTACAAGGCCTCCAAGATCCTACAAGACCTCCAAGATCCTACAAGACCTCCAAGATCCTACAAGGCCTCCAAGATCCTACAAGACCTCCAAGATCCTACAAGACCTCCAAGATCCTCCAAGACCTCCAAGATCCTACAAGACCACCAAGACTCACCAGATTTCCCCACCATTGATTTCTCTACCCTTGACTAGTCCCCCTAACAGAAATTGGAAGCCAGAACAGTTGAGTAAGGAAAATGGCATACTGACAATAGTAAAGAGCACAAGAAAAAGACAGAGAAGAGAAACAGACAGGATTGGAATGTATATTCTCGCACAAGCAGGAACCACAACTGAAGTACAGAAAGGGATCGCTATTAAAGTACGACGGTCAAATCATTTGGGTAACTGTGACCTCAGGATAATAAAAGGAACGACAGGTGGATCATAGGTAACTGTGACCTCAGGATAATAAAAGGAACGACAGGTGGATCATGGGTAACTGTGACCTCAGTATAATAAAAGGAACGACAGGTGGATCATGGGTAACTGTGACCTCAGGATAATAAAAGGAACGACAGGTGGATCATGGGTAACTGTGACCTCAGGATAATAAAAGGAACGACAGGTGGATCATGGGTAACTGTGACCTCAGTATAATAAAAGGAACGACAGGTGGATCATGGGTAACTGTGACCTCAGGATAGTAAAAGGAACGACAGGTGGATCATGGGTAACTGTGACCTCAGTATAATAAAAGGAACGACAGGTGGATCATGGGTAACTGTGACCTCAGGATAGTAAAAGGAACGACAGGTGGATCATGGGTAACTGTGACCTCAGGATAATAAAAGGAATGACAGGTGGATCATAGACATAAGAATAACAGCCCAATACTTAGATAAACAATTTGATGTAGTACTTACAAGTACTACGTTTCCAGGGGGCAGTGTTGCCAAAGTAGTTATTCCTTGGGAAAGTTCACTAAACCCCTTACATGTTAGAGCCCCAGCAGAAGCAGAAGGAAGGGAATGGAAGGAGGAGCTAAACAATGACTGGTATAGATGGCCACAATATACTACATTACAATGACTGGTATAGATGGCCACAATATACTACATTACAATGACTGGTATAGGTGGGGACAATATACTACATTACAATGACTGGTATAGACGGGCCCAATATACTACATTACAATGACTGGTATAGATGGCCACAATATACTACATTACAATGACTGGTATAGACGGGGACAATATACTACATTACAATGACTGGTATAGACGGGCACAATATACTACATTACAATGACTGGTATAGATGGGCCCAATATACTACATTACAATGACTGGTATAGACGGGCCCAATATACTACATTACAATGACTGGTATAGACGGGCACAATATACTACATTACAATGACTGGTATAGACGGGCACAATATACTACATTACAATGACTGGTATAGACGGGCACAATATACTACATTACAATGACTGGTATAGACGGCCACAATATACTACATTACAATGACTGGTATAGACGGCCACAATATACTACATTACAATGACTGGTATAGACGGGCACAATATACTACATTACAATGACTGGTATAGACGGGCACAGTATACTACATTACAATGACTGGTATAGACGGGCACAATATACTACATTACAATGACTGGTATAGACGGGCACAATATACTACATTACAATGACTGGTATAGACGGCCACAATATACTACATTGCAATGACTGGTATAGATGGGCACAATATACTACATTACAATGACTGGTATAGACGGGCACAATATACTACATTACAATGACTGGTATAGACGGCCACAATATACTACATTACAATGACTGGTATAGACGGCCACAATATACTACATTACAATGACTGGTATAGATGGCCACAATATACTACATTACAATGACTGGTATAGACGGCCACAATATACTACATTACAATGACTGGTATAGATGGCCACAATATACTACATTACAATGACTGGTATAGACGGGCACAATATACTACATTACAATGACTGGTATAGATGGCCACAATATACTACACTACAATGACTGGTATAGACGGCCACAATATACTACATTACATTGAAAGAAAACTGTCTAATCTGCACTTCGTCTCCCTTTAAAATAAATAACAGTAGTACCAAATCCCCACAGCTACCAGGACTGTGCTACGTTTAAATCATAACTTCTGTCGTCTAAGGGACTAGGAAAGACCGTATTGCCCAGCAGAATGTTTGTCATATTTTAGGAAATCCTAAATATGAACAATTTTATAATCAACCAGGATGGGGAGAGAAGTGTAAGCAATTAGACGTTAGAATAGAAACCAGGAAAAGGGAAGCACCAGAGAAATATCAAATAGACTATGAGCGGAAATATGAGTTTTACGACAAAACAATCGGGTTATATCATTTGGGAGAATTCAAGGGAGAATGTGAAACAACATGACACCTAGATACAGATAGCTTTTGGAATGCAGACACCCCTCAAAAAAAAATGGATCAGGCAGCAGGGTCAAGTACTGGGGTAATAGTTATCCCGGAAGGATGCGGAAATCAGACACTGGCATCACCACTGATCATTCCTTATGAGGATCAGTCGGGGGGCCATTGAGAATTTCTTCTGGGTCTGTCAGGGGCCAACTAAGGACATTATGGCCAAAAGGATGGAAAGGGATCTGTGCCAGAGTACAGCTGATACAAAATGTTTTAAATAGTTGACTGGAAGGCCTTAAACGTTGATATACAAGATACTAAATTATATAGATCAGAAAGGGCATATGAAGCTGAACCCAACGTACAGATAGGTGCTAAAGGCCAACCTAGAGGAATTCCCAATGAATTTAAAGCTAGGAGTGAGAATAAATCAGGATTTGAATCAATATTTATTTGGATAACGCTTAATAAAAATGTGGAATGGAACAATTAAATACATTACAATCAACAGAGGTTCATAAATTATACTGACTCAGTGTAACAGTGTTGCTTCCGTCCCTCTCCTCGCCCCTACCTGGGCTCGAACCAGGGACCCTTGATACACCGTTACCCGTCGCTCCACAAAAGGCCGCGGCCCTTGCAGGGAAACAACTACTTCAAGGTCTCAGAGCGAGTGACGTCACCGATTGAAACGCTACTAGTGCGCGCCGTTAACTAGCTAGCCATTTCACACCAGTTACATCAGCATTGTCAGCGCTGGGAGAACAAGTACAGGCAACAAGTAGGATGATCTGGCAGAAGAGACAGGCTCTGGATTGGCTCCTAGCAGAAAAAGGCGGAGTCTGTGTTATGTTCGGAAGCGAGGGCTGAACTTTTAGTCCTAATAATACTGCCCCAGGAGGAATATTCTCTGAGACAATGATCAAGCTCAAAGGATTGAGACAGGAAGTCAAGATAATACCTCCCCAGGAGGAATATTCTCTGAGGCAATGATCAAGCTTAAAGGATTGAGACAGGAAGTCAAGATAATACCTCCCCAGGAGGAATATTCTCTGAGGCAATGATCAAGCTTAAAGGATTGAGACAGGAAGTCAAGATAATACTGCCCCAGGAGGAATATTCTCTGAGGCAATGATCAAGCTTAAAGGATTGAGACAGGAAGTCAAGATAATACCTCCCCAGGAGGAATATTCTCTGAGGCAATGATCAAGCTTAAAGGATTGAGACAGGAAGTCAAGATAATACCTCCCCAGGAGCAATATTCTCTGAGGCAATGATCAAGCTTAAAGGATTGAGACAGGAAGTCAAGATAATACCTCCCCAGGAGGAATATTCTCTGAGGCAATGATCAAGCTTAAAGGATTGAGACAGGAAGTCAAGATAATACCTCCCCAGGAGCAATATTCTCTGAGGCAATGATCAAGCTTAAAGGATTGAGACAGGAAGTCAAGATAATACTGCCCCCAGGAGGAATATTCTCTGAAGCAATGATCAAGCTTAAAGGATTGAGACAGGAAGTCAAGATAATACTGCCCCCAGGAGGAATATTCTCTGAGGCAATGATCAAGCTTAAAGGATTGAGACAGGAAGTCAAGAATAAAGCTGGGCAGGACACGTGTGCCTGGTATTGGCTGGTTCTTGACATTTGGAAAACGGGGAGCAATGTTCACTAAAAATGGCAATGATAATAAGCATAGCACTGGTAGTAACGGGAATAGTCTTTTTGCTGTTTGTTGCCATTGCTGAAAACCCAGTTGATCAGAACCACGGTGAAACAAATGACTGTGAGGAGAACGACCATAAGGAACGGAACCCGAATGGGACATGAACTTGACAGAGGTGATCCCGGTTACCAGGGAAACCAGGACACTATACGAATTCTAATGGAAAGCAACGTCAAAGGAGGACCACTTGACTGCCCTTACGGAAACCCAGAATGTCTTTGATAGGGTGGTGGCAGGAGGAAGAGGAGGGGCTTGTCATGACTACAAGGACCAGCAACAGCTGGAGAAACCTGGACTTGGAGATATTCATCCTCCCAGACTTATATATCCTGTTCCATATTACTTTTGTGGTGATAATGACTCTAGAATGACGTCAGAAATGGGATAATAAGCAAACATAGACGAAGCATTAGTTAAGGGAACTAGGTGAGGTAACATTTGAAATGGATTTTGGTGTTGGAACTGGGAGTCCCATATGGGGGACGCCTGAGGAAAACCAGGAATCCTAAAAAAGATAGACTACGCCTCTCTCATGTCTTACCTATGTTGTAGATGTATGTTACAAAGGGGTTTTTCCGGTTACGAGTGTCCACAGACATGTCTCTTAATCCCCTAAACAAGGTTCTGCTTAGATTCAGAAGTCGGTTGTTAGGGAAGTAAACAAGGTTCTGCTTAGATTCAGAAGTCGGTTGTTAGGGAAGTAAACAGGTTCTGCTTAGATTCAGAAGTCGGTTGTTAGGGAAGTGAACAGGTTCTGCTTAGATTCAGAAGTCGGTTGTTAGGGTTGTTAGGGAAGTAAACAAGGTTCTGCTTAGATTCAGAAGTCGGTTGTTAGGGAAGTAAACAGGTTCTGCTTAGATTCAGAAGTCTGTTGTTAGGGAAGTGTCCGAAATGGAGAGCAAGCATTACTAGACCTTGTAAACATTAATAAATTATATTATGAGAAATAATATTAGAAATAATTCACTAGTTCATGTATTGCTTATACAATTGCAAGATAACTGCCTTAAATAGATATTATGGTTGAAACTGAGCTGCATTATTGTTGTGTATTTTTTATGTGTTTGTATACTGACACTTATATTTTATTTTGAGTAGAAACATTTATGTTGTTACCTTTGGAATTGGTAATGTTTGAAAGTATAACCTTAGTCCTTTATATCGTAAACATGGTTGTTCTTATGTTAGTCACTACATATCCCTGTATTCATATATTAGTCATTATATCCATTTGTAAAGATGTGGGACCAATAAAGTCCCAGAGTGGGGATAAGATGGGAATTATTCAGTGGACCATACAGTAGTTACATCTCTTCAGACTCAGACTACAGATAAACATAGTGTTATGTGAATTCTTTAACAAACTATTTTAGTGTCTCTGTGCGTCTCCCAAAAGGTTGTAAGTCTTTTGGGATTTAAGTAACGGCCAGAGTCCCGGTCTGCATGGTCAGAGATATTTATTCATTGAGAATTCTGAAACAAAATGGTGGTACAATCCTTTTATACACATAAGTCATACTAAAAATTATGCCCCCCCCCCCCCCCTTAGGCGGCCTGTATTTTTCCACTATACACATCTTGTAAACACACACACACCTCGGCTTAGCTCATGTTTTCCTCTGCTCTCCTGACCATCACTGTTCTTATCTTTTCCCACTCCTTGCTCGGCCAGGTGCAGATATCGCATCCTCCCTAAATTGGGAGGCCCCTTTATCTTGGTTTAGACAGTTCTCCATTGTTGTCTGGTCTAACTCTTACTCATTTTGCTAAATAGTAGCTCAATGGTAGCTTACTGGTCCTACACTCACACAACACATTATACACAGTTTCAGGGTGTAATAATTAGTCATTAATAATTAATCTATCAATCCACCCTTTGACTAAATATTACGCACATACAAAATATATGTTGTTATAGAAATAAATCACACTCATTGAAGTATATAAGTTGGTTTGCATATAAAAACATTAAAAGGTGTCTCATTCAATACAGGTTCATCAGGGTTACCCCATGATTAAAAGCGTAATGTTACTATTTAGCAATGGTACCTAACCTGTTTACCCACTATCTGGAAACAACAGTCTAAGCCTATAGTGAAGAACATTTGCTTCATCACATCCTGCAATATTGATTAATTAGTACATCATACTTAAAACGAGACTTTAATACACAAAAGTCATTACAATTACTTTTAAACTAGAGATTTGTAGTTCTAGGTTAACATCCAATCACAGCTCTTCGTTAGATTTTCACTGCAACCTTCACACATTAGAACTAAGAAAAGTTTCATCCAGTCTCAAACTATCTGAATTGTCGTCATCCTCCACCAAGCCTGGTAGGTCATATCCTTCATTCCTCAGGTCGGAGTCCGGGATTGGGCCGTATCTCACCATCTGTTGGGAAACTGCCTTTTCCATCGCCTTGCTCACCAACCCTCGGACACAGGGAATAAGACAACATCCACAAAGAACAAGCATACCCATAGAAGCTATAGCTGCACCCAGAATAGTTACAACAATAGTTTTCCATTTACCAAATATGTTATCAAACCAACCGTTTAGGGAGCTATCAATACCAGAGTTCTCAGCCAGTTCGTTCGCCAGCGTGGTGAGTCCCTGAAGCGCTTTGGTCACGGACCCGTCCGGTGCTGTATTGTTGGGGATGAAAGTACAGCACATAGATCCAAACAGAACACAAACTCCGCCCCGCTCAGCCAAAAGCATATCTAAAGCTATTCTATTCTGCCATGCCATTAAGCTAGTTGCCGCTGTCTGCTCAGCCAATCCCTTTATTGCATCACGAGTGTGGTTTATAAATCTTTGCTGGTTATAGTAAATATAATTTATCCAATCTACGTTTTTATTAATTGTTGACCACCAGAAAAGACTTGATTCAAACCCAGCTGCGATCTGATTCCTAGCTTTGAATTCTTCTGGAACCCCTCGAGGTACTCCTATCCCATCAATATATATCCTTTCATCAAAGGATCCCGGGAGGAGGTCCCGCTTTCTACGTGACAACTCACCAGTCTCTGACACGTTTGATTGTTTGATGAGAGTGAAGGGCATTACCAGCTGAGCTAGCGCACAGGTTCCTGTCCAATTAGTATGTAGGTGAGGCCACAGTCTGTCATCACCACACAACCACCAGATGTCAGCACGGGCCTGGTTTTGGTTTCTAAAATCCTCTGGCTGCAACAAAGAGGAGAGATTAGTCATGGTCTCTTTAGTTGTGACATTCTCTGTGTGGGAGCAGGAGCTAAGATGCCCTACCCTGTATCCTATTTTATCAGTCCTAGAGAAACAATAGTAAGACTTCCCTGAGACTTCAAACGGAGGTAACCTAGGTCGGGGTGACTTTGTTATCGGGGGATACAGATAGTGCAAGTTACTACAAGACTCCTTCATCACATTCCCAGGTGGCTTGAACAATTTAATCATGCAAGATAAACCTGACGGAGAGTTAAAGCCCGTCAAGGGGAACGGAGTAGTTGTTAACCTTGGTTTGGCTGTCCCACAGGCATAACAGTCCTCTTTAGACATAGTTCTTGCCGTATACTGAATCCATTCCAACCACAGGTTAGGATCCCTGTACCCCGTCTCCACCTGTACTACTTCCTTCAGGTCTATAGTTTGCACTATCTTCAACACAGCCCCGGTCTCACTACCTCCCTCAGAGAGGTTTACTCTCCCAGTTGAAGAGGATATCTCACTTGTCAGGTCTGTAACATCTGCTGGGTTGATTACTACCCAGAAAGCCACTAATGGGTCTCCACAACATTTGCGGTCAAATCCTATGTACCACATTCCCTCATCCGTACCCTTTACCTGTTTTAGCGTAATTCTGACTTTCAGACAGTACCTACCCTTATATGTGTCGCACTGCCATTTCTGGTAATTCCCTACTTTCACAATACTCCACCTGTCCTTAAACTGTGTATGGAGATTGACATATCCCCCTCGCTCGGTATGAGCAACTACATGGTCCCAGGATGTACATGGTGACATACATATATATCTCCCATCCTTTATGATACTACCAGCCAGTAGTCCCCAACTTCCCAACTGGTCCGCAAAGACCTCAAAGGTGATGTCCTTCCCTACAGTCCCTAGTACTTCCCCTTTCCCTACATCTAGCTGTCTCCTATGCCTTCGTAGACTGTGCTCAGGTATTATTTTATCAACTTGTGTTAGGTTAACTACTACTTCTGGCGGATCAGGAGGGTTTGAGTGTGTTAGGAATATGGCCCCCACAATCAGACAGCTACCTACCGTCAGGAGACCTGTGAATCCCCACCCTCGCCCTGAGAACATGTCAGATGCCAGAGGCCAACCCATTGCTTTACCTTCTATCGAACTCACACAGGGATGATCAGACAGGGTAAGGGAATCTTCGTTAAGGAGCCAACCCCCGAGCCCTAGTGGTGATCGGATCTTTCTCCTAACTCTGTGTTTGTTCGTCAGGTGTAGCTGGTTTTACCTTTTTACAGTGTGTGACATGCACCCAGGTGGATCTTTCCGCAATTCTTACAGCGAAGGCCGTCACCAACAGGACCTGGTATGGACCTTCCCAACGGGGCTGCTTCCAGTCTTTCTTCTTCAAGGATTGGATCCACACCCAGTCACCTGGTTGGATGGAGTGGGTTACCTTCTCCTGCAGTTCTCCTGTGGGGCACAAAATCTTTGACATATGTGTTTGGTTAATGAACAGTCTTCTCATGTGTTGTGCCAACGTGTCTTCTACTTCTATGTCTGCCTGTTCTGGCCCTGCCAACTGTGGCATCCTGTAAGGTCTTCCAAACACTTTCTCAAAGGGGGACAATCCATTCTTATCTGGCGTTATTCTGATAGTCATTAGTACGATTGGCAGACATTGTACCCAATTCCTTCCTGTGCTCATGTGAGTTTTTCGTAATCTAGCCTTAATTGTCTGATTCATGCGTTCGATAAGTCCAGCCGATTTCGGGCTATACGAACAATGCTTCTTCATGTTTATTTGTAACTTCTGTCCAATATTATATATTACTTGATTGGAGAAATGGGATCCATTATCAGAAAAAATAGTTTCTGGAAGGCCGAACCTTGGTATTATATCCTGGCATATTGCTTTTGCTACTGTTATAGCATCTGCCGAGGAGGTAGGGAAAGCTTCTACCCATTTAGTGTATTTGTCTATTATAGTCAAACACCACTTCTTTCCCTCACTCCTGGTCAGCTCTATAAAGTCCATTTCTAATTGTTGAAAGGGGTACTTAGCCGGAGGGTACTCACCCAGAGGTGCCCTTTGTCTGCCCTGGTGATTACTTTGAGCACAGATAACACATCTTGAACAAAAGTTTTTTAAATAATTTGTAATCCCATATGCAACAAAGTGTTGTCTAATCTGCTCTACCATCCCTCCGGTTGACACATGGCTCTGCCCGTGTGTCAATATTGCAGCATATCTAAACAGTGATTTCGGGAGAATTGGTAAGCTGTCTTTGATCCATATTCCTTCCTTATTTACTGCGCCTTGCTTTACCCATCTGTGAACTTCCTTAATTGGGGCCCTACTGTAGCTCTCTATAAGTAGATCTCTGTCTATCGAAACTTCCTCTTTTGACAGCTGACTGGAACCAGAGAAGTGTTTTGACCCAGCCTTCTTAGCTTCTTCATCTGCCTTTGCATTCCCCAAAGTAATGCTATCCTTCCCTGTAGTATGCGCCTCACACTTACATATTGCGAGCTTTTTTGGTAAGAGTACTGCATCTAGGAGGTCAAGAATCAATTCTGCATGTGTTATTGGTTTACCCGAAGTCGTAACCATTCCTCTATTCTTCCACTGGGCAGCAAAGACGTGTACGGTATTAAAGGCATATGCACTGTCGGTATAGATAGTTATAACCTTCCCTTTACCCAGTTGGCATGCTTTTGTTAATGCCACTATCTCTGCCTGTTGGGCAGAGTAGTTTCTTGGTAAGGGTTCAGCAGCTAGAACCTCGTTCTCTGTCACTACAGCATAACCAGTTGCATTCGTGCCATCAGGATTCTTCCTAGAAGATCCATCAACAAACATCGTTACTTCACAACATGGTATAGCTAAGTCTGTTAAGTCAGGCCTGGGTAGTACTATTTTTTCAGTTTCTTCAATACAGTTATGGGGACTACCATCATTCACAACTGGAACTAATGTTGCAGGATTCAGCGTTGTACATCGTTCAATAGTTAAATTTGGCATGTTCAGCAATCTTATCATACAAGATAGGTGTCGTGCTGGTGACATGTACGCCATCTTGTGTTCCAATAGCAGAATTGACACTGCATGTGGAACTTTTAAGGTTAGATCATGGTATAGTACAATTGAAGCTGAGTCCTGCACTGCATTAGCAGCTGCCACAACTGATTGCAAACAGACAGGCATTGCCTGAGCCACCTCATCAAGTCTTGAAGAAAAATATGCTACCGGTTTATTTTTGTCCCCATGTTTTTGTGTCAGTACTGATGTCATATATCCCTCTCTACAATCCACAGTTTGAGTGAATGGTCTGTCATATCTAGGGAACGCCAGCACCGTTGAAGAGGTCAATAATTGCTTAATTTCCTCAAATTGCAAATCAGCCTCGTTATTCCAGATTATTTTATCATGTGCTGCCATAGCTTTTCCATAGATAAGATCACTCAATTTTCCAGTGTGTAATGCATAATGGGGAATCCATGCTCGACAGTAATTTATCATTCCCAAAAAGCTCATCATTTGTTTCTTATTCAGAGGTTTAGGAGCTTCTAATATTGCTGTTTTTCTTGAGGAGTTTAGGGTTCTCCCATCCTGCGTTATCGTGTGACCTAGATATATTACCTCTTTCTGCCAGAGTTGTAGTTTCTTTTCACTGACCTTGTGCCCTTGTCCTGCCATAAAAGTTAACAACTGGAGAGGATCCTTTTTACACCCCTCCTTCGAGGGGTTTGCTACCAGTATATCATCGACATATATCAAAATTTGGCTCCCCTCTTGGGGTTCAAACATTCCCAGGTTACGTGTGATAGCCTGGGAAAAAATTGTAGGACTTTCCGAATAACCTTGTGGAAGTCTCGAGTATGTGTATTTCTGACCTTTGAAGGTAAAGCCAAACCATCCTTGACTATCAGGATGTACAGGTATACTAAAGAAAGCATTAGCTATGTCTATCACAGTAAAGTAAGAATGTTCTGGATTCAATTGGTTCAATAGAGTGTGTGGGTCTGGAACACAGGGTGCTCTTGGAATGATGTTCTTATTTACCCCCTGTAGGTCCATTACCATTCGCCAATCATTGCTTGGAGCTGCCTTCTTTACTGGAAATACAGGTGAATTACACTGTGCCTCATCCCCCGGGATTATCACTCCACCTTTGAGTAAGTGGTCAAATGTGGGAGTAATCCCTATAATGGCTTCTGGTTTCATTGGATATTGTTTTTGGTATGGCCTATGGTTTGACCGCGGAACCACCTGGACTGGAGTTACTCCCTTAATTAACCCCACATCGGCTGGTCCCTTAGACCACAACTCTAGAGGTACAATCTCAAGGTCTCTTTCTTGTTCCTCTGTGAGGAAAATATCTGGTCATCAATTATCACATCCTATGTCTAGGTGCACAGCGGGTGTGCAACCTGCTCTCCAATTCAACTTCCTACGATATCGGCCGGTTGATTGGCTATGTTGGTCCCCGTTAGGAGCAGTCTGCCAGTCTTTAACATACTTTGCCTGTGTCACCCATTTCCCCAGATCTAACCACTCCTCTTGAGCTTCCTTTGCCAAGGAGACATGAGGGCTCCATCTCTCTCTATAGAATTGCTGACTCTGTGGCCCCAATGCGACCTCTGCTGCTGCATGGGTGTCATCATAATGAAACCATTTCAAGCCTATTGTCCTTTCTGTGGTTTTAAACAGAGCTTCCTCATATTCTTTACTAGGGCCAGAGTGTGTATTATACCACAGAGTACAATGTAAGTCATCCTCAGTCATTTTAGGTGAGTCAGGTACTAGGGTTTTAGTCAAGTCTACTAAGGTCTTTGGTATGTCTGAGTTACCTCCCCTCAACAGGTCCTGGCTATACCAATAACATGGTTCCCCTTCACCACTTACAACCATATTATCCTTTATCACATGAGCCTGCATTCCCCTCACTGTCGGTCTTACTTCTATGTTTAACTGCGTCATCGCATCTCTTCCCAATAGATTAACAGGACACTGTACTGAAATCAGTACAGGCAGAGTAGCTTCACTCCCTGTCTCTACATGTTTCAGTGTTACTGGTGCAGACAGCTGTTCAATACCTTTATGACCAGAGGCTGATCGCACTATAATTTTTTCTCCATTAATGTCAATTCCCTCTGGTGCATTATCTTTACAAATACAGGTTCGGTCTGCCCCAGTATCACAGAGAAATGTTATCTTTTTACCCATTACTGTCAATGTTAGGTATGGTTTCTGTTCCTGTTGTAATGCCAAATCTACAAGAGACAGATCAAACACCTCCAGTTCTCTCTCCTGCTTCTCCTGATTTCTCTCTTCCTCCCACTCTAGTCATGCCTCCTCTTCTTCCTCTGATTCTGGCTTTCTCCCCCTGTCTCTTCCTCCTCTGCCTGGATTATACTTTCCTCCTTTTCCTCTCTTCCCCTTCTTCTTACAGTCTCTTGACTGGTGCCCTTTCCTTCCACAGTGATAACACGGTCCCTCACATTCTCTAGCAAAATGTCCCGTTTTGTCACAATTGAAACACTTCCATTCACTCCTGTCTCCACTATTACCGTTGCCTCTCTTCTCTCCTAGGTCCTTCCAGTCTCTCCTACCTCCCATCTCCCCTAGGGCTGCCACTAGGTACTCAGCTCCCTTCTCTCCTAGGTCCTTCCAGTCTCTCCTACCTCCCATCTCCCCTAGGACTGCCACTAGGTACTCAGCTCCCTTCTCTCCTAGGTCCTTCCAGTCTCTCCTACCTCCCATCTCCCCTAGGGCTGCCACTAGGTACTCAGCTCCCTTCGCTTCCTTTCTCTTGTTTCGTTCCTTTACATTCTGTTCATGATGGATTGCATAACGTTTAACCTCAGCTAAGGTAGCCGTCCCCCAGCCAATTAGGGTATTTTTTATTGTTTGAGAGATTTCTGGCCTCATTCCACTTAGGAAGGCAATCTTTAACTGTTGGTGATACGGACCCTCTGGTGCCCCGGGTCCTGGATCTATTAGCCCACTGTTTGCATTGAACACATCTCTCAGTCTCTCTAGGTATTGACTAATAGTCTCACTGTCTCCCTGTTTACACTCATGGACCTTGGAGAAGTCGGCATGTCTGTGATAATATTCTCTCAGATTATCACAGAGTTGTGCCAATTTATCTCCATAAGCCCCTCCTTCTGCCCACTCTAGGACCTGCACATTCCCGTCTCCGGGAACCCAGTTCCCTCTCACTGCCGCCCAGTCTTTTAACACTATCTGTCTGACTGCCCTCTCTAGTTCCCCTGTATTCAGCTTAAAGCTGGCGGTCAGCCCTTCCATATCTCTTCTGAACTGGTGTACCCCCGTCTTGGGGTGGGGTATCCCTTCCACTGCTCTCACTACATCTCTCTGGGTCCATGCTCTGTATACTTGTAAGGTATCAGGCTGGTTGTCTTCTCCTGCTCTGGGGTTTGGCAGGGCTATTAAGGGATAGGATTGCTCCATTTTACCCTTACCACTGCCAGCCCCATCTGATTCTTCCCCTTCTGACTCATCATTCCCCTTTCTCTTGGCCTTAGCCCTGTGCCTCTCTAGCTTTTTCCTTTTCTCTTTCTCCCTTTTAGCCTCCTGTCTGACTTTCTCTGCCCTTGTCCTGTACTCCTCTACCTCTGGCTCTTCCTCACCTTCATCTTCCCTTCCTCCTCCAGCCCCTTCTTCCTCATAGGGAGGTGGAGGGGGGGCGACATTATTCCCCTGTACTCTCCTTCTCCTCCCTACGTATTCATCATCTGGATTTTCTCTCCATGCCTGGTCTGCCAAGTTTGGATATAACCTTTCTGCCCTCTGCTCTGGGGGAGGCACGGAGACCTCAACCTTCACTTCTCTTTCCCTCTCACTCACTTCTCTTTTCTTGCTGCCTTCTTCCCGCTTTCTAGCTTCTACTAGCCACACCCTGGCTGTTTCTAAGCCCTCTCTTTTCTGTTTCTTTAGATCAGTACCACAATTTACATGCATTTGTTTAATCATGGATTCCAGTTTAATTACATCAAGTCGCCCATTAAAGCCATATTTCTTTCTCCAAATATGCCCATAATACACATTTCGTTTATCTCGCATTTCCATGAATTTCTCATCCCCAGTAAATTCTGGGACCTCTTGTGAGGATTTGCCCCCCATGATTGGTACTGTTAAAAAATCCCTTAGCCACCTCTTCTATATAACAAGTCAATTTAACAAGTAATACAAAACAGCTTCACACAACAACACCTTGAATCACCCCTTCCTGTATATGTAATCTTGACTAGTCCCCCAGAATTATCTCATACTTTATGGAGGATTTTATCCCCACAATGTAATCTTGATAATTCCTGACAGTCTCATACAACAGGAATGGGTTCTCCCTCCTCTATACAACCACCTGGAATTATTCATAGATGTGACTTCTGAGTAAACATTAGGTCTCACACGTATACAACCTTACATGATTATTGGTGTTATATCGGTAACATGGAGTTTATAAGGCTCCAGAACGGATAGAGTTTACAGCAAAATCTACAGTTGTTTGTGACTTTTGACTTTACTAATATTCTATTTCTCACACATGCTATTTTAATTCCTTCTGGTGTACTTTTTGTATTTGTTTAACCCGGATTATTTGTTGACTGTTCAATAATCTCTTACAGGTTCCATCCCATAGGTGTACTTTTAATAGTTCCTTCTATTTCAACACCGGGTAGTTTCTTTTGGTAATGGCCTATTACCGTGAATCATTACGGACCCACCACCAGGTTGACCAGTCCCCCAGAATTATCTCCTACTCTACGGAGGAGTCTATCCTCACAATGTAATCTTGATAATTCCTGACAGTCCCCTACATTTCACTTAAAATGGCTACGCATTGATCAATTTGCTACTTTTCGATATTTTAGCAAGTTCTCAAATCAATTTCACCAAGTTAATGAATAAAGACTACTGACCTTATCCTTGCAGCCGAGATTCAATGTAGGTTTGGATTCCGTCACCGTCTCTGTCATTAATCAGGTGTCCTCTGGCCTGTTTTAACCCTTAATGTCAAAGGGCAGGACTTTCTATTTACGAATGTATCATTCGCCCGTCGACGGTTTTCAGAGTTACCTGGAATGACAGAAACAGGGTATTGGAGTCCGGCTCAGAAGGACCAAGCTGTTATGTGAATTCTTTAACAAACTATTTTAGTGTCTCTGTGCGTCTCCCAAAAGGTTGTAAGTCTTTTGGGATTTAAGTAACGGCCAGAGTCCCGGTCTGCATGGTCAGAGATATTTATTCATTGAGAATTCTGAAACAAAATGGTGGTACAATCCTTTTATACACATAAGTCATACTAAAAATTATGCCCCCCCCCCCCCCTTAGGCGGCCTGTATTTTTCCACTATACACATCTTGTAAACACACACACACCTCGGCTTAGCTCATGTTTTCCTCTGCTCTCCTGACCATCACTGTTCTTATCTTTTCCCACTCCTTGCTCGGCCAGGTGCAGATATCGCATCCTCCCTAAATTGGGAGGCCCCTTTATCTTGGTTTAGACAGTTCTCCATTGTTGTCTGGTCTAACTCTTACTCATTTTGCTAAATAGTAGCTCAATGGTAGCTTACTGGTCCTACACTCACACAACACATTATACACAGTTTCAGGGTGTAATAATTAGTCATTAATAATTAATCTATCACATAGTTAATCACAACATGACCAACACGGAGCTAAAAAAAAGAGATGTTATTTTTTAAATTTTTATATATTGTAAAGTGGTTGTCCCACTGGCTATCATAAGGTGAATGCACCAATTTGTAAGTCGCTCTGGATAAGAGCGTCTGCTAAATGACGAAAATGTAAATGTTAATCACAACATGACGAACACGGAGCCAGAGTTAAACATGGGTACATCTCTGTTGCTAGGCAAGAACTTAATTGGTTCCTCTCACTGGTGTAGTTACTGCCCTGCCTGGTATACAGTTGAAGTCGGAAGTTTACATACACCTTAGCCAGATACATTTAAACTCAGTTTCACAATTCCTGACATTTAATCCTAGTAAAAATTCCCTGTCTTAGGTCAGTTAGGATCACCACTTTATTTTAAGAATGTGAAATGTCAGAATAAAAGTAGAGAGAATGATTTATTTCAGCTTTTATTTCTTTCATCACATTCCCAGTGGGTCAGAAGTTCAATTAGTATTTGGTAGCATTGCCTTTAAATTGTTTAACTTGGGTCAAACGTTTCGGGTAGCCTTCCACAAGCTTCCCACAATAAGTTGGTTGAATTTTGGCCCATTCCTCCTGACAGAGCTGGTGTAACGGAGTCAGGTTTGTAGGCCTCCTTGCTCGCACACACTTTTTCAGTTCTGCCCACAAATGTTCTATAGGATTGAGGTCAGGGCTTTGTGATGGCCACTCCAATACCTTGACTTTGTTGTCCTTAAACCATTTTGCCACAACTTTGGAAGTATGCTTGGGGTCATTGTCCATTTGGAAGACCCATTTGCGACCAAGCTTTAACTTCCTGACTGCTGTCTTGAGATGTTGCTTCAATATATCCACATACTTTTCCTTCCTCATGATGCCATCTATTTTGTGAAGTGCACCAGTCCCTCCTGCAGCAAAGCACCCCCACAGCATGATGCTGCCACCCCTGTGAATCACGGTTGGGATGGTGTTCTTCAGCTTGCAAGACCCCCTTTTTCCTCCAAACATAACGATAGTTATTATGGCCAAACAGTTCTATTTTTGTTTCATCAGACCAGAGGACATTTCTCCAAAAAGTACGATCTTTGTCCCCATGTGCAGTTGCAAACCGTAGTCTGGCTTTTTTATGGCGGTTTTGGAGCAGTGGCTTCTTCCTTGCTGAGCGGCCTTTCAGGTTATGTCGATATAGGACTCATTTTACTGTGGATATAGATACTTTTGTATCTGTTTCCTCCAGCATCTTCACAAGGTCCTTTGCTGTTGTTCTGGGATTGATTTGCACTTTTCGCACCAAAGTATGTTCATCTGTAAGAGACAGAACGCGTCTCCTTCCTGAGTGGTATGACAGCTGCGTGGTCCCATGGTGTTTATACTTGCGTACTATTGTTTGTACAGATGAACGTGGTACCTTCAGGCGTTTGGAAATTGCTCCCAAGGATGAACCAGACTTGTGGAGGTCTACAATTTTTTTTCTGAGGTCTTGGCTGATTTCTTTTGATTTTCCCATGATGTCAAGCAAAGAGGCACTGAGTTTGAAGGTAGGCCTTGAAATACATCCACAGGTACACCTCCAATTGACTCAAATTATGTCAAATAGCCTATCAGAAGCTTCTAAAGCCATGACATCATTTTCTGGAATTTTCCAAGCTGTTTAAAGGCACAGTCAACTTAGTGTATGTAAACTTCTGACCCACTGGAATTGTGATACAGTGAATTATAAGTCTGTAAACAATTGTTGGAAAAATGACTTGTGTCATGCACAAAGTAGATGTCCTAACCGACATGCCAAAACTATAGTTTGTTAACAAGAAATTTGTGGAGTGGTTGAAAAACAAGTTTTAATGACTCCAACCTAAGTGTATGTAAACTTCCGACTTCAACTGTACATATACACACACACACACACATAAAGTGTGTCTCAAATGGCTCCCTGTTCCCTATATAGTTCACTACTTTTGACCAGAGCTCTATGGGGATAGGATGCCGTTTGAGATACCAGTACATACAGGTAGAGTACAGTAGTAAATATACCCAGTATAATATAGACATCTCTCTTCATACCTCAACGAGTTTTAATGACTCCCACCTGTAAGTGTCTGTAAACTTCCGACTTCTCTTTTCATCTGACCTGTCTTCGGGTCTAATTCCTCGCTCCTCTCTAATCCACGGCTGTCCTGCCTTATCAGTGACTGAAACCAGACTGCTGCCCTTCGCCTCTCTCCTTAGGCATAGTCCTGGAACAGAGCCAGGGTTGAACAGAGTTCAGACTAAACCTGGTTAATCACAGCATGACTGGGGGCTTTTGGACTGGGTGGTACAGAGGGAGGAGGCTTGTGTATGTTTGAGAAAATTGATTATGGACCTGCCATGTTTTAAGTATCGATTGATAGGTTTGGGAATCAATTAGGGGGTCAGAACGGAGCCAGGAAATTGCTCTGTTATTTTTGCATGACAGGGCTTGGTCCCACCACTATTGTTTCCAGACACGGAACTAGAAGGGAGGGAAGTCAGATACTGCCATTAA
This sequence comes from Coregonus lavaretus, assembly GCF_964263955.1. NCBI lineage: Eukaryota > Metazoa > Chordata > Actinopteri > Salmoniformes > Salmonidae > Coregonus > Coregonus lavaretus. Next base: position 1,358,373 of record NW_028163497.1, read on the forward strand.
GGAAGTGGGCGGAGCGGTCAAGAGGTGAAAACTGGAGACAGTGGTGGAGGAACCAAAGAGGGAGGGATTAAGCTAAAATGTATGTAAATTGACTGTATAAACTGAGAGCTGAGAGGTGGAAAGTTAGATGCTCTGCAGACCACCTCGGCTATATTGATTGTAATAAAGTCTATCTTAATTCTACAAAAAACTCTGAAAGTACTTTGTGTTTGACGGAGGACAAAGACAATTTTCTACAACATTAATAATTAGATTGTTCTCTGCAATATTCTAACCTTAATGGTCCTCTGTAGCTCAATTGGTAGAGCATGGTTTGATCCCCGGGACCACCCATACGTAAAAATGTATGCACGCATGACTGTAAGTCGCTTTGGATAAAAGCGTCTGCTAAATGGCATATTATTATTATTATTATTATTAATATGCTTGTCCTTAACAGTGTTGATTTAAATAAGAGCGTTAGTTTGCTGTGACCGTTACTAGTTTAGACCGTGCCCCTCCTGGTTGTATCTCTTCCATATTTCAGCGTTGGGTCGGGAGGGTGGTACCATTTTTGTTTCCGGCCGCCTCGGACCCAATCAAAATCAACTTGAAACCCTCGTCATTTTCATCTCCAGATCTGTTGCTTCGTCTAACCCCGGTCAATCAACGTTTTCTATGGTGGTTTAATTAAATGGAAAGACTCAAATACACCATGGAAAACGACCTTGCCATGCAACTGAATCCACTTCTGAGCATTGTTAAATTTGCTGCCGTTTTACAATGCTGGTTTTGTTTTTTTAAATAGTTTATCCGACAGACACCTTGACAGACTAGCCTTACCTTTGTGCTTTAAGTGAAAGGTGCGTTAACCAAGTCAAGTTACTGGACTAAAAGGAGGAGAATAGTGAGGGGAGATCAGAGGGACATGCAGGAGATTGGGGAGTTCAGAGGGACATGCAGGAGATTGGGGAGATCAGAGGGACATGCAGGAGATTGGGGAGATCAGAGGGACATGCAGGAGATTGGGGAGTTCAGAGGGACATGCAGGAGATTGGGGAGTTCAGAGGGACATGCAGGAGATTGGGGAGATCAGAGGGACATGCAGGAGATTGGGGAGATCAGAGGGACATGCAGGAGATTGGGGAGATCAGAGGGACATGCAGGAGATTGGGGAGATCAGAGCATTAAATTGAAGATGATTCTCTGGTATCAGCTCTGGTGGACATTCCTGCAGTCAGCATGCCAATTGCACGCTCCTTCAAAACTTGAGACATCTGTGGCATTGTGTTATGTGACAAAACTGCACATTTTAAAGTGGCCTTTTATTGTCCCCAGCACAAGGTGCACCTGTGTAATGATCATACTGTTTAATCGGCTTCTTGATTTGCCACACTTGTCAAGTGGATGGATTATCTTGGCAAAGGAGAAATGCTCACTGACAGGGATATAAACAAAAATGTTATGCGTATGAAACATTTAATATTTCAGGCTCTTTTTGTTACGTTACAGCCTTATTCTAAAATTGATTAAATTGTTTTTTCCCCTCATCAATCTACACACAATACACCATAATACATTTCATAAGTATTCAGACCCTTTACTCAGTACTTTTTTTAAGCACCTTTGGCAGTGATTACATCCTCGAGTCTTCTTGGGTATGACGCTTCAAGCTTGGCACATCTGTATTTGGGGATTTTCTCCCATTTGTCTCTGCAGATCCTCTCAAGCTCTGTCAGGTTGGATGGGGAGCTTCACTGCACAGCTATTTTCAGGTCTCTCCAGAGATGTTCGATCGGATTCAAGTCCGGGCTCTGACTGGGCCACTCAAGGACATTCAGAGCATTGTCTTGGATGTGTGCTTAGGGTCGTTGTCCTGTTTGAAGGCGAACCTTCGCCCCAGTCTGAGGTCCTGAGCACTCTGAAGCAGATTTTCATCAAGGATCTCTCTGTACTTTGCTCCGATCATCTTTCCTTCGATGCTGACTAGTCTTCCAGTCCCTGCCGCTGTAAAACATCTCCACAGCATGATGTTGCCACCACCATGCTTCACTGTAGGGATGGTGCCAGGTTTCCTCCGGACGTGACGCTTGGCATTCAGGCCAAAGAGTTCTATCTTGGTTTCATCAGACCATAGAATCTTGTTTCTCATGGTCTGAGAATCCTTTAGGTGCCTTTTGGCAAACTCCAAGCGGGCTGTCATGTGCCTTTTACTGAGGAGTGGATTCCCTCTGGCCACTCTACCATAGAGGCCTGATTGGTGGAGTGCTACAGAGATGGTTGTCGTTCTGGAAGGTTCTCCCATCTCCACAGAGGAACTCTGGAGCTCTGTCAGAGTGACCATCGGGTTCTTGGTCACTCTCTGACCAAGGACCTTCTCCCCCGATTGCTCAGTTTGGCCGTGTGGCCAGCTCTAGGAAGAGTATTGGTGGTTCCAAACGTATTCATTTAAGAATGATGGAGGCCACTGTGTTCTTGGGGACCTTCAATGCTGCAGAAATGTTTTGGTACCCTTCCCCAGACCTGTGCCCCGACACAATCCTGTCTCGGAGCTCTACAGACAATTCCTTCGACCTCAAGGTTTGGTCTTTGCTCTGACATGCACTGTCAACTGTGGGACCTTATATAGACAGGTGGGTGCGCCTTTCCAAATCATGTCCAATCATTTGAATTTACCCCAGGTGGACTCCAATTCAAGTTGTTTAAACATCTCAAGGATGATCAATGGAAAGAGGGTGGGGTCATCCGCTAACTGACTAATAATGATCTCCTGCAGTAGAAATACCCTTTAAAACACTTCTCTTAATATGAGAAGTAAGAAGCTGTGTGTCTAATAGGAAGAGAGGTGAACTTGGTCACCCTTGTCTGATACCCCACATTAATTCAAACCTTGTGGTCCTCTGTAGCTCAATTGGTAGAGCATGGCGCTTGTAACGCCAGTGTAGTGGGTTCGATCCCCGGGACAACCCATACGTAAAAATGTATGCACACATGACTGTAAGTTGCTTTGGATAAAAGCGTCTGCTAAATGGCATATTAAGTACGTTTCTGCTTTCAATTTGATAGAGCTATTATCATTTCTATATAGAGTATTAATAGATTTACAAAATAAATCTCCAAAGACAAATGTTTTAAGGGCATGAAAAATAGTAATGTTCTACTTTATCCCTGTAGCTCAGTTGGTAGAGCATGGCGCTTGCAACGCCAGGGTTCTGGGTTAGTTTCCCACGGGGGGGATAGTATGAAAATGTATGCACTCACTAACTGTAAGTCGATCTGGATAAGAGCGTCTGCTAAAATGACTAAAATGTATTGAAAGCTTTATAAAATCCTAAAAGAGAATAAAACTCTCATCAGAGACCAAATCTGAGTAATCTATGATATTTAATACCAGTGTGACATTATTCGAGATTTGTCTATTTCTCATCAACCCTGACCGGGACTCATCTATAACGGCATCCAAAACCAGAGCTATTAGCTTAGAATCGTTATTTAAAAGACAAAGTGGACGGCAATTATCAATGAGTAACAAGTATTTTTTTTAGGTTAGAGTAATTAAACCTTTCGTTAGATGGGCTAGCATACAAACTGTAGCACAGTCTAGATCAATATGATGTTGAGAAATAGTGCATTGTGGGTAGTTTAGAAGATATTGGAAATAAGTTAATAAATATGTAATAACCCCAAAAAACATAACAATGTTTGTACTTATAGGTAACCAGATTATGACTACAACTACGTTATTAAGTCTTTAAAACGCCACTGTGTTGTTACATTGGTGAGTAAAAACTCATGCTTCCTACCCTTTAACTTTTTGTCTGAAAATTAAATCTACATTTTACTCAACTTCGTTACCCACTCCAGTCAGCAGATGGCGATGTGGGACTTTAAGGCTATGCTGCTAGTGTGACGTATAATCTAGTGGACGGGACGCTTCTTTCAACAGCAGCAACAGTTAGTCAGACACCTCGGTAGCTTGCTAGACAAAATAGCCCAACCAATAAAGCTCTTTAGACGCTTTCGTGTATATTAGCCACTGTGTTTTAAACCCACTTCTGTCGTCTAGATAGTTATCCCATTTAATTTCATATTTACGGTGTTGTTGTTATTGGTCAGCTAGCTGGCTGGTTAAGTTAGCACTAGCCTAGCTAGCTAACATCCCCGACCATGAGGTCACTAAGCTACTCTCCTCCTGCTAAAGAAGAGGAGGTCTGCTGGACGGAGAAAGAAGCTCTAGTGAAAGAGGAGGAGGAAGAGGAGGATGTTACAATACAAAAACAAGTAGAGGGTGAAGCTGTTACCGTGAAAGAAGAAGAGAAAGACGTTACAGTGAAAGAGGAGGAGGATGTTACAGTGAAATTCAATTCATTGACAGACCACCAGATAATGAAACACACATTGACATTTCCAGTAGCTGGCTAGGCTATTCAAACTGTAACATTAACTAGCTTTCAATAAATCGAATAAATGGTCCATGGAGTTACCTCTTCATACTGTAATGACTAGATCCCGCTTCAGCCGCCATCACTCTAACATCCTCCCTCAAGCGGCCTCTGGGCTCCGATGCCCTGGCGATCTCCTCAGCCAGAACCCCCGACGTCCTCCTTGGCCATAATCGTCCCCTACCTCCACCTTCACTTACGGATTCCCTCGAAGCATCTTCAACCCCCGTTCTCACCTCCGGTAGCTAGCCACAGAAGTCAGCTAGCTAGCTGGCTAACTTTTATCAACGTTTTTTTTTTTTTTACTTCTGACACCAATGTAATGACCTGACTAGATCATAAAAGAACAACTGTCCAGACAGAGGATTGAGTTTACGAATGGACGGTTTATTAAACCAACTTTACACAGGCTACTGTTTGGCCGTAGCCCACGCCAAATAAATGCAAGATAACCCACAAGCCAATCGTGACCTTCTCTCGTGAAGCCCAGACGTAAAAGAGAGAGAACAAAAAGCTAAACCTGGTCTTAACTTCCAATGCTCCCCCTGCCCAACCCCCCTCCACGCCACTCCGCCAACCGCCAGGATGCCCGGCATCAGAACATTCCAGGCATTCCCGTGATTGGCAGAGAGCAGGTTGATTGACATGTCGGACCCCGCGAACACTGGGTACTGGTAGGTACAACACAACCATCTACTAGCCAGCTGTCTGTGCGTGTCGCTACAGTATGTTGAAATGAAGTTGTTTTCGTTGAAACAACGACCTAAAAAATACATATTTTTAACTTTAACTTTCAACCAAAACCAAAAGTAGATTGGACCTCGAGCATAGTCTTCTTTTCAATGTCTTTTCAACTATATTTTGCAAGGTGGGATACTGCCCAATGTCAAAACACAGTTTTAACGTGTCCAAATCAATAACCAATATGCAGAAATAGTTTGTGATAAATGGAAAACCTAAACATAAAATGTACTATCGACACAAACATGTTCCACAATAGTAATCATAATACTTGTATTTTTTTAAACAACCACCTTATTAACTGCACAAGCACCAAAAACACAGTTGTTTTGACAAGTGGCAATAAATCACTGATATCGATTAGGGGGGGAAATCAGGTTGTACGTGCTGTTGAAACTAACACAACAAAAAAATACACATGGAAACGGGCGATATCTTTTACTTCACTGGTTAGAGGACAACCTGCAGAAGACAGTCAGCTACATTTTGGAGTGATCCATTTAAATGTAGCGGTCCCCAAAACGAAGAGAAACGCAACACTTATTTGTCATCACTCATATTGATATCACGTTGAAATCAATTGGGCGCGAGGGGGGAGATGAGGTTGCACGTCCTGTTAAAACTAACAGCTCAAAAACCACACGGAATCTGGGAATAATGTGTACATCACTGGTCAGAGGACAATTTGTAGAAAACAGCTAGCTACATTTAGAAGTGTTGCATTTTGATTCAAGTGGGTCGCCAACGTGGTAAGTGTAACACAACTCATTTCAGAGCCTGGATTTTCCCCCTGATGAGGCTAATATCCATATCACGCTGAAATCAATAGAACAGGGGGAAAACGGTTGGGGCGGCGCACAATTGGCCCAGCGTCGTCCAGGGTAGGGGAGGGAATGGCCAGCAGGGATGTAGCTCAGTTGGTAGAGCATGGCGTTTGCAACGCCAGGGTTGTGGGTTCGATTCCCACGGGGGGCCAGTATGAAAAATAAAAAAATTATGTAAGTTGCTCTGGATAAGAGCGTCTGCTAAATGACTAAAAATGTCAAATGTAAATGGTTCTACATTGTGAAATTCATTAAAATACTCATACAACAATGTTAAAACATTGTGACATTATTTAATTGATATCATGAAACAACTCCTTCATGTATGTACTTTCTGATGTTTAATCAGAGTTCTTTTAGCAGTGTATCTCTTCCCGCATTGATCACAGCTATAAGGTTTCTCTCTAGTGTGTGTTCTCAAATGTATCATCAGGTTGCTTGATTGACTAAAACTCTTCCCGCATTGATCACAGTTATAAGGTTTCTCTCCAGTGTGCGTTCTCAAATGTACCTTCAGGCAGCTTGAGTGAGTAAAACTCTTCCCACATTGATCACAGCTATAAGGTTTCTCTCCAGTGTGCGTTCTCAAATGTACCATCAGGTTGCTTGATTCACTAAAACTCTTCCCACATTGACCACAGCTATAAGGCTTCTCTCCTGTGTGTGTTCTCTGGTGTGATTCTAAATATTGGGACGAAACAAAACTCTTCCCACAATCCGAGCAGTGGTGTGGTTTCTCTTCTGTGTGTGTTCTCAAATGTACCTTCATGTTGCTTGAGTAAGTAAAACTCTTCCCACATTGATCGCAGCTATATAGTTTCTCTCCTGTGTGTGTTCTCAAATGTCCCTTCAGGCAGCTTGAGCGAGTAAAACTCTTCCCACATTGATTACAGCTATAGGGTTTCTCTCCTGTATGGATTCTCATATGTCTTTTAAGGTCTGTAGAAGAGTTGAATATCTTCCCACAGTCAGAGCAGCAGTGAGATTTCTTCCCTTTGGGTTTCCGCTGGTGTTTCTTGAGGTGTTCTGATCTGGAGGGACTCTTCTCTGCCTCCTCAGCTTCATGATGTTGAGGCTCCCCAGAGGATCCACGATAGTCACGTCTCTCTTCTATGTGAATGACAAAGTCAGACAGATGGTTAAAAGGCCCACAACAGCAGAAATACTGTTTATTTGAGGTAAAAGGTGATGCCCAGAGCGTACCCATGAAGCTGTACAACAATTGACATCTTTAATTATTTGACAATTGTCTTAAGACAGTCAAGTGAGCAATAATAGTAATATCTTGTCTTGTTTTCACATTAGTAGTAACATCGATGATTGTAGGCTAGAAATATGAATACGCACATAACATATGAACAAAATCATCCACTGTGAAAGTTGATACTTGCAGGCCCTTCATATGTAGGCTATGAGCAGTACTTCGTTAAATTGATCAAATCAGTTATTGTTTTCCTTGATCAAACCGTGAGCAACACCTGTCAAACTAATTTCTCTCAAAACACAGGGATGTCGATTCCCACGGGACTTGGTATTACCAGAGGACCTTGGAGTTTGCCAAAAAACAGTAGGTTATTCTGGCTTGAATTGTTCCTCTCCTGCCATGTAAAAATGACTGCCATGGCAGATTCAGACGGGACTAAAATTACAGATGTGGTGTTTTGTGCTTGTGCATATAATTACATTCAGAACCGCGGACAGCGACAGTTTCCAAAGCGGGAGAAAGTACATTTGTTATAAAATAATATTAGATTTGTTAGTGTTTTATCATTTTTTTTGTCAATAATATAACCATATACAATTTATGTATCACATGTCTTAGAGCGATGGACTGTGCCATCTCCGTGGCCTCCACAAAGTCTTGTGCACCAGCTGTTCCGGACGACTGTACGATCACTCTCTCCTTAGCCAATGTGAGTAAGACCTTTAACCCCTGTAAATCTAAGCCGTTGGGGGAGGGGGGCTAAAGGGACATATGGAATTGTTTTAAGATGGTCGTACTATGGATTACTTAAATTACTTAGATTGAAGCAAATTTGCGTCAATTGACTCCAAGGGGTTAAACATGTTAATCTTCACAGACAGATTACCAGGACGCGTACTCAAGAGCATGCACTGACCAGCTGGCAAGAGTCTTCACTGACATTTTAAAACGTCTCCCTGACCGTGTCTGTAATACCTACATGTTTCAAGCAGAGGCATTAATATGGAGTTGGTCCCCCCTTTGCTGCTATAACAGCCTCCACTCTTCTAGGAAGGCTTTCCACTAGATGTTGGAACATTGCTGCGGGGACTTGCTTCCATTCAGCCACAAGAGCTTTAGTGAGGTCGGGCACTGACGTTGGGCGATTAGGCCTGGCTCGCAGTCGGCCTTCCAATTCATCCCAAAGGTGTTCGATGGGGTTGAGGTCAGTGCTCTGCGCAGGCAAGTCAAGTTCTTCCACACCGATCTCGACAAACCATTTCTGTTTGGACTTTACTTTACGCACAGGGGCATTGTCATGCTGAAACAGGAAAGGGCCTTCCCCAAACTGTTGCCACAAAGTTGGAAGCACAGAATCATCCAGAATGTCACTGTATGCTGTAGCGTTAAGATTTCCCTTCACTGGAACTAAGGGGACCGAACCATGAATAACAGCCCCAGGCCATTATTCCTCCTCCACCAAACATTACAGTTGGCACTATGCATTGGGGCAAGTAGTGTTCTCCGGGCGTCCGCTAAACCCAGATTCGTCCGTCGGAATGATCACTCCAGAGAACGCCTTTCTACTGCTCCAGAGTCCAATGGCAGCGAGCTTTACACCACTCCAGCCGACACTTGGCATTAAGCATGGTGATCTGGGGCTTGTGTGCGGCTGCTCGGCCATGGAAGCCCATTTCATGAAGCTCCCGACTAACAGTTATTCTGCTGACGTTGCTTCCAGAGGCAGTTTGGAATGCGATTCAGCACTCGGCGGGCCCGTTCTGTGAGCTTGTGTGGCCTACCACTTCGCGGTTCAGCCGTTGTTGCTCCTAGACGTTTCCACTTCACAATAACAGCACTTACAGTTGACCGGGGCAGCTCTGGCAGGGCAGAAATTTGACGAACTGACTTGTTGGAAAGGTGGCATCCTATGACGGTGCTACGTTTAAAGTCACTGAGCGCTTCAGTAAGGCCATTCTACTGCCAATGTTTGTCTATTGAAATTGCATGGCTGTGTGCTCGATTTTATACACCTGTCAGCAACGGTTGTGGCTGAAACAGCTGAATCGACTAATTTGAAGGGGTGTCCACATACTTTTGTATATATAGTGTATTTGCGACTGCTCGACTAAAAAAATATCTGTCGACAAAACAGCCTATCGACCAAACAATCGACCAGTCGACTAGGGTCAGCCCTAATAAAAATGAAAATACATTTGCAGAATATTATACAATGACTTATCAACAGCTCCAACAATTTGACCCCCACAGGAAAGCCTTACTGGCAGATATAGAAAGACCCATAAACTGTATAGCCATTGATTCTTTAAGAATATAACTTTTAAATGCCTCAAATGTTTCAACTGTCTTACCCCATCAGAAACCAAAACATGAGCTCATATAACGCCATTGTTTGTAAACAAACACTGTATAGCCTCAATCTGGTTAAAACTGTGATTTTTACCTTATGGACGGCCAGTCCTTGTATTCATAGTGTAGTGAATTCCAGGGGTAGCCCTGAGCTGGACTCAAACCTGGGTCCAGAGACTGTCAAGCCAACACCTTATAACTGTTATACCAAGATGTCTGAACTTCTTGATGAGGTCGCTAGGTTTTGGGTAAAGGTTGCTACAATAGCTTTCTCTATGAATTTGAGAGTGGTTACATTTCTCCAGCCCCCATCCCTCAGCTGTTTACCAAACCAACTCTAAGGGCAGCCATTTCGTTTCTGTTTAAATCCTAGAATGTCCTTTTAAAAAAGCCACACATCAATCAATCAACCAATCTGCAGTTCAAACAATAACAAAGCTGTCATTCCGCCACTGTTTTGGTAATAAGATGATGATGGGGCTGGAGAAATGTAACTACTCTCAAATTCATAGACAGACCTATGGATGCAAGGACTGACCATCCATGACATCAACATTATAGTTTTAACCATGTTGAGGCGATACAGTGTTGGTTTACATTTACATTGTTTCTAAACATTGGAGTAGAAAAAGCTTATTTTAGGTTCTGATGGGGTACGACAGTTGAACTAAGCTCATGAGGCATGTGTTATATTCTTCAAGAATCAATGGATATATATAAATAATTTAAAAGTCCAAATATGGATGTAGCAACTGCAGATTCCCCCTTTAACACCAAACATCAGATCAACAACTGCAGAGGTTGTGCCTCTGTTTTTAAGACAGTACTTACTAGTGTTAATCAGGGCTCGGTTTCTCAAAACCATCTTACTGCTAAGTTCATCATTAGAACCATTGGATGCCTTAAGGTGCCTTTGGGAAATCGGAACCAGATATCCAGTTTCCTCCTCTTCTCCCTCCTCCTTTTTCGATGTGACAGTCATCTCCTCCTCCTCCTCTTTCACTCCAAACACGGGAGCCTCCTCTTCTTTCACTGTAACATCCTCTTCCACTCTGAACACGTCTTCCTCTTCTTTCACTGTAACGTCTTTCTCTTCTTCTTTCACGGTAACAGCTTCACCCTCTACTTGTTTTTGTATTGTAACATCCTCCTCTTCCTCCTCCTCTTTCACTAGAGCTTCTTTCTCCGTCCAGCAGACCTCCTCTTCTTTAGCAGGAGGAGAGTAGCTTAGTGACCTCATGGTCGGGGATGTTAGCTAGCTAGGCTAGTGCTAACTTAACCAGCCAGCTAGCTGACCAATAACAACAACACCGTAAATATGAAATTAAATGGGATAACTAACTAGACGACAGAAGTGGGTTTAAAACACAGTGGCTAATATACACGAAAGCGTCTAAAGAGCTTTATTGGTTGGGCTATTTTGTCTAGCAAGCTACCGAGGTGTCTGACTAACTGTTGCTGCTGTTGAAAGAAGCGTCCCGTCCACTAGATTATACGTCACACTAGCAGCATAGCCTTAAAGTCCCACATCGCCATCTGCTGACTGGAGTGGGTAACGAAGTTGAGTAAAATGTAGATTTTATTTTTAGACAAAAAGTTATGAGTTTTTATGAGTTTTTTTTACCCACCAATGTAACAACACAGTGTGGTTAAAGACTTAAGTAAATTAGTTGTAGTCACGATCTGGTTAGCTATAAGAACAAACAGTTATGTTTTTGCGTTATTACGTATTTATTCACTTATTTCCGGATATCTTCTAAACTACCCATAGTGCACTATTTCTCAACGTCATATGGGGGATCTACTCTGTGCTACCGAGTTCATATGCTAGCTCAAACTGACTAATCTCAGCCACACCTCATGCTCTTCTCAGACTGTGTGGCCAAAGACTTTTATAACTAACCCAAGATAGACCAGAGCCTGTCGTTTCCAATGGGAGCAAATTAATCATAGTGGGCAGAACAAGCAAGGAGGTGGGCAGAGCCAAGCAGGAGCAAGAGAGGTCCTATTGGCTCGTTCTAGGATCTATTTGCATATTTCCTTTAGGGGACGCCTACTTTGTGAAGATTGCCCATGTGCAATAACTCAATTCGCCCTTGCACTCCTTCTAAACAACGCAATTTTTTACAACTTTGGCAAAGGGTAAAGTCTACAAAACGTAGTCCACTCTGTTTGTTACAGATTCTCGTGATGGAAATAGAAAACTGTATTGAGATCAAATGTTTCATAGATAAAATTTTTTTTTTGCAGAATATCGACCAAAATCCATCTCGCTCCATCTTCTCCCACTGCTGGCCACTGGGCTTCCTCTCAACACCATATTTGGTATTGAGTTGAAACGCCAAAAAAACAAAACAGTATTGTCCCATCGCTGAAACTCCCATATGGACTCGGGAGAGGCGAAGGTCGAGAGCCATGCATCCTCTGAAACACGACCCCCGCCAAGCCGCACTGCTTCTTGACACACTGCTCGCTTAACCCGGAAGCCAGCCGCACCAATGTTTCAGAGGAAACGCCATACAACTGGCGACCATGTCAGCATGCATGCGCCCGGCCCGCCACAGGAGTCGCTAGAGCGCGATGGGACAAGGACATCCCGGCCGGCCTAATCCGGACGACGCTGGGCCAATTGTGCGCCGCGTCATGGGTCTCCCGGTCACAACGCTGCACTGGAAATTAATAACTTTTCCATCAACTTCCGGGTCAGTAGCTTCAGCCCAACATCACTCACACACACACACACACACACACACACACACACACACACACACACACACACACACACACACACACACACACACACACACACACCAACTGGCACTCACAAGTGCCTGAATGATTTATTGCCCCAATTGCTTCATATACACATAAAACCTGCACCACAGACATAGAAAACACAGGAGACCCTTCCCAGTTCCCACCTGGGTCTCACACATTATGGAAAATATACAATACTTACAAATATCTGAGGTGAGCTTCATACCAAAAGAGGCAATCTGCAGTTGCTACATCCATGTGTGGACTTATAAATGAATGATATATACCCATTTCATTCTTGACGAATATAATTTATAAATGCCTCATGAGCTTAGTTCAACTGTCGTACCCCGTCAGCACCCAAAATACAAGCTTGTTTTATACCAATGTTTGTAAACAAAGTAAATGTAAACAAACACTGTAAAACCTTAAAACGTGGTTAAAACCAATCATTGTGATATCATGGATGGTCAATCCTTGCATCTGTCTATGAATTTGAGTGGTTACATTTCTCCAGGGTTGTCCCTGAGCTTTTCACCGAAACAGTGGCGGGGAACTTGTTTTTGCTGCTGATTGCCCCTTTTAAAGGTACCATTCCATTGGTTCCAAAAGGAGAGAATAATATATTTATAAGTATTGGACATAAACAATAATAAATAAACTCAACTGCGTTACCCACTCCAGCCAGCAGATGGCGATGTACGTCTGGCGATGCTGTCAGAGTGTGACGTATAATCTAGTGGACGGAACGCTTCTTCAACAACAGCTAGTTAGCCAACTCGGTAGCTTGTTAGCTTCAAGCTCTTAGACGCTTTCGTGTATATTATCCAGTGTGTTTTAAAAGCACTCCTGTCACCTTATGTCGTATAGCTAGCTAGTTACCCCTTGAATGTAATATTTATGTTGCTATAGCTAGCTAATGCTAACATCTCCGACCATGAGCTCACTAAGCTACTATCCTCCTGCTAAACAAGAGGAGGTCTGCTGGACGGAGAAAGAGGGTCTTTGGCCGAACATTGTCGTGAAAGAGGAGGAGGAAGAGGAGGATGTCACAGTAAAACAAGAAGTAGAGGGTGAGGCTGTTACCGTGAAAGAAGAAGAGAAAGACGTTACAGTGAAAGAAGAGGAAGAAGCGTTAAGAGTGAAAAGAGAAGAGAATATTACCGTGAAAGAAGAGGATGCCGTTTTTGGAGCGAAGAGGGAGGGAGAGATAACTGTCACATTGAAGGAGGAGGAGGAAGAGACTGAAGGTCTAATTAACACCAGTAAGTGCTGTCTTAAAAATAGTATCACTAACTGTTGTTGAACTGAGACGTGGTTTTAAAACGGCATTCAACTGAAGTGATACATGTGATTATGTTCTTTTTTAATGTAGAAATTGTAAAAACTATATTAAGTAGCCTAATAATGGACTGAAGGAGCCGTTTGAACCAGAATCTGGGCTTACAGGAGACGTTCAATATGGAGATCCTCCTTTTCAAGCTTAATAATGTCAAAATACGTTCTGGACTAAGCAAAGAATGGAGTTTCGCTGAGCAACTGTGATCAGTACTGCTGTCCACCACCAAGGTTACAAACCTGCCACCACCAAGTTTCGCCGTAGGAATGGTGCCAGGTTTCCTCCAGACATGACGCTTGGCATTCAGGCCAAAGAGTTCAATCTTGTTTCTCATGGTCTGAGAGTCCTTAAGGTGCCTTTTGGCAAACTCCAAGCGGGCTGTCATGTGCCTTTTACTGAGGAGTGGCTTCTGTCTGGCCACTCTACTGCAAAGGCCTGCTTGGTGGAATGCTGCAGAGATGGTTGTCCTTCTGGAAGGATCTCCCATCTCCACAGAGGAGCTCAGTCAGAGTGACCATCAGGCCCTTCTTCCCCGATTGCTCAGTTGCATTTTAAAATAAGGCTGTAACAAAATGTGGAAAAAGTCAAGGGGTCTGAATACTTTCCGAATGCACTGTATTATTATCAGCCTATAACATGACATGATCTATTATTATAGAGCTCTGATCAGCCTATAAACATGATCTATTATTATAGAGCTCTGATCAGCCTATAAACATGGCATTATCTATTATTATAGAGCTCTCATCAGCCTATAACATGACATTATCTATTATTATAGAGCTCTGATCAGCCTATAAACATGACATTATCTATTATTATAGAGCTCTGCTCAGCCTATAAACATGACATTATGTATTATTATAGAGCTCTGATCAGCCTATAAACATGACATTATCTATTATTATAGAGCTCTGATCAGCCTATAAACATGACATTATCTATTATTATAGAGCTCTGCTCAGCCTATAAACATGACATTATCTATTATTATAGAGCTCTGATCAGCCTATAAACATGACATTATCTATTATTATAGAGCTCTGCTCAGCCTATAAACATTACATTATCTATTATTATAGAGCTCTGATCAGCCTATAAACATGATCTATTATTATAGAGCTCTGATCAGCCTATAAACATGACATTATCTATTATTATAGAGCTCTGATCAGCCTATAAACATGACATTATCTATTATTATAGAGCTCTGATCAGCCTATAAACATGACATTATCTATTATTATAGAGCTCTGATCAGCCTATAAACATGACATTATCTATTATTATAGAGCTCTGATCAGCCTGTAAACATGACATTATCTATTATTATAGAGCTCTGCTCAGCCTATAAACATGACATTCCATGAGAGCAAGATTAGATTTGAAGCTCTACATCTCAAGTTTATTTTGTATTATGTTGTGAAGACTGACCTCAGGCTATTGTGGGATATAGTCTGGATTAAACCTCATAGGAAGACGGTTTTATCATGTGGAGGTTTCATTCAGGTCGCTGTTTAGCTAAATTATATGTCTGTCTTTGGCAGGAGAGAGACCAGACTCTCACTCTGACAGCGGGAAGAGTCCTTCAGGGGAACCAGACCCAGAGACGCCCAAACCAGAGAGACGACATCAGTGCTCCCACTGTGAAAAGAGTTTTACTCATTTAGGGAGTCTGAAAATGCACGAGAGAATACATACAGGAGAAAGGCCTTACCACTGCTCCCACTGTGGAAAGAGTTTTACTCAGTTAGGTGCCCTGGTTGGGCATGAGAGAACACACACAGGAGAGAAGCCTTATCACTGTTCCCACTGTGGAAAGAGTTTTACTCATTTAGGGAGTGTGAAAATGCACGAGAGAATACATACAGGAGAAAAGCCTTACAACTGCTCCCACTGTGGAAAGAGTTTTACTCAGTTAGGGGCCCTGGTTGGGCATGAGAGAACACACACAGGAGAGAAGCCTTATCACTGTTCCCACTGTGGAAAGAGTTTTATGTGGTATGGGAGCCTGAATGAGCATGAGAGGACACACACAGGAGAAAGACCCTACCAATGTTCCCAGTGTGAAAAGAGTTTTACCCATCAAGGGAGCCTGAAAGTGCATGAGAGAACACACACAGGAGAAAAGCCCTACCAATGTTCCCAGTGTGAAAAGAGTTTTACCCGATCATGGGGCCTGAAAAAGCATGAGAGAACACACACAGGAGAAAAGCCCTACCAACATACTAAAACACAGGAGGAGAAGACATACCACTGCTCTCATTGTGGAAAGACATTTTCCCAGTCAGAGGACCTGAAATCACATGAGAGAATAGAGAGGCTGTGTTCTGACTTGTGTTTTTGATAAAAAATGCTAGCTAGTTTCGTCAACAACACCAACAGCGAGTCAGCCACTTTGGTAGCTTGCTAGACAACATAGCCAAAACATTATAGCTCTTGAGATTATTTCGGTGTCACTGTGTTTAAGAAAATATATGTTGTATAGATAGTTCCCCCATTTATTTCATATGTAAGTTACTAATCAGCTGGCTGAATAGCTAGAATAGCCTACCACTAGACTAGTAGCTCATCTTAACTAGCTAACATCCTCCTATCTGGCTAAGGAACACTAGGCTAATGCTAACAAGCTAGCTAACATCCTCCTATCTGGCTAAGGAACACTAGGCTAATGCTAACAAGCTAGCTAACATCCTCCTATCTGGCTAAGTAACACTAGGCTAATGCTAACAAGCTAGCTAACATCCTCCTATCTGGCTAAGGAACACTAGGCTAATGCTAACAAGCTAGCTAACATCCTCCTGTCTGGCTAAGGAACACTAGGCTAATGCTAACAAGCTAGCTAACATCCTCCTATCTGGCTAAGGAACACTAGGCTAATGCTAACAAGCTAGCTAACATCCTCCTATCTGGCTAAGTAACACTAGGCTAATGCTAACAAGCTAGCTAACATCCTCCTATCTGGCTAAGTAACACTAGGCTAATGCTAACAAGCTAGCTAACATCCTCCTATCTGGCTAAGTAACACTAGGCTAATGCTAACAAGCTAGCTAACATCCTCCTATCTGGCTAAGGAACACTAGGCTAATGCTAACAAGCTAGCTAACATCCTCCTATCTGGCTAAGGAACACTAGGCTAATGCTAACAAGCTAGCTAACATCCTCCTATCTGGCTAAGTAACACTAGGCTAATGCTAACTAGCTAGCTAACATCCTCCCATCTGGCTAAGTACCACTAGGCTAATGCTAACAAGCTAGCTAACATCCTCCTATCTGGCTAAGTAACACTAGGCTAATGCTAACAAGCTAGCTAACATCCTCCTATCTGGCTAAGTAACACTAGGCTAATGCTAACAAGCTAGCTAACATCCTCCTATCTGGCTAAGTAACACTGGGCTAATGCTAACAAGCTAGCTAACATCCTCCTATCTGGCTAAGTAACACTAGGCTAATGCTAACATCCTCCTATCTGGCTAAGTAACACTAGGCTAATGCTAACAAGCTAGCTAACATCCTCCTATCTGGCTAAGTAACACTGGGCTAATGCTAACAAGCTAGCTAACATCCTCCTATCTGGCTAAGTAACACTAGGCTAATGCTAACAAGCTAGCTAACATCCTCCTATCTGGCTAAGTAACACTAGGCTAATGCTAACAAGCTAGCTAACATCCTCCTATCTGGCTAAGTAACACTGGGCTAATGCTAACAAGCTAGCTAACATCCTCCTATCTGGCTAAGTAACACTAGGCTAATGCTAACATCCTCCTATCTGGCTAAGTAACACTAGGCTAATGCTAACAAGCTAGCTAACATCCTCCTATCTGGCTAAGTAATACTAGGCTAATGCTAACAAGCTAGCTAACATCCTCCTATCTAGCTAAGTAACACTAGGCTAATGCTAACTAGCTAGCTAACATCCTCCTATCTGGCTAATTAACACTAGGCTAATGCTAACGAGCATCCCCGACCATGAGCTCACTAAGCTACTCTCCTCCTGCTAAAGAAGAGGAGGTCTGCTGGACGGAGAAAGAGGGTCTGTGGCTGAACGTTGTTGTGAAAGAGGAGAAGGAAGAGGAGGAGGTTACAGTGAAGGAAGAGGAGGAAGTTACAGTGAAGGAAGAGGAGGAAGTTACAGTGAAAGAAGAGGAGGAAGTTACAGTGAAGGAAGAGGAGGAAGTTACAGTGAAGGAAGAGGAGGAAGTTACAGTGAAGGAAGAGGAGGATACCGTTCTTGGAGTGAAGGAGGAGAGAGAGAACTGTCATATTGGAAGAGGAGAAGGAAACAGTACTTACTGTTTTTCAGATCTCGTATCTTAAAAACAGGTCACACAAGACAATGCCACAGATGTCTCAAGTTTTGAGGGAGTGTGCAATTGGCATGCTGACTGCAGGAATGTCCACCAGAGCTGTTGCCAGAGAATGTAATGTCAATTTCTCTACCATAAGCCGATCCCACAGACCACGTGTAACCACACCAGCCCAGGACATCCACATCCGGCTTGTTCACTTAAGGGATCGTCTGAGATCAGCCGCCCGAACAGCTGATGAAACTGAGGAGTATTTCTGTCTGTAATAAAGTCCTTTTGTGTGGAAAAAACTCATTCTGATTGGCTGGACCTGGCTCCCCAGTGGGTGGACCTATGCCCTCCCAGGCCCACCCATAGCTGCACCCCTCCCCAGTGGGTGGACCTATGCCCTCCCAGGCCCACCCATAGCTGCACCCCTCCCCAGTCATGTGAAATCCATAGATTAGGGCCTAATGAATTTATTTCAATTGACTGATTTCCTTATATTAACTGTAACTCAGTAAAATCTTTGAAATTGTTGCATGTTGCATTTACAGTGGGGAAAAAAAGTATTTAGTCAGCCACCAATTGTGCAAGTTCTCCCACTTAAAAAGATGAGAGAGGCCTGTAATTTTCATCATAGGTACACGTCAACTATGACAGACAATTTGAGAAAAAAAAATCCAGAAAATCCCATTGTAGGGTTTTTAATGAATTTATTTGCAAATTATGGTGGAAAATAAGTATTTGGTCACCTACAAACAAGCAAGATTTCTGGCTCTCACAGACCTGTAACTTCTTCTTTAAGAGTCTCCTCTGTCCTCCACTCGTTACCTGTATTAATGGCACCTGTTTTAACTTGTTATCAGTATAAAAGACACCTGTCCACAACCTCAAACAGTCACACTCCAAACTTCACAATGGCCAAGACCAAAGAGCTGTCAAAGGACACCAAAAACAAAATTGTAGACCTGCACCAGGCTGGGAAGACTGAATCTGCAATAGGTAAGCAGCTTGGTTTGAAGAAATCAATTGTGGGAGCAATTATTAGGAAATGGAAGACATACAAGACCACTGATAATCTCCCTCGATCTGGGGCTCCACGCAAGATCTCACCCCGTGGGGTCAAAATGATCACAAGAACGGTGAGCAAAAATCCCAGAACCACACGGGGGGACCTAGTGAATGACCTGCATAGAGCTGGGACCAAAGTAACAAAGCCAACCATCAGTAACACACTACGCCGCCAGGGACTCAAATCCTGCAGTGCGAGACGTGTCCCCCTGCTTAAGCCAGTACATGTCCAGGCCCGTCTGAAGTGCATTTGGATGATCCAGAAGAGGATTGGGAGAATGTCATATGGTCAGATGAAACCAAAATATAACTTTTTGGTAAAAACTCAACTCGTCATGTTTGGAGGACAAAGAATGCTGAGTTGCATCCAAAGAACACCATACCTACTGTGAAGCATAGGGTTGGAAACATCATGCTTTGGGGCTGTTTTTCTGCAAAGGGACCAGGACGACTGATCCGTGTAAAGGAAAGAATGAATGGGGCCATGTATCGTGAGATTTTGAGTGAAACCCTCCTTCCATCAGCAAGGGCATTGAAGATGAAACGTGGCTGGGTCTTTCAGCATGACAATGATCCCAAACACACCGCCCGGGCAACGAAGGAGTGGCTTCGTAGGAAGCATTTCAAGGTCCTGGAGTGGCCTAGCCAGTCTCCAGATCTCAACCCCATAGAAAATCTTTGGAGGGAGTTGAAAGTCTGTGTTGCCCAGCGACAGCCCCAAAACATCACTGCTCTAGAGGAGATCTGCATGGAGGAATGGGCCAAAATACCAGCAACAGTGTGTGAAAACCTTGTGAAGACTTACAGAAAACGTTTGACCTGTGTCATTGCCAACAAAGGGTATATAACAAAGTATTGAGAAACTTTTGTTATTGACCAAATACTTATTTTCCACCATCATATGCCAATAAATTCATTAAAAATCCTACAATGTGATTTTCTGGATTTTTTTTTCTCATTTTGTCTGTCATAGTTGACGTGTACCTATGATGAAAATTACAGGCCTCTCTCATCTTTTTAAGTGGGAGAACTTGCACAATTTGTGGCTGACTAAATACTTTTTTCCCCCACTGTATATTTTTGTTCAGTATACTTTTTATGAGAAAATGTGCGAGAATTGAAGGTGCCAACAAATGTTATAGTCATCATAAGAATATTTTGCTGTCATATACAAACAAATCTGCTCCTCCTCGATTAACTTAATTATTTTCAGCTTCTGCCCACCACCTAATAACACAACCACACCACAGATAGAACAATGAGCCAGATATTTCACCTGGTGTATAAATGTTAAGCATCCGGTTGACGTTTCCACTCACTACCAAATATGGTGATGAGAGGAAGCCCAGTGGCGGGAGAAGATGGAGATCGAGTGAGACATTCTGCACATTTTCTCCTCGATTAAACATTTAATCTCAATACAGTTTTATGTTTCCAAAACTTGAATCTATAATAAACACAGTGGTCTAGGTTTTGTAGACTTTACCCTTTGCCACTGTAAAAAATAAATTAAAAAAATGGCGAATCTGGATCTGGATTATTGACCTCTGCCTGCCCTAACACTGCCTGCCGTTCTGTACTTTTTGGACTCTGATCTGGATTACTGATCTCTGCCTGCCCTTGACCTGTTGTTTACCTGCCCCCTGATTTTGTAATAACCTTTTGTTACTTCGACAATGTCAACATCTGGGTCTTCTCCTGAAACGTGATACAGTGAATGGGAGTATATTTAGGTGGTTTAAATCATTAACTTTCCTGCTAACCTTCTAAAAGTTGACGGTGCCAAAATCTTGCCAATGCATTCATTATTCTACTAACTATGGCTGAGTGTGAGACATGTTTTCCATAATGTACAGTACCAGTCTAAAGTTTGGACACCTATTCATTCAAGGGTTTTCCTTTATTTTTACTATTTTATTTACATTGTAGAATAATAGTGAAGATGTCAAAACTATGAAATAACACATATGGAATCATGTAGTAACCAAAAAAGTGTTAAACGAAGTCGGGGGAGAAGGGCCTTGGTCAGGGAGGACACCAAGAAAACAATGGTCACTCTGACAGAGTTCCAGAGTTCCTCTGTGGAGATGGGAGAACCTTCCAGAAGGACAACCATCTCTGCAGTACTCCACCAATCAGGCCTTTATGGTAGAGTGGCCAGACGGAAGCCAATCCTCAGTAAAATGCACATGACAGCCCACTTGGAGTTTGCCAAATGGCACCTAAAGGACTCTCAGACCATGAGAAACAAGATTATCTGGTCTGATGAAACCAAGATTGAACTCTTTGGCCTGAATGCGAAATGTCACGTCTGGGGGGAAACCAGGCACCATCCCTACAGTGATGCATGGTGGTGGCAGCATCATGCTGTGGGGATATTTTTCAGCGACAGGGACTGGGAGACTAGTCAGGATCGAAGGAAAGATGAACGGAGCAAAGTACAGAGAGGTCCTTGATGAAAACCTGCTCCAGAGCACTCAGGACCTCAGACTGGGGGGCGAAGGTTCACCTTCCAACCGGACAACGACCCTAAGCACACAGCCAAGACAACGCAGGAGCGGCTTCGGGACAAGTCTCTGAATGTCCTTGAGTGGCTCAGCCAGAGTCCGGACTTGAATCCGATCAAACATCTCTGGAGAGACCTGAAAATAGCTGTGCAGCGACGCTCCCCATCCAACCTAACAGAGCTTGAGAGGATCTGCATAGAAGAATGGGAGAAACTCCCCAAATGCAGGTGTTCCAAGCTTGTAGCGTCATGCCCAAGAAGACTCAAGGCTGTAATCGCTGCCAAAGGTGCTTCAACAAAGTACTGAGTAAAGGGTCTGAATGCTTATGTACATTTCATATTTCACTTTGTATTTTTTATACATTTGCCCAAAATTCTAAAAACCAGTTTTTGCTTTGTCGTTATGGGGTATTGTGTGTGTGTGTGTGTGTGTATATTGATGAGGGATAAAAACCATTGAATCCATTTTAGAACAAGGCTGTAATGTAACAATGTGGAAAAGTGAAGGGGTCTGAATACTTTCCGACTGCACTGTATATGAAGTGCCATGGAGTGCACAATATTACAATGTTGCAGTCCAGAAAAGAGAGCTTTACCATCTCTGCCAAAAGCCTGGGCCTCTGGTGGAGATTGTAGAACTGTCATCAACATGCTTCAGTATTCTCCCTTCTCTCTAGGAGCATTTGTGTGCCAAGAACCCCATAGGCTCCTCTGGACCGTACCTCTCCCAGAACCCCATAGGCTCCTCTGGACCATACCTCTCCCAGAACCCATAGGCTCCTCTGGACCGTACCTCTCCCAGAACCCATAGGCTCCTCTGGACCGTACCTCTCCCAGAACCCATAGGCTCCTCTGGACCATACCTCTCCCAGAACCCATAGGCTCCTCTGGACCGTACCTCTCCCAGAACCCCATAGGCTCCTCTGGACCGTACCTCTCCCAGAACCCATAGGCTCCTCTGGACCGTACCTCTCCCAGAACCCATAGGCTCCTCTGGACCGTACCTCTCCCAGAACCCATAGGCTCCTCTGGACCGTACCTCTCCCAGAACACATAGGCTCCTCTGGACCGTACCTCTCCCAGAACCCATAGGCTCCTCTGGGCCGTACCTCTCCCAGATCCCATAGGCTCCTCTGGACCATACCTCTCCCAGATCCCATAGGCTCCTCTGGACCGTACCTCTCCCAGAACCCATAGGCTCCTCTGGGCCGTACCTCTCCCAGATCCCATAGGCTCCTCTGGACCATACCTCTCCCAGAACCCATAGGCTCCTCTGGACCGTACCTCTCCCAGAACCCATAGGCTCCTCTGGGCCGTACCTCTCCCAGATCCCATAGGCTCCTCTGGACCATACCTCTCCCAGATCCCATAGGCTCCTCTGGACCATACCTCTCCCAGAACCCCATAGGCTCCTCTGGACCGTAAACCCTCCCAGTCCACCAGGTACTGGAGCCGACTCCCACGAATCGAAAAGATCCCACCCTGCTCACCAATGTAGCTGACCAATGTAGAGAGAGAGACAAGTGCCTTAGCAGAATGCAATCTAAAATGTGTGTGTGGTCCAGAGATGAGAACTTTTCCAATCTATGGCAACAGCCTGGGCTCCTGACAGGGACAATAGACATTTTCCCCACTGGATGTTACAATAGTAAAATCATCTGTTACTCGTTAAACTGATTCTACATTGAATTTAGTCTTTGAGATGCTCAGACAAGCACGTGTATCTGTAGTGGGTGTTCTTCAACTCTAAAATGCACTACACTGTGTAAGACAAAACCCACAACGAGAAGACAACAGGCGAATGCATACAGTGCATTCACAATGTGTTCAGACCCCTTGACCTTTTCCACATTTTGTTACGTTACAGCCTTATTCTAAAGTGGATTACTTTTATGTTTTTCCTCATCAATCTACACCCAAATACCCATAATGCCAAAAGCGAAAACAGGTTTTTAGAAATGTTTGCAAATGTATTAAAAAATAAAAAAAACGAAATACAGTACCAGTGAAAAGTTTGGACACAACTACTCATTCAAGTGTTTTTCTTTATTTTTATTACGTTGTAGAATAATAGTGAAGACATCAAAACTATGAAATAAGCACAAAAAGTCAAGGGGTCTGAATACTTTCCAAAATGCACTGTATGTGGTCCCAATGTCTAAATAGTGACAGCAGGGCTAGTTCAAACTGCAGTAGGATGGTTCTCCTCACAGTGAGTGAATCAGACCATGCTTGGTGAATCTCTGGGAGCAGGACACAGAAGACCTGAATAGATCATGTGAGCGAGAAGAATTCATAAAATAAATCATCACAGCAAAGGATTGTAATTTGTGAGCTAGAAAATGTACGTCCTGCCAGTCTGAGGCAGGTTCTGCAATCATCTTACTTCTACTATTGACAGGGATAATGTGGCATTTTGTTATTTGTCAGTATAAATGAAATTAGTGGTTCCTGCCTTGATGCCTGTATTAGCTTCAGATTACTTGTCCTATAGATGTTTGTAGTCTTAAATTATTACTTGGAATAAACTGAGAGCTTGTCCTGTAATGACATGCGACTGTAGCTAGTGATACATATATCTGCTTCTGCTAGCTAGCAACAGATCTACTTGTTGTAACTAGCTAGGTAATATCGCTTACCCATAAGTAGAATTCTCGCAAAAGTTGTCACTTCCCGTTTTTTTTTTACTTCTGGGGGCAACAATTGTGATTTCCGTTGTGTGAAGGAAGCGAAGTCTTCCCCCCCTCGCAAAAAGGAAACTCTCGGCCGAATCCCTCCCTTCCACTAATTTCACCTGTTTATGATCTGTGTGGACAGACGCACACCGCAGCTATTTCAAATCTTAGCAGTCCATTCCATCCTGTTGTTTAAGCCACTGCAACAGTTGTGCTTAAAATGTTGACTGGCAATGGGGATGTTTTAGCATGCTTAGCAACTGGCTATGGCAAAAGGTTTTAATATATATGAAGCGATGTATGTAGAAAAGTTATTCAAGCAACCTTTTTAAGCGAGCGGTTGATTGGACTGGCAGTGGACGAAGTGCACACTGTTGTTCACCGGTTAGTCTATATTTCAGTCTACATGTTCAGATGAACTCCTGGCTAGCTATTGCAGCTAGCTAGCTGTATCATTCATCCTACTTTACTATCAACTGGCCAGCTGTATCATTCGTCCTACTTTACTATCAACTGGCCAGCTGCATCATTCATCCTACTTTACTATCAACTGGCCAGCTGCATCATTCATCCTACTTTACTATCAACTGGCTAGCTGTATCATTCATCCTACTTTACTATCAACTGGCCAGCTGCATCATTAATCCTACTTTACTATCAACTGGCCAGCTGTATCTATCATTCATCCTACTTTACTATCAACTGGCTAGCTGCATCATTCATCCTACTTTACTATCAACTGGCTAGCTGTATCTATCATTCAACCTACTTTACTATCAACTGGCCAGCTGCATCATTCATCCTACTTTACTATCAACTGGCCAGCTGCATCATTCATCCTACTTTACTATCAACTGGCCAGCTGCATCATTCATCCTACTTTACTATCAACTGGCCAGCTGTATCTATCATTCATTCTACTTTACTATCAACTGGCCAGCTGCATCATTCATCCTACTTTACTATCAACTGGCTAGCTGTATCTATCATTCATCCTACTTTACTATCAACTGGCCAGCTGCATCATTCATTCTACTTTACTATCAACTGGCCAGCTGTATCTATCATTCATTCTACTTTACTATCAACTGGCTAGCTGTATCTATCATTCATCTTACTTTACTATCAACTGGCCAGCTGTATCTATCATTCATTCTACTTTACTATCAACTGGCTAGCTGTATCTATCATTCATTCTACTTTACTATCAACTGGCCAGCTGCATCATTCATCCTACTTTACTATCAACTGGCTAGCTGTATCTATCATTCATCCTACTTTACTATCAACTGGCCAGCTGCATCATTCATTCTACTTTACTATCAACTGGCTAGCTGTATCTATCATTCATCCTACTTTACTATCAACTGGCCAGCTGTATCTATCATTCATTCTACTTTACTATCAACTGGCTAGCTGTATCTATCATTCATTCTACTTTACTATCAACTGGCCAGCTGTATCTATCATTTATTCTACTTTACTATCAACTGGCCAGCTGCATCATTCATCCTACTTTACTATCAACTGGCCAGCTGCATCATTCATCCTACTTTACTATCAACTGGCCAGCTGCATCATTCATCCTACTTTACTATCAACTGGCCAGCTGCATCATTCATCCTACTTTACTATCAACTGGCCAGCTGCATCATTCATCCTACTTTACTATCAACTGGCCAGCTGCATAATTCATCCTACTTTACTATCAACTGGCCAGCTGCATCATTCATCCTACTTTACTATCAACTGGCCAGCTGTATCATTCATTCTACTTTACTATCAACTGGCCAGCTGCATCATTCATTCTACTTTACTATCAACTGGCCAGCTGCATCATTCATCCTACTTTACTATCAACTGGCCAGCTGCATCATTCATTCTACTTTACTATCAACTGGCCAGCTGCATCATTCATCCTACTTTACTATCAACTGGCCAGCTGTATCATTCATCCTACTTTACTATCAACTGGCCAGCTGTATCATTCGTCCTACTTTACTATCAACTGGCCAGCTGCATCATTCATCCTACTTTACTATCAACTGGCCAGCTGCATCATTCATCCTACTTTACTATCAACTGGCTAGCTGTATCATTCATCCTACTTTACTATCAACTGGCCAGCTGCATCATTAATCCTACTTTACTATCAACTGGCCAGCTGTATCTATCATTCATCCTACTTTACTATCAACTGGCTAGCTGCATCATTCATCCTACTTTACTATCAACTGGCTAGCTGTATCTATCATTCAACCTACTTTACTATCAACTGGCCAGCTGCATCATTCATCCTACTTTACTATCAACTGGCCAGCTGCATCATTCATCCTACTTTACTATCAACTGGCCAGCTGCATCATTCATCCTACTTTACTATCAACTGGCCAGCTGTATCTATCATTCATTCTACTTTACTATCAACTGGCCAGCTGCATCATTCATCCTACTTTACTATCAACTGGCTAGCTGTATCTATCATTCATCCTACTTTACTATCAACTGGCCAGCTGCATCATTCATTCTACTTTACTATCAACTGGCCAGCTGTATCTATCATTCATTCTACTTTACTATCAACTGGCTAGCTGTATCTATCATTCATCTTACTTTACTATCAACTGGCCAGCTGTATCTATCATTCATTCTACTTTACTATCAACTGGCTAGCTGTATCTATCATTCATTCTACTTTACTATCAACTGGCCAGCTGCATCATTCATCCTACTTTACTATCAACTGGCTAGCTGTATCTATCATTCATCCTACTTTACTATCAACTGGCCAGCTGCATCATTCATTCTACTTTACTATCAACTGGCTAGCTGTATCTATCATTCATCCTACTTTACTATCAACTGGCCAGCTGTATCTATCATTCATTCTACTTTACTATCAACTGGCTAGCTGTATCTATCATTCATTCTACTTTACTATCAACTGGCCAGCTGTATCTATCATTTATTCTACTTTACTATCAACTGGCCAGCTGCATCATTCATCCTACTTTACTATCAACTGGCCAGCTGCATCATTCATCCTACTTTACTATCAACTGGCCAGCTGCATCATTCATCCTACTTTACTATCAACTGGCCAGCTGCATCATTCATCCTACTTTACTATCAACTGGCCAGCTGCATCATTCATCCTACTTTACTATCAACTGGCCAGCTGCATCATTCATCCTACTTTACTATCAACTGGCCAGCTGCATCATTCATCCTACTTTACTATCAACTGGCCAGCTGTATCATTCATTCTACTTTACTATCAACTGGCCAGCTGCATCATTCATTCTACTTTACTATCAACTGGCCAGCTGCATCATTCATCCTACTTTACTATCAACTGGCCAGCTGCATCATTCATCCTACTTTACTATCAACTGGCCAGCTGCATCATTCATCCTACTTTACTATCAACTGGCCAGCTGTATCATTCATTCTACTTTACTATCAACTGGCCAGCTGCATCATTCATCCTACTTTACTATCAACTGGCTAGCTGTATCATTCATCCTACTTTACTATCAACTGGCCAGCTGCATCATTCATCCTACTTTACTATCAACTGGCCAGCTGTATCATTCATCCTACTTTACTATCAACTGGCCAGCTGCATCATTCATCCTACTTTACTATCAACTGGCCAGCTGCATCATTCATCCTACTTTACTATCAACTGGCCAGCTGCATCATTCATCCTACTTTACTATCAACTGGCCAGCTGCATCATTCATCCTACTTTACTATCAACTGGCCAGCTGCATCATTCATCCTACTTTACTATCAACTGGCCAGCTGCATCAAGGGTCTTTAGATGCCAGGGGGGAAAAATATCTAATATCAGAGAGCTCTTACCCAACTCTGTGGAAACCCAAGGGGCCTCCAGAGTTATCCAAGCCTGAGACTGGGTTTGGTCATTTCTAAGTCTAAATTGAATTAATGATGATAGACACATTGCAGTTTCTGAATGACATCAACAGAGCCAAGCTCAAATTCAAGGTACAGTACAGAAGCTTACACAAGGATATGGATGCATCTCAATAGTCTGAACCCAAGGATATGGATGCATCTCAATAGTCTGAACCCAAGGATATGGGTGCATCTCAATAGTCTGATCCCAAGGTTATGGGTGCATCTCAATAGTCTGAACCCAAGGATATGGATGCATCTCAATAGTCTGAACCCAAGGTTATGGATGCATCTCAATAGTCTGAACCCAAGGATATGGGTGCATCTCAATAGTCTGAACCCAAGGTTGTGGGTGCATCTCAATAGTCTGAACCCAAGGTTATGGGTGCATCTCAATAGTCTGAACCCAAGCTTATGGATGCATCTCAATAGTCTGAACCCAAGGATATGGATGCATCTCAATAGTCTGAACCCAAGGTTATGTAAATCACTAATATTGATTAGGGGGGGAGATCAGGTTGTAACACATGAAAACGGGCGATATCTTTTACCTCACTGGTTAGAGGACAACCTGCAGAAGACAGTCAGCTACATTTTGGAGTGATGCATTTAAATTTAGCGGTCCCCAAAACGAAGAGAAACGCAACACGTATTTGTCATCACTCATATCGATATCATGTTGAAATCAATTGCGCGCGAGGGGGGAGATGAGGTTGCACGTCCTGTTAAAACTAACAGCTCAAAAACCACACGGAATCTGGGAATAATGTGTACATCACTGGTCAGAGGACAATTTGTAGAAAACAGCTAGCTACATTTAGAAGTGTTGCATTTTGATTCAAGTGGGTCGCCAACGTGGTAAGTGTAACACAACTCATTTCAGAGCCTGGATTTTCCCCCTGATGAGGCTAATATCCATATCACGCTGAAATCAATAGAACAGGGGGAAAACGGTTGGGGCGGCGCACAATTGGCCCAGCGTCGTCCAGGGTAGGGGAGGGAATGGCCAGCAGGGATGTAGCTCAGTTGGTAGAGCATTTGCAACGCCAGGGTTGTGGGTTCGATTCCCACGGGGGGCCAGTATGAAAAATACAAAAATAATGTATGCACTTGTAAGTTGCTCTGGATAAGAGCGTCTGCTAAATGACAAAAAATGTAAAATGTAAATGGTTCTACATTGTAAAATTCATTAAAATACTCATACAACAATGTTAAAACATTGTGACATTATTTAATTGATATCATGAAACAACTCCTTCATGTATGTACTTTCTGATGTTTAATCAGAGTTCTTTTAGCAGCGTATCTCTTGCCACATTGATCACAGCTATAAGGTTTCTCTCCAGTGTGCGTTCTCAAATGTAACTTCAGGTCGCTTGATCGACTAAAACTCTTCCCACATTGATCACAGCTATAAGGTTTCTCTCCTGTGTGTGTTCTCTGATGTACTATCAGGCAGCTTGATTGAGTAAAACTCTTCCCGCATTGATCACAGCTATAAGGTTTCTCGCCTGTGTGTGTTCTCTGGTGACTAGTCAGATGGCTAGATGTAGTAAAACTCTTCCCACATTGATCACAGCTATAAGGTTTCTCTCCTGTGTGTGTTCTCTGATGTTCTATCAGGCAGCTTGATTGAGTAAAACTCTTCCCGCATTGATCACAGCTATAAGGTTTCTCTCCTGTGTGTGTTCTCATATGTCTTTTAAGGTCTGTAGAAGAGTTGAATATCTTCCCACAGTCAGAGAGCAGTGGTGAGATTTCTTCCCTGTGGGTTTCTTGAGGTGTTCAGATCTGGAGGGACTCTTCTCTGACTCCTCAGCTTCATGATGTTGTTGAGGCTCCCCAGAGGATCCACGATAGTCACGTCTCTCTTCTGTGTGAACGACAAAGTCAGACAGATGGTTAAAAGGCCCACAACAGCAGAAATACTGTTTATTTGAGGTAAAAGGTGATGCCCAGAGCGTACCCATGAAGCTGTACAACAATTGACATCTGTTAAATTATTTGACAATTGTCTTAAGACAGTCAAGGGAGCAATAATAGTAATATTTTGTCTTGTTTTCACATTAGTAGTAACATCGATGATTGTAGGCTAGAAATATTAATACCCACAAAACATATGAACAAAATCATCCACTGTGAAAGTTGATACTTGCAGGCCCTTCATATGTAGGCTATGAGCAGCACTTCGTTAAATTGATCAAATCAGTTATTGTTTTCCTTGATCAAACCGTGAGCAACACCTGTCAAACTCATTTCTCTCAAAACACAGGGATGTCGATTCCCACGGGACTAGTAATACCAGAGGACCTTGGAGTTCGCCAAAAAACAGTAGGTTATTCTGGCTTGAATTGTTACTCTCCTGCCATGTAAAAATGACTGCCATGGCAGATTCAGACGCGACTAAAATTGCAGATGTGGTGTTTTGTGCTTGTGCATATAATTACATTCAGAACCGCGGACAGCGACAGTATCCAAAGCGGGAGAAAGTACATTTGTTATAAAATAATATTAGATTTATTAGTGTTGCATCATTATTTGTACATAATATAACCATATACAATTTATGTATCACATGTCTTAGAGCGATGGACTGTGCCATCTCCGTGGCCTCCACAAAGTCTTGTGCACCAGCTGTTCCGGACGACTGTATGATCACTCTCTCCTTAGCCGATGTGAGTAAGACCTTTAACCCCTGTAAATCTAAGCCGTTGGGGGAGGGGGGCTAAACTGACATATGGAATTGTTTTAAGATGGCCGTACTATGGATTACTTAAATTACTTAGATTGAAGCAAATTTGCGTCAATTGACTCCAAGGGGTTAAACAGGTTAATCTTCACAGACAGATTAAGAGGCATTAATATGGAGTTGGTCCCCCCTTTGCTGCTATAACAGCCTCCACTCTTCTAGGAAGGCTTTCCACTAGATGTTGGAACATTGCTGCGGGGACTTGCTTCCATTCAGCCACAAGAGCTTTAGTGAGGTCGGGCACTGACGTTGGGCGATTAGGCCTGGCTCGCAGTCGGCCTTCCAATTCATCCCAAAGGTGTTCTATGGGGTTGAGGTCAGGGCTCTGTGCAGGCAAGTCAAGTTCTTCCACACCGATCTCGACAAACCATTTCTGTTTGGACTTCGCTTTACGCACAGGGGCATTGTCATGCTGAAACAGGAAAGGGCCTTCCCCAAGCTGTTGCCACAAAGTTGGAAGCACAGAATCGTCTAGAATGTCACTGTATGCTGTAGCGTTAAGATTTCCCTTCACTGGAACTAAGGGGACCGAACCATGAATAACAGCCCCAGGCCATTATTCCTCCTCCACCAAACATTACAGTTGGCACTATGCATTGGGGCAAGTAGTGTTCTCCGGGCGTCCACTAAACCCAGATTCGTCCGTCGGAATGATCACTCCAGAGAACGCCTTTCTACTGCTCCAGAGTCCAATGGCAGGGAGCTTTACACCACTCCAGCCGACACTTGGCATTGCGCATGGTGATCTGGGCCTTGTGTGCGGCTGCTCGGCCATGGAAACCCATTTCATGAAGCTCCCGACTAACAGTTATTCTGCTGACGTTGCTTCCAGAGGCAGTTTGGAATGCGCTTCAGCACTCGGCGGGCCCGTTCTGTGAGCTTGTGTGGCCTACTACTTCGCGGTTCAGCCGTTGTTGCTCCTAGCATCTCTGTCGACAAAACAGCCTATCGACCAAACAATCGACCAGTCGACTAGGGTCAGCCCTAATAAAAATGAAAATACATTTGCAGAATATTATACAATGACTTATCAACAGCTCCAACAATTTGACCCCCACAGGAAAGCCTCACTGGCAGATATAGAAAGACCCATAAACTGTATAGCCATTGATTCTTTAAGAATATAACTTTTAAATGCCTCAAATGTTTCAACTGTCTTACCCCATCAGAAACCAAAACATGAGCTCATATAAGGCCACTGTTTGTAAACAAACACTGTATAGCCTCAATCTGGTTAAAACTGTGATTTTGACCTCATGGACGGCCAGTCCTTGTATTCATAGTGTAGTGAATTCCAGGGGTAGCCCTGAGCTGGACTCAAACCTGGGTCCAGAGACTGTCAAGCCAACACCTTATAACTGTTATACCAAGATGTCTGAACTTCTTGATGAGGTCGCTAGGTTTTGGGTTAAGGTTGCTACAATAGCTTTCTCTATGAATTTGAGAGTGGTTACATTTCTCCAGCCCCCATCCCTCCGCTGTTTACCAAACCAAGTCTAAGGGCAGCCATTTTGTTGCTGTTTAAATCCTAGGTTGTCCCTTTAAAAAAGCCACACATCAATCAAACAATCTGCAGTTCAAACAATAACAAAGCTGTAATTCTTCAAGAATCATTGGCTATATATAAATAATTTAAAAGACCAAATATGGATGTAGCAACTGCAGATTTCCCCTTTAACACCACGCATCAGTTCAACAACTGCAGAGTTTGTGCCTCTGTTTTTAAGACAGTACTTACTAGTGTTAATCAGGGCTCGGTTTCTCAAAACCATCTTACTGCTAAGTTCATCATTAGAATCATTGGATGCCTTAAGATGCCTTTGGGAAACCGGAACCAATATCCAGTTTCCTCCTCTTCTTCCTCCTCCTTTTTCGATGTGACAGTCATCTCCTCCTCCTCCTCTTTCACTCCAAACACGGGAGCCTCCTCTTCTTTCACTGTAACATCCTCCTCCTCTTCCACTCTGAACACGTCTTCCTCTTCTTTCACTGTAACATCCTCCTCCTCTTTCACTCTGAACGCGTCTTCCTCTTCTTTCACTGTAACGTCTTTCTCTTCTTCTTTCACGGTAACAGCCTCACCCTCTACTTGTTTTTGTATTGTAACATCCTCCTCTTCCTCCTCCTCTTTCACTAGAGCTTCTTTCTCCGTCCAGCAGACCTCCTCTTCTTTAGCAGGAGGAGAGTAGCTTAGTGAACTCATGGTCGGGGATGTTAGCTAGCTAGGCTAGTGCTAACTTAACCAGCCAGCTAGCTGACCAATAACAACAACACCGTAAATATGAAATTAAATGGGATAACTAACTAGACGACAGAAGTGGGTTTAAAACACAGTGGCTAATATACCAGAAAGCGTCTAAAGAGCTTTATTGGTTGGCAGGGACGGCTTGTCCAATAGGGCGATATGGGCGACGCACTGCCAAACGGGAAAAGGAAGGGATTTTTTTTCTAATCAATTATATCACGGCAACAGCAGTTATCAGTGTTCACGTCTGATCTGCCAGCCACTAAATGTCAAATCAGGCTAAAGTCGTGCTTCAAATGGCCCCGCCCGTTTTTTGGGCGATTTCAGTCAGGTTGAAAATCGCCCAGAAGTCTCTCATAGCCTGTCATGTAAAATCTATTTTTTTCACATTTCAAAGCTTTCAATACATTCTCTATGGGTGTCTGTGTGCATGCACTTACGCGCTTTCGTCATACGTGACGTAACGTTGAACGTAACTAAGACAATGGCCGCTAGCAGCGTCTATGTTGCGACCTGCAGTGTGGCGTTATTTTATGTTTTTAATTTGTAGACTTAGTTTACAAACATTCTGCAAACATTCTGCTTTGGACTGATCTTCGGTTTTGGACTGATCTTGTTGATCGTGTACATACCCGCTACGAACGGACTAAATAATGAAAACGCTGCTGGCAGCGGAATCCCAATACAGCTGGGAGACTTGGCTGGATGACAGAGTCCCGGACAGAGAGGTGGAGCCGGCGGCTTCACCCTGGTCAGAGCGGACCGCGATCCTGGTAAGAGAGCGACTCTGTACCCCGACATTGAACTGCTTTCTGTGTCATTGAACCTTACTATTGTTGATAAAACAAGTTTACTGGAGAACGGAGAAAAAGTAGAGACTTTTGGACAAGGTGGATAATTGTATAATATATGCAGTTTATTCAGAGGTAAAGATATCTGGAATCGCGTGCACGGACCCGTTCGTCAAACTCGTAGGGAGTTTATCAGAAGAGCCCCTAAACATTGTGTGCTGACATTTTATACAATAAAATGAAGTAGGTTGAATCTAGTAGTTCTGATCTTCTGATTGGTCCTGATGAGTTGGGCGATGTCACCTCCAGGCTAGTGTCACTGTTGCATTGGCTCTGAGTCGGGTTCTCTGTCTTCAGATGTTCAGCCTAAGAGAAGAGGATTTGTGTGTGTGTGTGTGTGTTTGTTATCAGTGTGTGTGTGTGTGTGTGTGTGTTTGTTATCAGTGATGATGTGTGTGTGTGTGTGTGTGTGTTTATCAGTGATGATGTGTGTGTGTGTGTGTGTGGGTGTGTGTGTGTGTGTCCTCAGGGCAATAACTCGTGAGTTGGAAGAACTGAGAGACCTATGGCGTGGGTGTTATCCTTAGCCACCTGCTGACAAGGCTGACAAGATAGGACTCTTGTTCATTCTATTGAATACAAAGGCCCAACACAAAATGGGTCATGCACAAGATTTTAGTCAGACCAAGCTATAACATTATATATTTACTACGACAGTATATTCAACCAAAAGCTAATATAACAAAGGCATCAGAGATTATTTATAATCTGTCACAGAAACTGGAATCCATCTCCCCAGATCAGTCAATAAATGCTTCTGGTATTGACTTATATGCTGCCCCTGTCTTCATGTTGTTGCTGGACATATCTTTTTTAAAATGTGTGTAGGTCACCTAAATCATCAGAAAAATTGCCCCTCCTGAGAATTTTTTCAGGAGCCGCCACTGTTGGTTGGGCTATTTTGTCTAGCAAGCTACCGAGGTGTCTGACTAACTGTTGCTGCTGTTGAAAGAAGCGTCCCGTCCACTAGATTATACGTCACACTAGCAGCATAGCCTTAAAGTCCCACATCGCCATCTGCTGACTGGAGTGGGTAACGAAGTTGAGTAAAATGTAGATTTTATTTTCAGACAAAAAGTTAAAGCGTAGGAAGCATGAGTTTTTTTTACCCACCAATGTAACAACACAGTGTGGTTAAAGACTTAGTAAATTAGTTGTAGTCACGATCTGGTTAGCTATAAGAACAAACAGTTATGTTTTTGCGTTATTACGTATTTCTATCTTCTAAACTACCCATAGTTCTCAACGTCATATGGGGGATCTACTCTGTGCTACCGAGTTCATATGCTAGCTCAAACTGACTAATCTCAGCCACACCTCATGCTCTTCTCAGACTGTGTGGCCAAAGACTTTTATAACTAACCCAAGATAGACCAGAGCCTGTTGTTTCCAATGGGAGCAAATTAATCATAGTGGGCAGAACAAGCAAGGAGGTGGGCAGAGCCAAGCAGGAGCAAGAGAGGTCCTATTGGCGCATTCTAGAATCTATTTGCATATTTCCTTTAGGGAACGCCTACTTTGTGAAGATTGCCCATGTGCAATAACTCAATTCGCCCTTGCACTCCTAAACAACGCAATTTTTTACAACTTTGACAAAGGGCAAAGTCTACAAAACGTAGTCCACTCTGTTTGTTACAGATTCTAGTAATGGAAACAGAAAACTGTATTGAGATCAAATGTTTCATAGATTAAAAAATAAAAAAGCAGAATATCGGCCAAAATCCATCTCGCTCCATCTTCTCCCGCCACTGGGCTTCCTCTCATCACCATATTTGGTACTGAGTTGAAACGCCAACCGGATGTTTCACATTTATACATCAGGTGAAATATCTGGCCCATTGTTCTATCTGTGGTGTGGTTGTGTTATCAGGTGGTGGGCAGAAGCTGAAAAGAGTGAAGTTAATCGATGCCAGTCGAGAGAGGACCAGATTTTTTTGTATAAGATCCCAGTCGAGGAAGGACCTGATTTTTTTGTATATGACAGTAAAATATTGTTATGATGACTATAACATTTGTTGGCACCTTAAATTCTTGCACATTTTCGCATTAAAACGTATATTTCAACACTCTGTCTGCTCAGGCAACATTGATGAACTCCTAAACTTGGAACCAATCAGAGGTCCCGTACATATCCCTCGTAATGAAGGCAGCCAATGGCCTGTTTCTATCTACGATGTAACTTCTTGTGAAAACTGCTGTCTGATGGAGAGAAACAGAAATATCTAGCTCCCGAAGACTGAAATAAGATAAATATAATGTTTCGAGTGCACTTGAAATATTCAGCATGCAATAAGAATTGTCTTGATAGTATGAAGAGGTACCTCCACGGACATTTTATCCAATGTATTGAAAGCTAGTCAATGTTACAGTTTGAATAGCCTAGCCAGCTACTGTAAATGTCAATGTGTGTTTCATTATCTAGTGCTCTCTCTGTCAGTGAATTACATTTTGAATCATGTTTTGTCATGATTATATATCTCATTTCAAGTAACTAGCTGCAGGCTTAAAGAAACATTCCAATCATATACTTTGCACAGAAACCCAAATAAAAGCATGTATATAGAAAGAACTGTGTGTGTCATATCTGCTAGAATGGAGGTTTAGAAACGACAGCTACATATTAGCCTGACCCTGCCAGCCGTTCTGTACCTTGTCACACCACCCTGGATTATTGACCTCTGCCTTCCCTGAGACTGCCTGCCGTTCTGTACTTTTTGGACTCTGATCTGGATTACTGATCTCTGCCTGCCCTGAGACTGCCTGCCGTTCTGTACGTTTTGGACTCTGATCTGGATTACTGATCTCTGCCTGCCCTTGACCTGTTGTTTACCTGCCCCCTGATTTTGCAATAACCTTTTGTTACTTCGACACTGTCAACATCTGAGTCTTCTCCTGGATTGGTTGAAAACTGATACTGAAGTTACATACTATATTGACTAAGATATGTGTTGATTTTGCACCATATTGGTCTGTCATTGGGTTCATTTGTTTTGCAATATGTTCAATTCAAATCAAGCTTTATTTATACAGCACATTTCAGACATTGATGCGACACAATGCGCTTCACAGGAAATAACTAATAAAAACAATGAAAATAAAAACTGAAATATTTACACAACAATCGCAAGGATAAAAAAACTAAAGAATATCAATAAAAACTGAAAGACTAAAGAGCATCTAAGGAAATAACATTGATTAAAATAGTAAGAATATGATGTAATATCCAACCCAAAGTATAAGCTAGTTTTACTACATTGTAAACAATAGAATTGTGCCAATAAAATTCAGTTAGTCGCATAAATGATTGTGATGACTAAATGTTACATTACATTGAACATTATGAAATATCAAAACCGAAACCCCTTTGTTAATATGTATTGGCAATAATTCACTTCCAATAGGGAGGCATGGAATAATAAAAAAATGTATATTTTGTCAGGCTGGATGTTTGAAATATGAGTAGGTGATTTGAGTCATGCTTCTTCAGTAGTGGAATAAAGACAATTAGCACTTGAATGTTGTAAAGAAAATACTGGAGTGATGTAAGATTGTTCATAAAACAGTTCATAGACCCATTTTCTATACTGCGTCAATGTTTATAGGCTGCAAGTACGTTGAAATAAGTTATTTTGAAGTCGTTGAAACAATGACCTGAGAAATCTCTTCAACTTTCACTTTCAACCAAAACCGAACATAGATTGGATCTCGGGCATAGTCGTCTTTTCAACTACATTTTGCAAGGTGGGATACTGCCCAATGTCAAAACACCGTTTTAACGTGTCCAAATCAATAACCATTATGCAGAAACAGTTTGTGATAAATGGAAAACCTAAACATAAAATGTACTATCAACACAAACATGCCACAATAGTAATCATAATACTTGTACACAATTCTTTTTTAATCTTCAACATAGGAATGCTACCAAAAAGAACTTAATGAAACTGGTTACAATTGACGGAGTCACCCATAATTCACCAAATGATATTTTGAAGGAAGAAACAAAGTACTTTAAGCATATGTTTTCTTTTCAGTCGCCTCCATCTCCTCTAATTGAAGCTAATTGTAGAGATTTTTTTTCTATTGATAATGTCAAATTAACAGCCACACAGAAAGACTCATGTGAAGGTGAAATTACAGAGGAGGAACTTCTGGATGCAATTAAAGACTTTAAGTCCGGGAAAACTCCAGGGTTGGATGGCATACCAATCGAGGTATACCAAACCTTTTTTGATATACTAAGAGGACCGTTATTAGCATGTTTTAACCACTCCTATGTAAATGGTAGATTATCTGACACTCAAGAAGAAGGTCTGATCTCATTATTACTGAAACAGGATACAAGTGGAAAATATAAAGATCCAGTCCATTTACAAAATTGGAGGACCCTTACACTTCAGTGTTGTGATGCAAAAATCCTAGCAAAATGTATAGCGCATAGAATTAAAAAGGTATTGTCGGATATTATTCATTCTAATCAGACAGGTTTTTTACATGGACGATACATTGGAGATAGTATAAGGCAAGTATTGGAAACAATAGAACACTAAGGAAAATAAGGGAAACCAGGCCTGCTATTCATAGCAGACTTCGAAAAGGCATTTGATAAAGTTCGACTGGGGTTTATATATAAATGCCTGGAGCATTTCAATTTTGGAGAATCTCTTATAAAATGGGTCAAAATCATGTATAGTAACCCTAGGTGTAAAATAGTAAATAATGGCTATTTCTCAGAAAGTTTTAAACTGTCAAGAGGAGTGAAACAAGGTTGTCCACTATCGGCATATCTATTTATTGTGGCCATCGAGATGTTAGCTATTAAAATCAGATCCAATAATAATATCAGAGGATTAGAAATACAGGGCTTAAAAACAAAGGTGTCATTGTACGCAGATGATTCATGTTTTCTTTTAGATCCACAACTAGAATCCCTCCACAGCCTAGATCCACAACTAGAATCCCTCCACAGCCTCATAGAGGATCTAGATACATTTTCTAACCTCTCTGGATTAAAACCAAATTATGACAAATGTACTATATTACGTATTGGATCACTAAAAAATAAAAATTTTACATTACCATGTAGTTTACCAATAAAATGGTCTGATGGTGATGTGAATATACTCGGAATACATATCCCAAAGGAAATAAATGATCTCACTTCAATAAATTTTAATAGAAAGTTAGCAAAAATAGATAAGATCTTACTACCATGGAAAGGAAAATACTAATACTCTTTAGTATTATCCCAGTTTACCTATTTGCTTATGGTCTTGCCTACGCCTAGCAAACAGTTTTTTAAATTATGAGAAAAAAATATTCAATTTTATTTGGAACGGCAAGCCAGACAAAATTAAAAGAGCATATTTATATAATGAATATGAATTCGGAGGACAGAAATTATTAAATATTAAAGCATTAGACCTATCACTAAAATCTTCAGTCATCCAAAAGTTATACTTAAATCCGAACTGGTTCTCAAGCAAATTAGTAAGATTGTCTCACCCACTGTTCAAAAAAGGCCTTTTTCCCTTTATTCAGATTACAACCTCTCACTTTCAGTTATTTGAAAAGGAAATAATCTCCCAAATGTCACTATTTCTAAAACAAGCCATAGAAAGTTGGTTGCAATTTCAATTTAATCCTCCAGATTAAATTTGTCTGTAAAACATCACAGTACGGTTGAAATATATATGGCAAATAGAAATCCTATATGGATGGTGTTAAGAGATAGATGGGAGGTAATGAATAGAGTTGAAGGATGGGACTAATAACAAATAACAACAAATAATAACAAAGATAGCTAATAATGTAAGCATACTGTGTCCATAATAAGTATATAGGTTGTATGTTGGGAGCTTTTGGGAAAGATTTTTTTAACAAGCACCTTATAAACTGCACAAGCACCAAAAACACTGTTGTTTTGACAAGTGGCAATAAATCACTAATATCGATTAGGGGGGAAAATCAGGTTGTACCTGCTGTTGAAACTAACACAACTAAAAAAACACATGGATATCTTTTACCTCACTGGTTAGAGGACAACCTGCAGAAGACAGTCAGCTACAGTGATGCATTTACATTTAGGGGTCCCCAAAACGAAGAGAAACTTCAACACTTATTTTGTGTTTTTGTTAATCACATAAAAGTACTCGTTTAGGGTTCTACATTGTGAAATTCATTAAAATCCTCCTACTACAATGTTAAAACATTATTTCATTGATATCATGAAACAACTCCATGTATGGACTTGCTGATGTTTAAATCAGAGCTCTTTTACCAGCATTTCTCTTCCCACATTGAGCACAGCTATAAGGTTTCTCTCCTGTGTGTGTTCTCAAATGTGCCATCAGGGTGCTTGATCGACTAAAACTCTTCCCACATTGATCGCAGCTATAAGGTTTCTCTCCTGTGTGTGTTCTCAAATGTGCCATCAGGGTGCTTGATCGACTAAAACTCTTCCCACATTGATCGCAGCTATAAGATTTCTCTCCTGTGTGTGTTCTCTGGTGTATGGTCAGCTGGCTAGATGTAGTAAAACTCTTCCCACATTGATCACAGCTATAAGATTTCTCTCCTGTGTGTGTTCTCTGGTGTATAGTCAGATGGCTAGATGTAGTAAAACTCTTCCCGCATTGATCACAGCTATAAGGTTTCTCTCCTGTGTGTGTTCTCTGGTGTATAGTCAGATGGCTAGATGAAGTAAAACTCTTCCCACATTGATCACAGCTATAAGGTTTCTCTCCAGTGTGCGTTCTCAAATGTACCATCAGGTTACTTGAGTGAGCAAAAATCTTCCCACATTGATCACAGCTATAAGGCTTCTCCCCTGTGTGGGTTTTCTGGTGTGATTTTAAATATTGGGATGAAACAAAACTCTTTCCACAGTCAGAGCAGTGGTAAGGTTTCGCTATTGTGTGTCTTCTCTTGTGTGATTTTAAATATTGGGAAGAAACAAAACCCTTTCCACAGTCAGAGCAGTGGTAAGGTGTCTCTCCTGTGTGTTTTCTCTGGTGTATAGTCAGCTGGCTAGATGTAGGAAAACTCTTCCCACATTTATCACAGCTATAAGGTTTCTCTCCTGCATGGATTCTCTGATGTCTTTTAAGGTCTGCTGAAGAGTTGAATATCTTCCCACAGTCAGAGCAGTGGTGAGATTTCTTCCCTGTGGGT
This sequence comes from Coregonus lavaretus, assembly GCF_964263955.1. Classification (NCBI taxonomy): domain Eukaryota; kingdom Metazoa; phylum Chordata; class Actinopteri; order Salmoniformes; family Salmonidae; genus Coregonus; species Coregonus lavaretus. The sequence continues at coordinate 1,399,488 of NW_028163497.1, forward strand.
TTCCGCTGGTGTTTCTTGAGGTGTTCTGATGTGGAGAGACTCTTCTCTGACTCCTCAGCTTCATGATGTTGTTGAGGCTCCCCAGAGGATCCACAATAGTCACGTCTCTCTCCTGTGTGAACAACAAAGTCAGACAGATGGTTAAAGGCCCACAACAGCAGAAATCCACTTTTTATTTGAGCTAAAAGGTGATGCACATGATGTTGTACAACAATGTATATCTGTAATGAATGTTTAAATGCTTTAAACCTTTTTGACTATTGTTTTAATAACAACTGAGCAACAACAGATATATTTAGTCTTGTTTTTTTTCACAGTAGTGGAAGATTCTGGGATATAAATTAGTTATTAAAGTTGCTGAATCCCTAAGCAGTGTGCCAGATGACTTGGTCACCAATATAGGACCCTTTCTGTGTATGCAAAAATTGCCGCACGAGGGCGATGCGTACGCAATTTGGTTGCAGAAACTCCTCCCTGCTAATGCGGAAACCGCTACTATATCTGCGTGGGCAAAAATGTATTCACAATGTATTCTGAATATTACCACACATTGTCAGAGCAAGATCGGGAGCTACTCAAGGAAACTCACATTAGCCTCCATTTACAGGTTGCTTATGAGTGCATGTCACACTACTTTTGGATTATAATTGATAAGGCTCATTTGAATGTCTTGTTCAATATAATGTTTGAGTAAAATGCTCTTTGGCTAGCTTTGCTACCAGCCTGTTAATGAGCGTTAGCATTCAAGCTAACAAGAGCTGCATCCAAAATAGGTATTTTGCAACTATCACAACTAAATATTATCTTAGCGACTGTTCAAGCAATAATCAAAACAAAAATTGTATTCCCATGACAACCCAAAAAGTGTGTTGTTTAGAAGTAATAACCTGGTAAATCTAGGATGTTGAATGGTCCCAGATGGTGAACAGCAGTTTATTTAGAAGTAATAACCTGGTAAATCTAGGATGTTGAATGGTCCCAGATGATGAACAGCAGTTTATTTAGAAGTAATAACCTGGTAAATCTAGGATGTTGAATGGTCCCAGATGATGAACAGCAGTTTATTTAGAAGTAATAACCTGGTAAATCTAGGATGTTGAATGGTCCCAGATGGTGAACAGCAGTTTATTTAGAAGTAATAACCTGGTAAATCTAGGATGTTGAATGGTCCCAGATGATGAACAGCAGTTTATTTAGAAGTAATAACCTGGTAAATCTAGGATGTTGAATGGTGCCAGATGATGAAAAGCAGTTTATTTAGAAGTAATAACCTGGTAAATCTAGGATGTTGAATGGTCCATGATGGTGAACAGCAGTTTATTTAGAAGTAATAACCTGGTAAATCTAGGATGTTGAATGGTCCCAGATGGTGAACAGCAGTTTATTTAGAAGTAATAACCTGGTAAATCTAGGATGTTGAATGGTCCCAGATGGTGAACAGCAGTTTATTTAGAAGTAATAACCTGGTAAATCTAGGATGTTGAATGGTCCCAGATGATGAACAGCAGTTTATTTAGAAGTAATAACCTGGTAAATCTAGGATGTTGAATGGTCCCAGATGGTGAACAGCAGTTTATTTAGAAGTAATAACCTGGTAAATCTAGGATGTTGAATGGTCCCAGATGATGAACAGCAGTTTATTTAGAAGTAATAACCTGGTAAATCTAGGATGTTGAATGGTCCCAGATGGTGAACAGCAGTTTATTTAGAAGTAATAACCTGGTAAATCTAGGATGTTGAATGGTCCCAGATGATGAACAGCAGTTTATTTAGAAGTAATAACCTGGTAAATCTAGGATGTTGAATGGTCCCAGATGGTGAACAGCAGTTTATTTAGAAGTAATAACCTGGTAAATCTAGGATGTTGAATGGTCCCAGATGATGAACAGCAGTTTATTTAGAAGTAATAACCTGGTAAATCTAGGATGTTGAATGGTCCCAGATGATGAACAGCAGTTTATTTAGAAGTAATAACCTGGTAAATCTGTATGGTTGAGAGGCATGAAGCAAAAGGAATGGCATATAAGTCTGGCTGCATAACCGATTAGCATACGTACTGAAAAAAAAAAAAGTATGCACTCTGGATAAGAGCGTCTGCTAAATGACTAAAATGTAAATGTACAAAAATGTACTGCAAATTGAGAAATCATGTGAATAAACTGAATAAAAATAACCTACTGTAGGACCCATAACTTCACCTCACAACAACAACATAGACTTACTGTAGGACACATAACTTCACCTAACAACATAGACCTACTGTAGGACCCATAACTTCACCTAACAATAACATAGACCTACTGTAGGACCCATAACTTCACCTAACAACATATACCTACTGTAGGACCCATAACTTCACCTAACAATAACATAGACCTACTGTAGGACCCATAACTTCACCTAACAACAACATAGACCTACTGCAGGACCCATAACTTCACCTAACAACATATATCTACTGTAGGACCCATAACTTCACCTAACAACATAGACCTACTGTAGGACCCATAACTTCACCTAACAACATAGACCTACTGTAGGACCCATAACTTCACCTAACAATAACACAGACCTACTGTAGGACCCATAACTTCACCTAACAACATAGACCTACTGTAGGACCCATAACTTCACCTAACAACAACATAGACCTACTGTAGGACCCATAACTTCACCTAACAACAACAACAACATAGACCTACTGTAGGACCCATAACTTCACCTAACAACAACAACAACATAGACCTACTGTAGGACCCATAACTTCACCTAACAATAACACAGACCTACTGTAGGACCCATAACTTCACCTAACAATAACACAGACCTACTGAAGGACCCATAACTTCACCTAACAACAACAACAAGATAGACCTATTGCAGGACCCATAACTTCACCTAACAACATAGACCTACTGTAGGACCCATAACTTCACCTAACATCATAGACCTACTGTAGGACCCATAACTTCACCTAACAACATAAACCTACTGTAGGACCCATAACTTCACCTAACAATAACATAGACCTACTGTAGGACCCATAACATCACCAAACAACAACATAGACCTATTGCAGGACCCATAACTTCACCTAACAACATAGACCTACTGTAGGACCCATAACTTCACCTAACAACAAAATAGACCTACTGTAGGACCCATAACTTCACCTAACAACATAGACCTACTGTAGGACCTATAACTTCACCTAACAATAACATAGACCTACTGTAGGACCCATAACATCACCAAACAACAACATAGACCTATTGCAGGACCCATAACTTCACCTAACAACATAGACCTACTGTAGGACCCATAACTTCACCTAACAACATAGACCTACTGTAGGACCCATAACTTCACCTAACAATAACATAGACTTACTGTAGGACCCATAACTTCACCTAACAACATAGACCTACTGTAGGACCCATAACTACACCTAACAACAAAATAGACCTACTGTAGGACCCATAACTTCACCTAACAATAACACAGACCTACTGTAGGACCCATAACTTCACCTAACAACAACAACAACATAGACCTACTGTAGGACCCATAACTTCACCTAACAATAACACAGACCTACTGTAGGACCCATAACTTCACCTAACAATAACACAGACCTACTGTAGGACCCATAACTTCACCTAACAACAACAACAACATAGACCTATTGCAGGACCCATAACTTCACCTAACAATAACATAGACCTACTGTAGGACCCATACCTTCACCTAACAACAACAACATAGACCTACTGTAGGACCCATAACTTCACCTAACAACATAGACCTACTGTACGACCCATAATTTCACCTAACAACAACATAGACCTACTGTAGGACCCATAACTTCACCTAACAATAACATAGACCTACTGTAGGACCCATAACATCACCTAACAACATAGACCTACTGTACGACCCATAATTTCACCTAACAACAACATAGACCCACTGTAGAACCCATATCTTCACCGGATATCTCGGGTCCGTTCAATGTATAGTTGAAGTCGGAAGTTTACATAAACTTAGGTTGGAGTATTTAAAACTCGTTTTTCAACCACTCTTGTTAACAAACTATAGTTTTGGCAAGTCGGTTAGGACATCTACTTTGTGCATGACACAAGTAATTTTTCCAATATTTGTTTACAGACAGATTATTTCACTTATAATTCACTGTATCACAATTCCAGTGGGTCAGAATTTTACATATACTAAGTTGACTGTGCCTTTAAACAGCTTGGAAAATTCCAGAAAATGATGTCATGGCTTTAGAAGCTTCTGATAGGCTAATTGACATCATTTGAGTCAATTGGAGGTGTACCTGTGGATGTATTTCAAGGCCTACCTTCAAACTCAGTGCCTCTTTGCTTGACATCATAGGAAAATCAAAAGAAATCAGCCAAGACCTCAGAAAAAAACGTGTAGACCTCCACAAGTCTGGTTCATCCTTGGGAGCAATTTCCAAACGCCTGAAGGTACCACGTTCATCTGTACAAACAATAGTACGCAAGTATAAACACCATGGGACCACTCAGCCGTCACACCGCTCAGGAAGGAGACGCGTTCTGTCTCCTAGAGATGAACGTACTTTGGTGCGAAAAGTGCAAATCAATCCCAGAACAACAGCAAAGGACCTTGTGAAGATGCTGGAGGAAACAGGTACAGAAGTATCTATATCCACAGTAAAACGAGTCCTATATCGACATAACCTGAAAGGCCGCTCAGCAAGGAAGAAGCCACTGCTCCAAAACCGCCATAAAAAAGCCAGACTACGGTTTGCAACTGCACATGGGGACAAAGATCTTACTTTTTGGAGAAATGTCCTCTGGTCTGATGAAACAGAAATAGAACTGTTTGGCCATAATGACCATCGCTATGTTTGGAGGAAAAAGGGGGACGCTTGCAAGCCGAAGAACACATTTTACATTTACATTTACATTTTAGTCATTTAGCAGACGCTCTTATCCAGAGCGACTTACAGTTAATGCATACCCCCTGTGGGAATCAAACCCACAACCCTGGCGTTGCAAACGCCATGCTCTATCAACTGAGCTACATCCCTGCCGGCCATTCCCTCCCCTACCCTGGACGACACTGGGCCAATTGCGCGCCGCCCCATTGGTCTCCCGGTCGCGGCCGGCTATGACAGAGCCTGGATTCGAACAAGCATACTTCCAAAGTTGTGCCAAAATAGATAAGGACAACAAAGTCAAGGTATTGGAGTGGCCATCACAAAGCCCTGACCTCAATCCTATAGAACATTTGTGGGCAGAACTGAAAAAGCGTGTGCGAGCAAGGAGGCCTACAAACCTGACTCCGTTACACCAGCTCTGTCAGGAGGAATGGGCCAAATTTCACCCAACTTATTGTGGGAAGCTTGTGGAAGGCTACTCGAAACGTTTGACCCGAGTTAAACAATTTAAAGTCAATGCTACCAAATACTAATTGAGTGTATGTAAACTTCTGACCCACTGGAAATGTAATGAAATAAATAAAAGCTGAAATAAATCACTATTATTATGACATTTCACATTCTTAAAATAAAGTGGTGATCCTAACTGACCTAAGACAGGGAATTTTTACTAGGATTAAATGTCAGTAATTGTGAAAAAACTGAGTTTAAATGTATTTGGCTAAGGTGTATGTAAACTTCCGACTTCAACTGTACGTGTGTAAAAATCAGACCGGACACATGGCATGTAACCTCTGTTGCTCTTCAGACGCAAAAGGAGGAGGTGAAAAGGGAATTCACTCCAAAGCTAAGGACTGGACACAGGGCATGTAACCTCTGTTGCTCTTCAGACCCAAAAGGAGGAGGTGAAAAGGGAATTCACTCCAAAGCTAAGGACCTGTAGGACATAGCCATGACCTTAGTGGGCAAAGGCCGCATTTGGACGCAACGTCACCTTATGACTTAAGGAATAAAAACAGCAACACCTCCACCACAGGCATTCCTGTATTTCCACTAGATGTTATATCCCTGTATTGCTACAGCTGTATCATCAAAGGAATTATCTAAGTGACTTTCAGAGATGGCCAGTATATTTATTTTTAAATTTTTATTTCACCTTTATTTAACCAGGTAAGCCAGTTGAGAACAAGTTCTCATTTACAACTGCGACCTTGCCAAGATAAAGCAATGCAGTGCGATAAAAACAACAGAGTTACATATGGGGTAAAAAAACATAAAGTCAGAAAATACAACAGAAAATATATATACAGTGTGTGCAAATGTAGCAAGTTATGGAGGTAAGGCAATAAATAGGCTATAGTGCAAACTAATTACAATTAGTATTAACACTGGAATGCTAGATGTGCAAGAGATTATGTGCAAATAGAGATACTGGGGTGCAAAAGAGCAAAATAAATAACAATATAGGGATGAGGTAGTTGGGTGGGCTAATTACAGATGGGCTGTGTACAGGTGCAGTGATCGGTAAGCTGCTTTGACAACTGATGCTTAATGTCAGTGAGGGAGATAAGTGTCTCCAGCTTCAGAGATTTTTGCAATTCGTTCCAGTCATTGGCAGCAGAGAACTGGAAGGAATGGCGGCCAAAGGAGGTGTTGGCTTTGGGGATGACCAGTGAGATATACCTGCTGGAGCGCAGACTACGGGTGGGTGCTGCTATGGTGACCAATGAGCTAAGATAAGGCGGGGATTTGCCTAGCAGTGATTTATAGATGGCCTGGAGCCAGTGGGTTTGACGACGAATATGTATATGAATGTTATCCGATGTTAGCAAGTTATTGATTTCATGAACCTTATTTCTAAGGCTACATATTTTTCCTATTTTGTTGTCTTACAACCTGGAATTAAAATGGATTTTGGGGGGTCTGTATCATTTCATTTACACAACATGCCTACCACTTTGAAGATGCTAAATATTTTTTTTATTGTATAACAAACAAGAAATAAGACAAAAAAACAGAACTTGAGTGTGCATAACTATTCACCCCCCCCCCCAAAGTCAATACTTTGTAGAGACACCTTTTGCAGCAATTACAGCTGCAAGTCTCTTGGGGTATGTCTCTATAAGCTTGGCACATCTAGCCACTGGGATTTTTTTCCCATTCTTCAAGGCAAAACTGCTCCTTCAAGTTGGATGGGTTCTGCTGTTGTACAGCAATCTTTAAGTCATACCACATATTCTCAATTGGATTGAGGTCTAGGCTTTGACTAGGTCATTCCAAGACATTTAAATGTTTCCCCTTAAACCACTCAAGTGTTGCTTTAGCAGTATGCTTAGGGTCATTGTCCTGCTGGAAGGTGAACCTCCGTCCCAGTCTCAAACCTCCGGAAGACTGAAACAGGTTTCCCTCAAGAATTTCCCTGTATTTAGCGCCATCCATCATTCCTTCAATTCTGACCAGTTTCCCAGTCCCTGCTGATGAAAAACATCCCCACAGCATGATGCTGCCACCACCATGCTTCACTGTGGGGATGGTGTTCTCGGGGTGATGAGAGGTGTTGGGTTTGCGGCAGACATTTTCCTTGATGGCCAAAAAGCTCAATTTTAGTCTCATCTGACCAGAGTACCTTCTTCCATATGTTTGGGGAGTCTCCCATATGGCTTTTGGCGAACACCAAACATGTTTGCTTATTTTTTTCTTTAAGCAATGGCTTTTTTCTGGCCACTCTTCCGAAAAGCTCAGCTCTGTGGAGTGTACGGCTTAAAGTGGTCCTATGGACAGATACTCCAATCTCTGCTGTGGAGCTTTGCAGCTCCTTCAGGGTTATCTTTGGTCTCTTTGTTGCCTCTCTGATTAATGCCCTCCTTGCCTGGTCCATGAGTTTTGGTGGGCGGCCCTCTCTTGGCAGGTTTGTTGTGGTGCCATATTCTTTCAATTTTTTAATAATGGATTTAATGGTGCTCTGTGGGATGTTCAAAGTTTCAGATATTTTTTTATAACCCAATCCTGATCTGTACTTCTCCACAACTTTGTCCCTGACCTGTTTGGAGAGCTCCTTGGTCTTCATTGTGCCGCTTGCTTGGTGGTGTTGCAGACTATGGGGCCTTTCAGAACAGGTGTATATATTATGAGATCATGTTACACTTAGATTGCACACAGGTGGACTTTATTTAACTAATTATGTGACTTCTGAAGGTAATTGGTTGCACCAGATCTTATTTAGGGGCTTCATAGCAAAGGGGGTGAATACATATACACGCACCACTTTTCTGTTATATCTTTTTTAGAATTTCTTGAAACAAGTTATTTTTTTCATTTCACTAAACCAATTTTGACTATTTTGTGTATGTCCATCACATTACAGGTTGTAATGCAACAAAATAGGAAAAACGCCCAGTGGGATGAATACTTTTGTAAAGCACTGTACATCACTGGGGCCAAACTCCCTGTCATTCAGGACCTCTATACCAGACGGTGTCAGAGGAAAACCCTAGAAATTGTCAAAGACTCCAGCCACCGAAGTGACGGCCTGTACTCTCTGCTACCGCACAGCAAGCGGTACCGGAGCACCAATGTCTGGGACCAACAGGTTCCTGAACAGCTTTTACCCCAAAGCCATAAGACTGCTGAACAGTTCATCAAATGGCTACTGGACTATTTACATTAACACCCTTTATTATTTATTAATTTATCCCCAAATAATGCACTCACTCTCTTGCTAGACTCTACCCACACACTCACACACACTACTAGTGTTGCACGGTACCACGGGAATATCACGGTAGCAAAACATCATGATACACTACATAACCAAAAGTATGTGGACACCTGCTGGTCGAACACCTCACTCCAAAATCATGGGCATTAATATGGAGTTGGTTCCCCCCCCCCTTTGCTGCTATAACAGCCTCCACTCTTCTGGGAAGGCTTTCCACTAGATGTTGGAACATTGCTGCGGGGACTTTCTTCCATTCAGCCACAAGAGCATTAGTGAGGTCGGGCACTGACGTTGGGCGATTAGGCCTGGCTCGCAGTCGGTGTTCCAATTTATCCCAAAGGTGTTCGATGGGGTTGAGGTCAGGGCTCTGTGCAGGCAAGTCAAGTTCTTCCACACCGATCTCAAGAAACCATTTCTGTTTGGACTTCTGCTTTGTCATGCTGAAATAGGAAAAGGCCTTCCCCAAACTGTTGCCACAAAGTTGGAAGCACAGAATCGTCTAGAACGTCATTGTATGCTGTAGCGTTAAGATTTCCCTTCACTGGAACTAAGGGGCCTAGCCCCAACCATAAAAAACTGACCCAGATCATTATTCCTCCTCCACCTAACATTACAGTTGGCACTACGCATTCGGGCAGATAGTGTTCTCATGGCATCCGCTAAACCCAGATTCGTCCTTCGGACTGCCAGATGGTGAAGCGTGATTCATCCCTCCAGAGAACGCGTTTCTACTGCTCCAGAGTCCAATGGCGGCGAGCTTTACACCACTCCAGCCGACGCTTGGCATTGAGCATGGTGATCTTAGGCTTGTGTGCGACTGCTCGGCCAAGGAAACCCATTTCATGAAGCTCCCGACGAACACTTCTTGTGCTGACGTTGCTTCCAGAGGCAGTTTGGAACTCTTTAGCACTCTTCAGTAAGGCCATTCTACTGCCAATGTTTGTCTATGGAGACTGCATGGCGTTGTGCTCGATTTCATACACCTGTCAGCAACGGTTGTGGCTGAAATAGCTGAATCCACTAATTTGATGGGGTGTCCACATACTTTTGTATATATTGTGTATTTGCGAATGCTCAACTAAAAAAATCTTGGTCGACAAAAACAGCCTATCGACCAAACAATCGACCAGTCGACTAGGGTCAGCCCTAATAAAAATGAAAATACATTTGCAGAATATTATCCAATGACTTATCAACAGCTCCAACAATTTGACCCCCACAGGAAAGCCTCACTGGCAGATATAGAAAGACCCATATACTGTATAGCCATTGAATCTTTAAGAATATAATTTAACTTCGTTAAATTGATCAAATCAGTTATTGTTTTCTTGATCAAACCGTGAGCAACACCTGTCAAACTCATTTCTCTCAAAACACAGGGATGTCGATTCACACGGGACTAGTATTACCAGAGGACCTTGGAGTTCGCCAAAAAACAGTAGGTTATTCTGGCTTGAATTGTTACTCTCCTGCCATGTAAAAATGACTGCCATGGCAGATTCAGACGGGACTAAAATTGCAGATGTGGTGTTTTTGTGCTTGTGCATATAATTACATTCAGAACCGCGGACAGCGACAGTATCCAAAGCGGGAGAAAGTAAATTTGTTATAAAATAATATTAGATTTATTAGTGTTGCATCATAATTTTTTTATACATAATATAACCATATACAATTTATGCATCACATGTCTTAGAGCGATGGACTGTGCCATCTCCGTGGCCTCCACAAAGTCTTGTGCACCAGCTGTTCCGGACGACTGTATGATCACTCTCTCCTTAGCCGATGTGAGTATGACCTTTAACCCCTGTAAATCTAAGCCGTTGGGGGAGGGGGTGTAAACTGACATATGGAATTGTTTTAAGATGGTCGTACTATGGATTACTTAAATTACTTAGATTGAAGCAAATTTGCGTCAATTGACTCCAAGGGGTTAAACAGGTTAATCTTCACAGACAGATTACCAGGACGCGTACTCAGAGCATGCACTGACCAGATGGCAAGAGTCTTCACTGACATTTTAAAACGTCTCCCTGACCGTGTCTGTAATACCTACATGTTTCAAGCAGAGGCATTAATATGGAGTTGGTCCACCCTTTGCTGCTATAACAGCCTCCACTCTTCTAGGAAGGCTTTCCACTAGATGTTGGAACATTGCTGCGGGAACTTGCTTCCATTCAGCCACAAGAGCTTTAGTGAGGTCGGGCACTGACGTTGGGCGATTAGGACTGGCTCGCAGTCGGCCTTCCAATTCATCCCAAAGGTGTTCGATGGGGTTGAGGTCAGGGCAAGTCAAGTTCTTCCACACCGATCTCGACAAACCATTTCTGTTTGGACTTCGCTTTACGCACAGGGGCATTGTCATGCTGAAACAGGAAAGGGCCTTCCCCAAACTGTTGCCACAAAGTTGGAAGCACAGAATCATCTAGAATGTCACTGTATGCTGTAGCGTTAACATTTCCCTTCACTGGAACTAAGGGGACCGAACCATGAATAACAGCCAAGGGCCATTATTCCTCCTCCACCAAACATTACAGTTGGCACTATGCATTGGGGCAAGTAGTGTTCTCCGGGCGTCCGCTAAACCCAGATTCGTCCGTCGGATTGATCACTCCAGAGAACGCCTTTCTACTGCTCCAGAGTCCAATGGCAGCGAGCTTTACACCACTCCAGCCGACACTTGATATTGCGCATGGTGATCTGGGGCTTGTGTGCGGCTGCTCGGCCATGGAAACCCATTTCATGAAGCTCCCGACTAACAGTTATTCTGCTGACGTTGCTTCCAGAGGCAGTTTGGAACGCGCTTCAGCACTCGGCGGGCCCGTTCTGTGAGCTTGTGTGGCCTACCACTTCGCAGTTCAGCCGTTGTTGCTCCTAGACGTTTCCACTTCACAATAACAGCACTTACAGTTGACCGGGGCAGCTCTAGCAGGGCAGAAATTTGACGAACTGACTTGTTGGAAAGGTGGCATCCTATGACGGTGCTACGTTTAAAGTCACTGAGCGCTTCAGTAAGGCCATTCTACTGCCAATGTTTGTCTATGGAAATTGCATGGCTGTGTGCTCGATTTTATACACCTGTCAGCAACGGTTGTGGCTGAAACAGCTGAATCGACTAATTTGAAGGGGTGTCCACATACTTTTGTATATATAGTGTATTTGCGACTGCTCGACTAAAAAAATCTCTGTCGACAAAACAGCCTATCTACCAAACAATCGACCAGTCGACTAGGGTCAGCCCTAATAAAAATACATTTGCAGAATATTATACATTGACTTATCAACAGCTCCAACAATTTGACCCCCACAGGAAAGCCTCACTGGCAGATATAGAAAGACCCATAAACTGGATAGTCATTGATTCTTTAAGATTATAACTTTTAAATGCCTCAAATGTTTCAACTGTCTTACCCCATCAGAAACCAAAACATGAGCTCATATAACGCCACTGTTTGTAAACAAACACTGTATAGCCTCAATTTGGTTAAAACTGTGATTTTGACCTTATGGACGGCCAGTCCTTGTATTCATAGTGTAGTGAATTCCAGGGGTAGCCCTGAGCTGGACTCAAACCTGGGTCCAGAGACTGTCAAGCCAACACCTTATAACTGTTATACCAAGATGTCTGAACTTCTTGATGAGGTCGCTAGGTTTTGGGTTAAGGTTGCTACAATAGCTTTCTCTATGAATTTGAGAGTGGTTACATTTCTCCAGCCCCCATCCCTCAGCTGTTTACCAAACCAAGTCTAAGGGCAGCCATTTTGTTGCTGTTTAAATCCAAGGTTGTCCCTTTAAAAAAGCCACACATCAATCAATCAACCAATCTGCAGTTCAAACAATAACAAAGCTGTCATTCTGCCACTGTTTTGGTAATAAGATGATGGGGCTGGAGAAATGTAACCACTCTCACATTCATAGACAGACCTATGGATGCAAGGACTGACCATCCATGATATCACCATTATAGTTTTAACCATGTTGAGGCGATACAGTGTTGGTTTACATTTACATTGTTTCTAAACATTGGAGTAAAAAAAGCTTATTTTGGGATCTGATGGGGTACGACAGTTGAACTAAGCTCATGAGGCATGTGTTATATTCTTCAAGAATCAATGGCTATATATAAATAATGTAAAAGTCCAAATATGGATGTAGCAACTGCAGATTCCCCCTTTAACACCACACATCAGTTCAACAACTGCAGAGTTTGTGCCTCTGTTTTTAAGACAGTACTTACTAGTGTTAATCAGGGCCCGGTTTCTCAAAAGCATCTTACTGCTTAGTTCATCATTAGAACCATTGGATGCCTTAAGGTGCCTTTGGGAAACTGGAACCAGATATCCAGTTTCCTCCTCTTCTTCCTCCTCCTTTTTCGATGTGACAGTCATCTCCTCCTCCTCCTCTTTCACTCCAAAAACGGGAGCCTCCTCTTCTTTCACTGTAACATCCTCCTCCTCTTTCACTCTGAACGCGTCTTCCTCTTCTTTCACTGTAACGTCCTCTTCCTCTTTCACTCTGAACGCGTCTTCCTCTTCTTTCACTGTAACAGCCTCACCCTCTACTTGTTTTTGTATTGTAACATCCTCCTCTTCCTCCTCCTCTTTCACTAGAGCTTCTTTCTCCGTCCAGCAGACCTCCTCTTCTTTAGCAGGAGGAGAGTAGCTTAGTGAGCTCATGGTCGGGGGTGTTAGCTAGCTAGGCTAGTGCTAACTTAACCAGCCAGCTAGCTGACCAATTTTTTTATTTTTTTATTTCACCTTTATTTAACCAGGTAAGCCAGTTGAGAACAAGTTAGTTACATATGGGGTAAAACAAAACATAAAGTCAAAAATACAGCAGAAAATATATATACAGTGTGTGCAAATGTAGCAAGTTATGGAGGTAAGGCAATAAATAGGCTATAGTGCAGAATAATTACAATAGTATTAACACTGGAATGCTAGATGTGCAAGAGATTATGTGCAAATAGAGATACTGGGGTGCAAAAGAGCAAAATAAATAATATAGGGATGAGGTAGTTGGGTGGGCTAATTTCGGATGGGCTGTGTACAGGTGCAGTGATCGGTAAGGTGCTCTGACAACTGATGCTTAAAGTTATTAAGGGAGATAAGAGTCTCCAGCTTCAGAGATTTTTGCAATTCGTTCCAGTCATTGGCAGCAGAGAACTGGAAGGAATAGCGGCCAAAGGAGGTGTTGGCTTTGGGAATGACCAGTGAGATATACCTGCTGGAGCGTAGACTACGGGTGGGTGCTGCTATGGTGACCAATGAGCTAAGATAAGGCGGGGATTTGCCTAGCAGTGATTTATAGATGGCCTGGAGCCAGTGGGTTTGACGACGAACATGTAGTGAGGACCAGCCAACAAGAGCGTACAGGTCACAGTGGTGGGTAGTGTATGGGGCTTTGGAGACAAAACGGATGGCACTGTGATAGACTACATCCAATTTGCTGAGTAGAGTGTTGGAGGCTATTTTGTAAATTACATCGCCGAAGTCAAGGATCGGTAGGATAGTCAGTTTTACGAGGGCATGTTTGGCAGCATGAGTGAAGGAGGCTTTATTGCGAAATAGGAAGCCGATTCTAGATTTAACTTTGGATTGGAGATTCTTTATGTGAGTCTGGAAGTTGAGTTTACAGTCTAACCAGACACCTAGGTATTTGTAGTTGTCCACATACTCTAGGTCAGACCCGTCGAGAGTGGTGATTCTAGTCGGGTGGGCGGGTGCCAGCAGCGTTCGATTGAAAAGCATGCATTTAGTTTTACTAGTGTTTAAGAGCAGTTGGAGGCTACTGAAGGATTGTTGTATGGCATTGAAGCTCGTTTGGAGGTTTGTTAACACAGTGTCCAATGAAGGGCCAGATGTATACAAAATGGTGTCGTCTGCGTAGAGGTGGATCAGAGAGTCACCAGCAGCAAGAGCGACATCATTGATATACACGGAGAAAAGTGTCGGCCCAAGAATTGAACCCTGTGGCACCCCCATAGAGACTGCCATAGGTCCAGACAACAGGCCCTCCGATTTGACACACTGAACTCTATCTGAGAAGTAGTTGGTGAACCAGGCGAGGCAGTCATTTGAGAAACCAAGGCTATTTAGTCTGCCAATAAGAATGCGGTGGTTGACAGAGTCGAAAGCCTTGGCCAGGTCGATGAAGACGGCTGCACAGTACTGTCTATTATCAATCGCGGTTATAATATCGTTTAGGACCTTGAGCGTGGCTGAAGTGCACCCGTGACCAGCTCGGAAACCGGATTGCATAGCGGAGAAGGTACGGTGGTATTCGAAATGGTCGATGATCTGTTTGTTAACTTGGCTTTCGAATACTTTCGAAAGGCAGGGCAGGATGGATATAGGTCTGTAGCAGTTTGGATCTAGAGTGTCACCCCCTTTGAAGAGGGGGATGACCGCGGCAGCTTTCCAATCTCTGGGGATCTCAGACATTATGAAAGAGAGGTTAAACAGACTAGTAATAGGGTTAGCGACAATTTCAGCGGCTAGTTTTAGAAAGAAAGGGTCCAGATTGTCTAGCCCAGCTGATTTGTAGGGGTCCAGATTTTGCAGCGCTTTCAAAACATCAGCTGTCTGAATTTGTGTGAAGGAGAAGCGGGGGGGGCATGGGCAAGTTGCAGCAGAGGGTGCAGAGTTGGTGGCCAGGTTAGTGGTAGCCAGATGGAAAGCATGGCCAGCTGTAGCAAAATGCTTGTTGAAATTCTCGATTATTGTAGATTTATCGGTGGTGATAGTGTTTCCTAGCCTCAGTGCAGTGGGCAGCTGGGAGGAAGTGCTCTTATTCTCCATGGACTTTACAGTGTCCCAAAACTTTTTGGAGTTAGTGCTACAGGATGCAAATTTCTGTTTGAAAAAGTTAGCCTTTGCTTTCCTGACTGCTTGTGTATATTGGTTCCTAACTTCCCTGAAAAGTTGCATATCGCGGGGGCTATTTGATGCTAATGCTGTACGCCACAGGATGTTTTTGTGCTGGTCAAGGGCAGTCAAGTCTGAAGAGAACCAGGGGCTATATCGGTTCTTAGTTCTGTATTTTTTGAATGGGGCATGTTTATTTAAGATTGAGAGGAAATTACTTTTAAGGAACAACCAGGCATCCTCTGCTGACGGAATGAGATCTATATCCATCCAGGATACCTGGGCCAGGTCAATTAGGAAGGCCTCCTCGCTAAAGTGTTTTAGGGAGCGTTTGACAGTGATGAGGGGTGGTCGTTTGACCGCGGACCCGTTACGGACGCAGGCAATAAGGCAGTGATCGCTGAGATCCTGGTTGAAGACAGCTGAGGTGTATTTAGAGGGTATGTTAGTCAGGATGATATCTATGAGGGTACCCATGTTTACGGATTTTGGGTTGTACCTGGTAGGTTCGTTGATAATTTGCGTGAGGTTGAGGGCATCTAGCTTGGATTGTAGGATGGCTGGGGTATTAAGCATATCCCAATTTAGGTCACCAAGCAGTACAAACTCAGAGGATAAATGGGGGGCGATCAATTCACATATGGTGTCCAGGGCACAGCTGGGGGCTGAGGGGGGTCTGTAGCAAGCGGCAACAGTGAGAGACTTATTTCTGGAAAGGTGGATTTTTAGAAGTAGAAGCTCAAACTGTTTGGGCACAGACCTGGATAGTATGATAGAGCTCTGCAGGCTATCTCTACAGTAGATTGCAACTCCACCCCCTTTGGCAGTTCTATCTAGACGGAAAATGTTATAGTTGGGGATGGAAATTTCAGAATTTATGGTGGCCTTCCTGAGCCAGGATTCAGACACTGCTAGAACATCAGGGTTGGCAGAGTGTGCTAACGCAGTGAATAACTCAAACAACAACCAATAACAACAACACCGTAAATATGAAATGAAATGGGATAACTAACTAGACGACAGAAGTGGGTTTAAAACACAGTGGCTAATATACACGAAAGCGTCTAAAGAGCTTTATTGGTTGGGCTATTTTGTCTAGCAAGCTACCGAGGTGTCTGACTAACTGTTGCTGCTGTTGAAAGAAGCGTCCCGTCCACTAGATTATACGTCACACTAGCAGCATAGCCTTAAAGTCCCACATCGCCATCTGCTGACTGGAGTGGGTAACGAAGTTGAATAAAATGTAGATTTTATTTTCAGACAAAAAGTTAAAGGGTAGGAAGCATGAGTTTTTACCCACCAATGTAACAACACAGTGTGGTTAAAGACTTAGTCACTTAGTTGTAGTCACGATCTGGTTAGCTATAAGAACAAACAGTTATGTTTTTGTGTTATTACATATTTATTGCGTCCTACCTGACCGGTCGCTCCTACCAAGTGGCGTGGCGAGAAGTTGTCTCCGCACCACGTGCTCTCACCACTGGTGTCCCCCAGGGCTCAGTTCTAGGCCCTCTCCTTTTCTCCCTATACACCAAGTCACTTGGCTCTGTCATATCCTCACATGGCCTTTCATATCATTGCTACGCTGACGATACACAACTAATCTTCTCCTTTCCCCCTTCTGATAACCAGGTGGCGAATCGCATCTCTGCATGTCTGGCAGACATATCAGTATGGATGACGGATCACCACCTCAAGCTGAACCCTGGCAAGACGGAGCTGCTCTTCCTCCCGGGGAAGGACTGCCCGTTCCATGATCTCGCCATCACGGTTGACAACTCCGCTGTGTCCTCCTCCCAGAGTGCGAAGAGCCTAGGCGTGACCCTGGACAACACCCTGTCGTTCTCCGCCAACATCAAGGCGGTGACCCGATCCTGCAGGTTCATGCTCTACAACATTCGGAGAGTACGACCCTGCCTTACACAGGAAGCGGCACAGGTCCTAATCCAGGCACTTGTCATCTCCCGTCTGGACTATTGCAACTCGCTGTTGGCTGGCCTCCCTGCCTGTGCCATTAAACCCCTACAACTCATCCAGAATGCCGCAGCCCGTCTGGTGTTCAACCTTCCCAAGTTCTCTCACGTCACCCCCCTCCTCCGCACACTCCACTGGCTTCCAGTTGAAGCTCGCATCCGCTACAAGACCATGGTGCTTGCCTATGGAGCAGTGAGGGGAACGGCACCTCTGTACCTTCAGGCTCTGATCAGTCCCTACACCCAAACGAGGGCATTGCGTTCATCCACCTCTGGCCTGCTGGCTCCCCTTCCTCTGCGGAAGCATAGTTCCCGCTCAGCCCAGGCAAAACTGTTCGCTGCTCTGGCACCCCAATGGTGGAACAAGCTCCCTCACGACGCCAGGACAGCGGAGTCACTCACCACCTTCCGGAGACATCTGAAACCCCACCTCTTTAAGGAATACCTGGGATAGGATAAAGCAATCCTTCTACCCCCCCCCCCCCCACACAGCGGAGTCGCTCACCCCCTTCCGGAGACATTTGAAACCCCACCTCTTTAAGGAATACCTGGGATAGGATAAAGTAATCCTTCTACCCCCCCCCACCCCCCCCCCACACACACAGCGGAGTCGCTCACCACCTTCCGGAGACATCTGAAACCCCACCTCTTTAAGGAATACCTGGGATAGGATAAAGTAATCCTTCTACCCACCCCCCCACCCCACAGCGGAGTCACTCACCACCTTCCGGAGACATTTGAAACCCCACCTCTTTAAGGAATACCTGGGATAGGATAAAGTAATCCTTCTACCCCCTCCCCCCCCCCCCCCCCCCCCCCACACACACACAGCGGAGTCGCTCACCACCTTCCGGAGACATTTGAAACCCCACCTCTTTAAGGAATACCTGGGATAGGACAAAGTAATCCTTCTAACCCCCCCCCAAATTGTAAAGTGGTTATCCCACTGGCTATAGGGTAAACGCACCAATTTGTGAGTCGCTCTGGCTAAGAGCGTCTGCTAAATGACGTTAATGTGCCCTTGAGCAAGGCACTTAACCCCAATTGCTCCTGTAAGTCGCTCTGGATAAGAGCGTCTGCTAAATGACTAAAATGTAAAATGTAAAATGTAATTAACTTTTTTCGGGATATCTTACATTTACATTTTACATTTTAGTCATTTAGCAGACGCTCTTATCCAGAGCGACTTACAGGAGCAATTAGGGTTAAGTGCCTTGCTCAAGGGCACTTCAACAGATTTTTCACCTAGTCGGCTCGGGGATTAGAACCAGCGACCTTTCGGTTACTGGCACTACGCTCTTAACCACTAAGCTACCTGCCGCCCCATCTTCTAACCTACCCACAATGCACTATTTCTCAACGTCATATGGGGGATCTACTCTGTGCTACCGAGTTTGTATGCTAGCTCGGTAGCTAGCTCAAGCTTGCAAACGTTAGCCACACCTCATGTTTTTCATATACTGTGTGGTTGTGTTATCTAGTGTGAACCTGTTAACACAATAGGCTCTGGTGCCTTCTTGCCGTGGGCCACACCTCATGTTTTTCATGCACTGTGTGGTTGTGTTATCTAGTGTGAACCTGTTACCACAATAGGCTCTGGTGCCTTCTTGCCGTGGGCTCAAAACCAAAGAGAAAATCAGACCTGGCAGTGACATACTAGACCCTGGCAGTAAATCTAATACTCAGGTGCTTTAAGTCATGCATGAAAGGTCTGGAGTGGTTCCGTGGTTATAAGTTACTGACCTAAAACTCACTAGTTTCTATAACTCTCGTCTTGCTAAAACTCACTAGCTTCTAGAACTCTGGTCTTCCTAAAACTCACTAGCTTCTAGAACTCTGGTCTTCCTAAAACTCACTAGCTTCTAGAACTCTGGTCTTCCTAAAACTCACTAGCTTCTAGAACTCTGGTCTTCCTAAAACTCACTAGCTTCTAGAACTCTGGTCTTCCTAAAACTCACTAGTTTCTAGAACTCTGGTCTTCCTAAAACTCACTAGCTTCTAGAACTCTGGTCTTCCTAAAACTCACTAGCTTCTAGAACTCTGGTCTTCCTAAAACTCACTAGCTTCTAGAACTCTGGTCTTCCTAAAACTCACTAGCTTCTAGAACTCTGGTCTTCCTAAAACTCGCTAGCTTCTAGAACTCTGGTCTTCCTAAAACTCGCTAGCTTCTAGAACTCTGGTCTTCCTAAAACTCACTAGCTTCTAGAACTCTGGTCTTCCTAAAACCCACTAGCTTCTAGAACTCTGGTCTTCCTAAAACTCACTAGCTTCTAGAACTCTGGTCTTCCTAAAACTCACTAGCTTCTAAAACTCACTAGCTTCTAGAACTCTGGTCGTCCTAAAACTCACTAGCTTCTAGAACTCTGGTCTTCCTAAAACTCACTAGCTTCTAGAACTCACTGGCTTCTAGAACTCTCGTCTTGCTAAAACTCACTAGCTTCTAGAACTCTCGTCTTCCTAAAACTCATTAGCTTCTAGAACTCTCGTCCCCTTGGAACGAGCCCAAACAAAACTCATCTCCAATACAGAAAAACGTGCAGTCAAAATAAATTGTGATCCATGACAACGCACTGGCTAAATGCAAAACACAAATCCTTTTGACTGCCCACCCTTGAGACAATCAGCAACCAAGTTGTCCTTACCACGGACATGTCTGATTTCAAGAGGAAACTCCTGCAATATCCGTAGTAACTTTCCACCTCACTGCGGAGCTTCTCTCTCTTTTCAGGGTTCACTCGATAGGCATGTTGTTGGATCGGGGCCGAGTCCCCAATGTCATACTCTAGTACATTTGGGTTGGCACATCTGAGAATGAACCCTGATATTCTACAAGCAGGGCAATAATGTCAATATAATTGTACCCCAAAATGGTCAGTTCGTTGCATAAATTATGATTACTAAATGTTGCATGAATTGTAAATATGAAATATCAAAACAGAATGATCACCCCTTTGTTAATATGTATTGGCAATAATTCACTTAATGGCGAGGCATTGAATAATTAAAAATGTATAATTTGTCAAGCTGGATGTTTGAAATATGAGTAGGTGATTTGAGTCATGCTTCTTCAGTAGTGGAATAAAGACAAGTAGCACTTGAATGTTGTAAAGAAATACTGGAGTGATGTAAGATTGTTAATAAAACTGATTATAGACCAATTTATTATACTGCGTCCATGTTTATAGGCTGCAAGTACGTTGAAATTAAGTTGTTGTCAAGTCGTTGAAAAAACGACCTGAAAATACATATTTTCAACTAAAACCGAATGTAAACTCAGCAACAAAAAAAGTCCTCTCACTGTCAACTGCGTTTATTTTCAGCAAAACTTAACATGTGTAAATATTTGTATGAACATAACAAGATTCAACAACTGAGACATAAACTGAACAAGTTCCACACACAAATAATGTGTCCCTGGGGTGGGGGGGGGGTCAAAATCAAAAGTAACAGTCAGTATCTGGTGTGGCCACCAGCTGCATTAAGTACTGCAGTGCATCTCCTCCTCTGCACCATATTTGCCAGTTCTTGCTGGTAGATGTTACCCCACTCTTCCACCAAGGCACATACAAGTTCCCGGACATTTCTGGGGGGAATTGCCCTAGCCCTCACCCTCCGATCCAACAGGTCCCAGACGTGCTCAATGGGATTGAGATCCGGGTTCTTCACTGGCCATGACAGAACACTGACATTCCTGTCTTGCAGGAAATCACGCACAGAATGAGCAGTATGGCTGGTGGCATTGTCATGTCAGGATGAGCCTGCAGGAAGGGTACCACATGAGGGAGGATGCCTCCTTGCAGCATGCATAAGGCACGTTCACGCAGATGAGCAGGGATCCTGGGCATATTTCTTTTGGTGTTTTCCAGAGTCAATAGAAAGGCCTCTTTTGTGTCCTAAGTTTTCATAACTGTGACCTTAATTGCCTACCATCTGTAAGCCTTAACGACCGTTCCACAGGTGCATGTTCATTAATTATTTATGGTTCATTGAACAAGCATGGGAAACAGTGTTTAAACCCTTTACAATGAAGATCTGTGAAGTTATTTTGGATTTTTACAAATTATCTTTGAAAGACCGGGTCCTGAAAAAGGGACGTTTCTTTTTTTGCTGAGTTTATATTGGACATCAGGCATAGTCTTCTTTTCAATGACATTTTGCTACGTGGGAAACCTCAATGTCAAAACACAGTTTTAACATGTCCAAATCAATAACCAATATGCAAAAACAGTTTGTGATATATTGAAAACCGAAACCTAAACTGTCCTATCTACACAAATGTGCCACAATAATCATATTAAAACAAGCACTTTATAAACTGCACAAGCACCAACAATAAGTCACTGATATCGATTATGGGGGAGATCAGGTTGTACCTGCTGTTGAAACTAATACAACTAAAAAAACACATGGAAATGGGAGATAACTTTTACCTCACTGGTTAGAGGACAACCTGCAGAAGACAGTCAGCTACATTTTGGAGGGATGCATTTACATTTATGGGTCGCTAAACAAAGGAACGCAACACTTATTTCATCGATATCATGTTGAAATCAATTGCGCAAGAGGGGGGGAGATGAGGTTGCACGTCCTGTTAAAACGAATAGCTCAAACACCACATGGAATCTGGGAATAATGTGTACATCACTGGTTGAAGGACAATTTGTAGAAAACAGCTAGCTACATTTTGAAGTGTTGCATTTTGATTCAAGTGGGTTGCCAACAAGGTAAGTGTAACACAACTTTTTTTTCTTTCACTTTT
The DNA here is from genome assembly GCF_964263955.1 of Coregonus lavaretus. NCBI lineage: Eukaryota > Metazoa > Chordata > Actinopteri > Salmoniformes > Salmonidae > Coregonus > Coregonus lavaretus. The sequence goes on from NW_028163497.1 coordinate 1,421,734, forward strand.
TGTTAAATCACATGTATACTCTTTCAATTCAGAGCCTGGATTTTTCCCAGAGGCTAATATCCATATCATGCTGAAATAAATTGAACAGGGGGAAACGTTTAGGGTTCTACATTGTGATATTAATTAAAATGCGCCTACTACAATGTTTAAATATTCTACACTGTGACATTATTTCAGTGATATCATGAAACAACTCCTTCATGTATGTATTTTCTGATGTTTGATCAGAGATATTTTATCAGAGTATCTCTTGTCACATGATCACAGCTATATGTCTTCTCTCCTGTGTGAGTTCTCAGATGTACTATAAGGCCACTTGACTGCATAAAACTCTTCCCACATTGAGTACAGCTATATCATTTATCTCCTGCTATAAAGTTTCTCTCCTGTGTTGTGTGTGTTCTCTGGTGTGATTTTAAATCTCTTAACCTAACAAAAGTCTTTCCACACTCAGAGCAGTCGTAAGGTTTCTCTCCTGTGTGTGTTCTCAGATGTACTATCAGCGCGCTTGACTGAGTAAAACTCTTCCCACATTGAGTACAACTATAAGGTTTCTCTCCTGTGTGTGTTCTCTGGTGCACTATCAGGGAGGTTGACCGAGTAACACTCTTCCCACATTGAGTACAGCTATAAGGTTTCTCTCCTGTGTGTTCTCTGGTGTTTCGTCAGATCGCAAGATGCAACAAAACTCTTCCCACATTGAGTACAGCTATAAGGTTTCTCTCCTGTGTGTGTTCTCTGGTGCACTATCAGGGAGGTTGATTGAGTAACACTCTTCCCACATTGAGTACAACTATAAGGTGATTTCTCTCCTGTGTGTGTTCTCTGGTGCACTATCAGGGAGCTTGACCGAGTAAAACTCCTCCCACATTGAGTACAGCTATAAGGTTTCTCTCCTGTGTGTTCTCTGGTGTTTCATCAGATCGCAAGATGCAACAAAACTCTTCCCACATTGAGTACAACTATAAGGTGATTTCTCTCCTGTGTGTGTTCTCTGGTGTGATTTTAAATCTCTTAACCTAACAAAAGTCTTTCCACAGTCAGAGCAGTCGTAAGGTTTCACTCCTGTGTGTGTTCTCAGATGTACTATCAGCGCGCTTGACTGAGTAAAACTCTTCCTACATTGAGTACAGCTATACGGTTTCTCTCCTGTGTGTGTTCTCTGGTGCACTATCAGGGAGGTTGACCGAGTAACACTCTTCCCACATTGAGTACAACTATAAGGTGATTTCTCTCCTGTGTGTGTTCTCTGGTGTCTCGTCAGATCGCAAGATGCAACAAAATTCTTCCCACATTGAGTACAGCTATAAGGTTTCTCTCCTGTGTGTGTTCTCTGGTGCACTATCAGGGAGCTTGACCGAGTAAAACTCCTCCCACATTGAGTACAGCTATAAGGTTTCTCTCCTGTGTGTGTTCTCTGGTGCACTATCAGGGTGTTTGGCCGAGTAAAACTCTTCCCACATTGAGTACAACTATATGGTGATTTCTCTCCTGTGTGTGTTCTCTGGTGTGATTTTAAACCTATTAAATTAACAAAAGTATTTCTGCAGTCAGAGCAGTTGTAAGGTTTCTCTCCTGTGTGTGTTCTCTGGTGTATTTTAAGTTCTGATGAAGACTTGCAACGTTTCCCACAGTCAGAGCAGCAGTGAGATTTCTTCCCAGTGGGTCTCAGATGGTTTTTCTTAAGGTGTTCTGATCTGGAGAGAGACCTTTCTGCCTCGTCAGCATCATGTTGTTGAGGCTCCCCAGAGGATCCACGATAGCCACGTCTGTCTCCTGTGTGAACGACAAAGTCAGACAGATGGTTAAAGAACCACAACAGCAGAAAGACACTGTTTATTTGAGATAAAAGGTGATACCCAGAGCATACCCATGAAATTGTACAACAACTGACATCTTTAATTATTTGACAATTGTCTTAAGACAGTCAAGTGAGCAACAATAGTCATCTTTTGTCTTGTTTTCAGATTAGTAGTAACATCGATGATTCTAGGCTCGAAATAAGTTATTAAAGTTGGTAAAATCCTAAGCAGAGTGCCAGAAGACTTTTACTCTCCAATATAGGACCCTTTCTGTGTTTGCCGTTTGTTGCTATGCAACACAATTCGGCTGCAGAAACTCCTCCATGCTAATGCAGAAATCGCTAGTTATGGATGTAGTACATCTGCATGGAGCAAAAATGGTGAGCAAAGATTTTAGTTTTTCACAATGTATTCTGAATATTACCACACATTATCAGAGCAAGATCGGGAGTGCTACTCAAGGAAACTCACATTAAGCTCTGTGTCGTAAAATGCTCTTTGGCTACCTTTGCACACTAAGTGTATGCCAAATTGGCCCATAACTTCATCTAACAATAACATACAGTACCAGTCAAAAGTTTGGACATAACTACTCATTCAAGGGTTGTTCTTTATTTTTACTATTTTCTACATTGTAGGACAATAGTGAAGACATCAAAACTATGAAATAACACACATGGAATCATGTAGTGACCAAAATAATAATAATAATAATAATAATAAAATAGTGTTAAACTAATCAAAATATATTTTATATTTGAGATTCTTCAAATAGCCACCCTTTGCCTTGATGACAGCTTTGCACACTCTTGGCATTCTCTCAAGCAGCTTCATCTGGAATGCTTTTCCAACAGTCTTGAAGGAGTTCCCACATATGCTGAGCACTTGTTGGCTGCTTTTCCTTCACTCTGCGGTTCAACTCATCCCAAACCATCTCAATTGGGTTGAGGTCGGGGGATTGTGGAGGCCAGGTCATCTGATGCAGCACTCCATCACTCTCCTTCTTGGTAAAATAGCCCTTACACAGCCTGGAGGTGTGTTGGGTCATTGTCCTGTTGAAAAGCAAAATGATAGTCCCACTAAGCCCAAACCAGATGGGATGGCGTATCACTGCAGAATGCTGTGGTAGCCATGCTGGTTAAGCGTGCCTTGAATTCTAAATGAATCACAGACAGTGTCACCATCAAAGCACCCCCACATCACCACACCTCCTCCTCCATGCTTCACGGTGGGAACTACACACGCGGAGATCATCCGTTCACCCACATCGCGTCGCATAAAGACAATTTCCACCGGTCTAATGTCCATTGCTCGTGTTTCTTGGCCCTAGCAGATCTCTTCTTCTTATTGGTGTCCTTCAGTAGTGGTTTCTTTGTAGCAATTCAACCATGAAGGCCTGATTTACCCAGTCCCCTCTGAACAGTTGATGTTGAGATACGTCTGTGACTTGAAATCTGTGAAGTCTTTATTTGGGCTGCAATTTCTGAGGCTGGTAACTCTAATGAACTTATCCTCTGCAGCAGAGCTAACTCTGGGTCTTCCATTCCTGTGGCGGTCCTCATGAGAGCCAGTTTCATCATAGCACTTGATGGTTTTTGCGACTGCACTTGAAGAAACTTTCAAAGTTCTTGAAATGTTCCGTATTGTCTGACCTTCATGTCTTAAAGTAATGATGGACTGTCGTTTCTCTTTGCTTATTTGAGCTGTTCTTGCCATAATATGGACTTGGTCTTTCACCAAATAGGGCTATCTTCTGTATACCAACCCTACCTTGTCACAACACAACTGATTGGCTCAAATGTATTAAGAAGGAAATAAATTCCACAAATTAACTTAAGGCACACCTGTTAATTGAAATGCATTCCAGGTGACTACCTCATGAAGCTGGTTGAGAGAATGCCAAGAGTGCAAAGCTGCCATCAAGGCAAAGGGTGGCTACTTTACAGAATCTCTTTGTTTAACACTTTTTTGGTTACTACATGATTCCATATGTGTTATTTCATAGTTTTGATGTCTTCACTATTATTCTACAATGTAGAAAATAGTAAAAAATAAAGAAAAACCCTTGAATGAGTAGGTGTGTCCAAACTTTTGACTGGTAGTGTACATAGTGTACACTAACTGTAAGTTGCTCTGGATAAGAGCGTCTGCTAAATGACTCAAATGTAAATGTAAAATATATATATATATATATATATATATATATATATATATACATACAGTGGGGAGAACAAGTATTTGATATACTGCCGATTTTGCAGGTTTTCCTACTTACAAAGCATGTAGAGGTCTGTAATTTTTATCATAGGTACACTTCAACTGTGAGAGACGGAATCTAAAACAAAAATCCAGCAAATCACATTGTATGATTTTTAAGTAATTAATTTGCATTTTACTGCATGCCATAAGTATTTGATCACCTACCAACCAGTAAGAATTCCGGCTCTCACAGACCTGTTAGTTTTTCTTTAAGAGGCCCTCCTGTTCTCCACTCATTACCTGTATTAACTGCACCTGTTTGAACTCGTTACCTATATAAAAGACACCTGTCCACACACTCAATCAAACAGACTCCAACCTCTCCACAATGGCCAAGACCAGAGAGCTGTGTAAGGACATCAGGGATAAAATTGTAGACCTGCACAAGGCTGGGATGGGCTACAGGACAATAGGCAAGCAGCTTGGTGAGAAGGCAACAACTGTTGGCACAATTATTAGAAAATGGAAGAAGTTCAAGATGACGGTCAATCACCCTCGGTCTGGGGCTCCATGCAAGATCTCACCTCGTGGGGCATCAATGATCATGAGGAAGGTGAGGGATCAGCCCAGAACTACACGACAGGATCAATGACCTGAAGAGAGCTGGGACCACAGTCTCAAAGAAAACCATTAGTAACACACTACGCTGTCATGAATTAAAATCCTGCAGCGCACGCAAGGTCCCCCTGCTCAAGCCAGCGCATGTCCAGGCCCGTCTGAAGTTTGCCAATGACCATCTGGATGATCCAGAGGAGGAATGGGAGAAGGTAATGTGGTCTGATGAGACAAAAATATAGCTTTTTGGTCTAAACTCCACTCGCCGTGTTTGGAGGACGAAGAAGGATGAGTACAACCCCAAGAACACCATCCCAACTGTGAAGCATGGAGGTGGAAACATCATTCTTTGGAGATGCTTTTCTGAAAAGGGGACAGGACGACTGCACCGTATTGAGGGGAGGATGGATGGGGCCATGTATCGCGAGATCTTGGCCAACAACCTCCTTCCCTCAGTAAGAGCATTGAAGATGGGTCGTGGCTGGGTCTTCCAGCATGACAACGACCCGAAACACACAGCCAGGGCAACTAAGGAGTGGCTCCGTAAGAAGCATCTCAAGGTCCTGGAGTGGCCTAGCCAGTCTCCAGACCTGAACCCAATAGAAAATCTTTGGAGGGAGCTGAAAGTCCGTATTGCCCAGCGACAGCCCCGAAACCTGAAGGATCTGGAGAAGGTCTGTATGGAGGAATGGGCCAAAATCCCTGCTGCAGTGTGTGCAAACCTGGTCAAGACCTACAGGAAACGTATGATCTCTGTAATTGCAAACAAAGGTTTCTGTACCAAATATTAAGTTCTGCTTTTCTGATGTTTCAAATAATTATGTCATGCAATAAAATGCAAATTAATTACTTAAAAATCATACAAAGTGATTTTCTGGATTTTTGTTTTACATTCTGTCTCTCACAGTTGAAGTGTACCTATGATAAAAATTACAGACCTCTACATGCTTTGTAAGTAGGAAAACCTGCAAAATCGGCAGTGTATCAAATACTTGTTCTCCCCACTGTATATACACATGTGTAAAAGACACCTAGGTCTCAATATATCTTCCCATGACTGTGTTTTTGTATTTTGCTAAATGACTCAAATGTAAATGTAAAATATATATATATATATATCTTTTAAAAATATATTTTCCTTTATTATTGCGGCAGGTAGCTTAGTGGTTAAGAGCGGTGTGCCAGTAACCGAAAGGTCGCTGGTTCTAATCCCCGAGCCGACTAGGTGAAAAATCTGTCGATGTGCCCTTAAGCAAGGCACTTAACCCTAATTGCTCCTGTAAGTCGCTCTGGATAAGAGCGTCTGCTAAATGACTAAAATGTAAATGTATTATTTTCCACTAACCCTACCACCTCTCCCCTAATTGCAGCAAACTAATGAACAACAACACTTAGGCTTCTATTTCCAACATTTTATGGACACAATCTATTTTACAATAGTTATATTTTGTTTGTTTTTTACATCACTGGGGTCAAGCTTCCTGCCATCCAGGACCTAGATACTAGGCATGTCAGAGGAAAATCGTCAAAGACTCCAGTCACCCAAGTCATAGACTGTTCTCTCTGCTACCGCACAGCAAGCGGTACCGGAGCGCCAAGTCTAGGAACAAAAGGCTCCTTAACAGCTTCTACCCCCAAGCCATAAGACTGCTGAACAATTAATCCCCTCCCTCCTTTGTTTTTACACTGCTGCTACTCGCTGTTTATCATCTAAGCACAGTCACTTTACCCCTACTGACATGTACAAATTACCTGAACTAACCTGTACCCCAGCCCATTACCTGGGTACCGGTACCCCCTGTATATAGCCTCATTATTACCTGGACTAACCTGTACCCCAGCCCATTACCTCGGTACCGGTACCCCCTGTATATAGCCTCATTATTACCTGGACTAACCTGTACCCCAGCCCATTACCTCGGTACCGGTACCCCCTGTATATAGCCTCATTATTACCTGGACTAACCTGTACCCCAGCCCATTACCTCGGTACCGGTACCCCCTGTATATAGCCTCATTATTACCTGGACTAACCTGTACCCCAGCCCATTACCTCGGTACCGGTACCCCCTGTATATAGCCTCATTAATACCTGGACTAACCTGTACCCCAGCCCATTACCTCGGTACCGGTACTCCCTGTATATAGCCTCATTATTACCTGGACTAACCTGTACCCCAGCACATTACCTCGGTACTGGTACCCCCTGTATATAGCCTCATTATTACCTGGACTAACCTGTACCCAGGCACATTACCTCGGTACCGGTACCCCCTGTATATAGCCTCATTATTACCTGGACTAACCTGTACCCAGGCACATTACCTCGGTACCGGTACCCCCTGTATATAGCCTCGAAGTCGCGAGAGTGTGACTCCCCATAGTATGTTGTACCAAAGTTGACTGACCCTTAAGGGAACCACACTGCCATAAATGCAAGGAAATCCTCACTGGCAGTTATAGAAAGACCCATATACTGTATAGCCATTGATTCTTGAAGAATATAACTTATAAATGCCTCAAATGTATTTCCCCATCAAAAACCAAAACATAAGCTTGTACAGTGGGGTAAAAAAGTATTTAGTCAGCCACCAATTGTGCAGGTTCTCTCACTTAAAAAGATGAGAAAGGCCTGTACTTTTCATCATAGGTACACGTCAACTATGACAGACTAATTGAGGAAAAAAATTCCAGAAAATCACATTGTAGGATTTTTAATGAATTTATTTGCAAATTATGGTGGAAAATAAGTATTGGAAGGAGGTTTCACCTTTAACTGATGGGGTGAACTAAGGTCATGAGGCATGTGTTATATTCTTCAAGAATCAATGGCTATATATAAATAATTTAAAAGTCCAAATATGGATGTAGCAACTACAGATGTCACCTTTAACACCACACATCAGTTCAACAACTGCAGAGGTTGTGCCTCTGTTTTTAAGACAGTACTTACTAGTGTTAATCAGGGCCCAGTTTCTCAAAAGCATCGTACTGCTAAGTTCATCATTAGAATCATTGGATGCCTTAAGATGCCTTTGGGAAACCGGAACCAGATATCCAGTTTCCTCCTCTTCTTCCTCCTCCTTTTTCGATGTGACAGTCATCTCCCCCTCCTCCTCTTTCACTCCAAAAACGGGAGCCCCCTCTACTTTCACTGTAACATCCTCCTCCTCTTTCACTCTGAACGCGTCTTCCTCTTCTTTCACTGTAACATCCTCCTCCTCTTTCACTCTGAACGCGTCTTCCTCTTCTTTCACTGTAACATCCTCCTCCTCTTTCACTCTGAACGCGTCTTCCTCTTCTTTCACTGTAACATCCTCCTCCTCTTTCACTCTGAACGCGTCTTCCTCTTCTTTCACTGTAACATCCTCCTCCTCTTCCACTCTGAACGCGTCTTCCTCTTCTTTCACTGTAACGTCTTTCTCTTCTTCTTTCACGGTAACAGCCTCACCCTCTACTTGTTTTTGTATTGTAACATCCTCCTCTTCCTCCTCCTCTTTCACTAGAGCTTCTTTCTCCGTCCAGCAGACCTCCTCTTCTTTAGCAGGAGGAGAGTAGCTTAGTGAGCTCATGGTCGGGGATGTTAGCTAGCTAGGCTAGTGCTAACTTAACCAGCCAGCTAGCTGACCAATAACAACAACACCGTAAATATGAAATTAAATGGGATAACTAACTAGACGACAGAAGTGGGTTTAAAACACAGTGGCTAATATACACGAAAGCGTCTAAAGAGCTTTATTGGTTGGGCTATTTTGTCTAGCAAGCTACCGAGGTGTCTGACTAACTGTTGCTGCTGTTGAAAGAAGCGTCCCGTCCACTAGATTATACGTCACACTAGCAGCATAGCCTTAAAGTCCCACATCGCCATCTGCTGACTGGAGTGGGTAACGAAGTTGAGTAAAATGTAGATTTTATTTTCAGACAAAAAGTTAAAGGGTAGGAAGCATGAGTTTTTACTCACCAATGTAACAACACAGTGGCGTTTTAAAGACGTAATAACGTAGTTGTAGTCATAATCTGGTTACCTATAAGTACAAAAATTGTTATGTTTTTTGGGTTATTACATATTTATTAACTTATTTCCAATATCTTCTAAACTACCCACAATGCACTATTTCTCAACATCATATTGATCTAGTCTGTGCTCCAGTTTGTATGCTAGCCCCTCTAACGAAAGGTTTAATTACTCTAACCTAAAAAAAATACTTGTTACTCATTGATAATTGCCATCCACATTGTGTTTTAAATAACGATTCTAAGCTAATAGCTCTGGTTTTGGATGCCGTTATAGATGAGTCCCGGTCAGGGTTGATGAGAAATAGACAAATCTCGAATAATGTCACACTGGTATTAAATATCATAGATTACTCAGATTTGGTCTCTGATGAGAGTTTTATTCTCTTTTGGGATTTTATAAAGCCTTCGATACATTTTAGTCATTTTAGCAGACGCTCTTATCCAGAGCGACTTACAGTTAGTGAGTGCATACATTTTCATACTGCCCCTCCCCCGTGGGAAACGAACCCACAACCCTGGCTTTGCAAGCGCCATGCTCTACCAACTGAGCTACAGGGATAAAGTAGAACATTACTATTTTTCATGCCCTTAAAACATTTGTCTTTGGAGATTTATTTTGTAAATCTATTAATACTCTATATAGAAATGATAATAGCTCTATCAAATTGAAAGCAGAAACGTACTTAATATGCCATTTAGCAGACGCTTTTATCCAAAGCAACTTACAGTCATGTGTGCATACATTTTTACGTATGGGTTGTCCCGGGGATCGAACCCACTACACTGGCGTTACAAGCGCCATGCTCTACCAATTGAGCTACAGAGGACCACAAGGTTTGAATTAATGTGGGGTATCAGACAAGGGTGACCAAGTTCACCTCTCTTCCTATTAGACACACAGCTTCTTACTTCTCATATTAAGAGAAGTGTTTTAAAGGGTATTTCTACTGCAGGAGATCATTATTAGTCAGTTAGCGGATGACCCCACCCTCTTTCCATTGATCATCCTTGAGATGTTTCAACAACTTGAATTGGAGTCCACCTGGGGTAAATTCAAATGATTGGACATGATTTGGAAAGGCGCACCCACCTGTCTATATAAGGTCCCACAGTTGACAGTGCACGTCAGAGCAAAGACCAAACCTTGAGGTCGAAGGAATTGTCTGTAGAGCTCCGAGACAGGATTGTGTCGAGGCACAGGTCTGGGGAAGGGTACCAAAACATTTCTGCAGCATTGAAGGTCCCCAAGAACACAGTGGCCTCCATCATTCTTAAATGAATACGTTTGGAACCACCAATACTCTTCCTAGAGCTGGCCACACGGCCAAACTGAGCAATCGGGGGAGAAGGTCCTTGGTCAGAGAGTGACCAAGAACCCGATGGTCACTCTGACAGAGCTCCAGAGTTCCTCTGTGGAGATGGGAGAACCTTCCAGAACGACAACCATCTCTGTAGCACTCCACCAATCAGGCCTCTATGGTAGAGTGGCCAGAGGGAATCCACTCCTCAGTAAAAGGCACATGACAGCCCGCTTGGAGTTTGCCAAAAGGCACCTAAAGGATTCTCAGACCATGAGAAACAAGATTCTATGGTCTGATGAAACCAAGATAGAACTCTTTGGCCTGAATGCCAAGCGTCACGTCCGGAGGAAACCTGGCACCATCCCTACGGTGAAGCATGGTGGTGGCAACATCATGCTGTGGAGATGTTTTACAGCGGCAGGGACTGGAAGACTAGTCAGCATCGAAGGAAAGATGATCGGAGCAAAGTACAGAGAGATCCTTGATGAAAATCTGCTTCAGAGTGCTCAGGACCTCAGACTGGGGCGAAGGTTCGCCTTCAAACAGGACAACGACCCTAAGCACACATCCAAGACAATGCTCTGAATGTCCTTGAGTGGCCCAGTCAGAGCCCGGACTTGAATCCGATCGAACATCTCTGGAGAGACCTGAAAATAGCTGTGCAGTGAAGCTCCCCATCCAACCTGACAGAGCTTGAGAGGATCTGCAGAGACAAATGGGAGAAAATCCCCAAATACAGATGTGCCAAGCTTGAAGCGTCATACCCAAGAAGACTCGAGGATGTAATCACTGCCAAAGGTGCTTAAAAAAAGTACTGAGTAAAGGGTCTGAATACTTATGAAATGTATTATGGTGTATTGTGTGTAGATTGATGAGGGGAAAAAACAATTTAATCCATTTTAGAATAAGGCTGTAACGTAACAAAAAGAGCCTGAAATATTAAATGTTTCATACGCATAACATTTTTGTTTATATCCCTGTCAGTGAGCATTTCTCCTTTGCCAAGATAATCCATCCACTTGACAAGTGTGGCAAATCAAGAAGCCGATTAAACAGTATGATCATTACACAGGTGCACCTTGTGCTGGGGACAATAAAAGGCCACTTTAAAATGTGCAGTTTTGTCACATAACACAATGCCACAGATGTCTCAAGTTTTGAAGGAGCGTGCAATTGGCATGCTGACTGCAGGAATGTCCACCAGAGCTGTTACCAGAGAATTTAATGTTCATTGCTCTACCATAAGCCGCCTCCAACATCGTTTTAGAGAATTTGGCAGTATGTCCAACCGGCCTCACAACCGCAGACCACGAATATGGCGTCATGTTTGCGAGCGGTCATCATTGTGAACATAGTGCCCCATGTTGGCGGTGGGGTTATGGTATGGGCAGGCATAAGCTATGGACAACAAACACAATTGCATTTTATCGATGGCAATTTGAACGCACAGAGATACCATGAGCTGAAAATGTCCCAGTTCTTCCATGGCCTGCATACTCGCCAGATGACATGGGTGACATACCCATTGAGCATGTTTGGGATGCTCTGGATCAACAAGGTGTTCCAGTTCCCGCCAATATCCACCAACTCTGCACAGCCATTGAAGAGGAGTGGGACAACATTCCAAAGGCCACAACCAACAGCCTGATCAACTCTATAAGCAGGAGATGTGTCGCACAGCATGAGGCAAATGGTAGACACGCCCCTACTTTTTTTTTTTTTTTTTACAGTATCTCTGACCAACAGATGCATATCTGTATTCCCAGTCATGTTAAATCCATAGATTAGGACCTAATGAATGTATTTCAATTGACTGATTTCCTCATATGAACTGTAACTCATAAAAAACGTTAATTGTTGCATGTTGCTTTTATTTTTTTGTCTTCGGTCTCTTGGCCCCTTGAAGTGTCCCCTGTAGCTCAGTAGGTAGAGCATGACTCTTGGCCCCTTGAAATGTCCCCTGTAGCTCAGTTGGTAGAGCATGGCGCTTGCAACACCAGGGTTGTGGGTTCGTTTCCCACGGGGGGCCAGTATGAAAAATGTATGCACTCACTAACTGTAAATCTCTCTGGATTAGAGCGTCTGGTAAATGACTCACAAACTGTAAGTCTCTCTGGATTAGAGCGTCTGCTAAATGACTCACTAACTGTAAGTCTCTCTGGATAAGAGCGTTCTGCTAAATGACTCACTAACTGTAAGTCTCCCTGGATAAGAGCGTCTGCTAAATGACTCACTAACTGTAAGTCTCTCTGGATAAGAGCGTTCTGCTAAATGACTCACTAACTGTAAGTCTCCCTGGATAAGAGCGTCTGCTAAATGACTCACTAACTGTAAGTCTCCCTGGATAAGAGTGTCTGCTAAATGACTCACTAACTGTAAGTCTCTCTGGATAAGAGCGTCTGCTAAATGACTCACTAACTGTAAGTCTCCCTGGATAAGAGCGTCTGCTAAATGACTCACTAACTGTAAGTCTCTCTGGATAAGAGCGTCTGCTAAATGACTCACTAACTGTAAGTCTCTCTGGATAAGAGTGTCTGCTAAATGACTCACTAACAGTAAGTCTCTCTGGATAAGAGCGTCTGCTAAATGACTCACTAACTGTAAGTCTCTCTGGATAAGAGCGTCTGCTAAATGACTCACTAACTGTAAGTCTCTCTGGATAAGAGCGTCTGCTAAATGACTCACTAACTGTAAGTCTCTCTGGATAAGAGCGTTCTGCTAAATGACTCACTAACTGTAAGTCTCTCTGGATAAGAGCGTTCTGCTAAATGACTCACTAACTTTAAGTCTCTCTGGATAAGAGCGTCTGCTAAATGACTCACTAACTGTAAGTCTCTCTGGATAAGAGCGTCTGCTAAATGACTCACTAACTGTAAGTCTCTCTGGATAAGAGCGTCTGCTAAATGACTCACTAACTGTAAGACTCTCTGGATAAGAGCGTCTGCTAAATGACTCACTAACTGTAAGACTCTCTGGATAAGAGCGTCTGCTAAATGACTCACTAACTGTAAGTCTCCCTGGATAAGAGCGTCTGCTAAATGACTCACTAACTGTAAGTCTCCCTGGATAAGAGCGTCTGCTAAATGACTCACTAACTGTAAGTCTCTCTGGATAAGAGCGTCTGCTAAATGACTCACTAACTGTAAGTCTCTCTGGATAAGAGCGTCTGCTAAATGACTCACTAACTGTAAGTCTCTCTGGATAAGAGCGTTCTGCTAAATGACTCACTAACTGTAAGTCACTCTGGATAAGAGCGTCTGCTATATGACTCACTAACTGTAAGTCTCTCTGGATAAGAGCGTCTGCTAAATGACTCACTAACTGTAAGTCTCCCTGGATAAGAGCGTCTGCTAAATGACTCACTAACTGTAAGTCTCTCTGGATAAGAGCGTTCTGCTAAATGACTCACTAACTGTAAGTCTCTCTGGATAAGAGCGTTCTGCTAAATGACTCACTAACTGTAAGTCTCTCTGGATAAGAGCGTCTGCTAAATGACTCACTAACTGTAAGTCTCTCTGGATAAGAGCGTCTGCTAAATGACTCACTAACTGTAAGTGGCTCTGGATAAGAGCGTTCTGCTAAATGACTCACTAACTGTAAGTCTCTCTGGATAAGAGCGTCTGCTAAATGACTCACTAACTATAAGGCTGATGAACAACCTGCTCCAGTGGACAGGCTGATGAACAACCTGCTCCAGTGGGTGGGCTGATGAACAACCTGCTCCAGTGGGCGGGCTGATGAACAACCTGCTCCAGTGGGTGGGCTGATGAACAACCTGCTCCAGTGGGTGGGCTGATGAACAACCTGCTCCAGTGGGTGGGCTGATGAACAACCTGCTCCAGTGGGTGGGCTGATGGACAACCTGCTCCAGTGGGTGGGCAGGCTGATGGACAACCTGCTCCAGTGGGTGGGCAGGCTGATGGACAACCTGCTCCAGTGGGTGGGCTGATGAACAACCTTCTCCAGTGGGTGGGCTGATGAACAACCTGCTCCAGTGGGTGGGCTGATGAACAACCTGCTCCAGTGGGTGGGCTGATGAACAACCTTCTCCAGTGGGTGGGCTGATGAACAACCTGCTCCATTGGGTGGGCTGATGAACAACCTGCTCCAGTGGGTGGGCTGATGAACAACCTGCTCCAGTGGGTGGGCTGATGAACAACCTGCTCCAGTGGGTGGGCTGATGAACAACCTGCTCCAGTGGGTGGGCTGATGAACAACCTGCTCCAGTGGGTGGGCTGATGAACAACCTGCTCCAGTGGGTGGGCTGATGAACAACCTGCTCCAGTTGGCAGGCTTGCGAAGCAGTCCCTTCATTTGCCCAAGGAAGTTCTCAAATGGGAAACAAGAGATGTTGTCAAGGGCACTATACTTCTTGGCTTCCTCCTCTCCCTTGTAACAATTCCCCAGGTCGTTTCTGTAAATGAGAATGTGTTCTCAGTCAACTTAACTGGTAAAACAAGGGTTAAATTAAATAAATACATTCTTGGCAGCGGCGCACCAATCCCATGCATGTTGTATGACCCTTGTTCTTTTCCATCAAGTTTGCTGCAGTGGTCAACAAACAGAACCAAGAGGCTGTGGGGCAGCTTGATCTGGAGGGACACGTTCAACAGGATGGTGATGCCAACTGCAAGAAGCATGGAGGTGTTGTACACTCGAGTTGGTACAAGCCCTTTCAATCTGACTGGCCCAGTGTACATGAGGAACTGTCTGAATTCAGTAGCTTTCCAGCGCTCAACTTCCTCCATGGGATCTTTGCTTCCTGTTGAACTCGCACGGAACATTTGGGTCTGAAGGTCATGAGTACTTTGGAGGTCTCCTTTACCACACTGGGCGCCAATCTTGTTGCCAGACGTCCTTTTAGCCAAAGATGCAACAACTTCCTTGTCACTCCTAGTCACCAGATGTAATCCAGTGGGAACTGTGTCACCAAACCAACAGACAGCAAAGCAAGTGTTGTTTCTCCACACCGATGGCTGTCATTTGGGAGTTCATCAGGGACCTCATTGTTGCATCTGTTTGAGGGAAAGTCATTCTCTTCTCGTAGCAGAGCCCTTTTTGAGTGCACTTGTCACATCCACAGCGTCCACTGTGGCCCTTAACATTTTTCCCCCAATTGCCTGAGCAGGGGTGTCACAGATGAACGCTGACATCTTGAAAGGAAGCCGTGTCCCTTCAAACTCCTTCCCTTTCCGGTGGCTGTGCCTCCTCAACAAAATGATTCAAAAACCCAGACTGTTTGGCTTCTTCTTCCCAAAGTAAAGGCCAATGAGAAACGGGAGTTTGTTTTGCTGGACATTATCCACCTATTGCTAAATTCATCCAAGGATTGGCCAGAACTGGGCAGTTGAACTTTTGTAAAGTGGGAGTGCCATCAATGTTGATTTGGATAGAAATTGACTTAAATGTCTGCAAGTCTGGGAATTCTGGGCCAGTATTCCATGCTCAATTCCAGAGTGGTGATATATATATACCTCCAGAGGTCTGTTCTTTTCCCAGCAGGGTTCTTGGGTCTTTAGGCAGGTCTGGATGATCCTTGGAGAGAATTGTCAATCGTTTTCGAGGGAAGGAAAATGTTGTCAATAACCGACTCTGGCGATGGTGTCCTAGAGTCCTAACTATCTTCAGTGCTTGAGGGAATGTCAGAAGGGGGCTTCACACTCAGCATCACTTTGAAGAGGAAGCCCCCCCCCCCCCCCCCCCCCCAGTGGTACAGTCTGGAATAGCAGCAGCCAAAGCAGCTGCAATATCCTGCATGTCCCTCTGAACTCCCCAATCTCCTGCATGTCCCTCTGAACTCCCCAATCTCCTGCATGTCCCTCTGAACTCCCCAATCTCCTGCATGTCCCTCTGAACTCCCCAATCTCCTGCATGTCCCTCTGAACTCCCCAATCTCCTGCATGTCCCTCTGATCTCCCCAATCTCCTGCATGTCCCTCTGAACTCCCCAATCTCCTACATGTCCCTCTGAACTCCCCAATCTCCTGCATGTCCCTCTGAACTCCCCAATCTCCTGCATGTCCCTCTGATCTCCCCTCACTATTCTCCTCCTTTTAGTCCAGTAACTTGACTTGGTTAACACACCTTTCACTTAAAGCACAAAGGTAAGGCTAGTCTGTCAAGGTGTCTGTCGGATAAACTATTTTTTAAAACAAAACCAGCATTGTAAAACGGCAGCAAATTTAACAATGCTCAGAAGTGGATTCAGTTGCATGGCAAGGTCGTTTTCCATGGTGTATTTGAGTCTTTCCATGTAATTAAACCGCCATAGAAAACGTAGATTGACCGGGGTTAGAGGAAGCATCAGATCTGGAGATGAAAATGACGAGGGTTTCAAGTTGATTTTGATAGGTCCGAGGCGCCGGAAACAAAAATGGTACCACCCTCCCGACCCAACACTGAAATATGGAAGAGATACAACCAGGAGGGGCGTGGCCTAAACTAGTAACGGTCACAGCAAACTAACGCTCTTATTTAAATCAACACTGTTAAGGACAAGCATATTATTAATAATAATAATAATATGCCATTTAGCAGACGCTTTTATCCAAAGCGACTTACAGTCATGCGTGCATACATTTTTACGTATGGGTGGTCCCGGGGATCAAACCATGCTCTACCAATTGAGCTACAGAGGACCATTAAGGTTAGAATATTGCAGAGAACAATCTAATTATTAATGTTGTAGAAAATTGTCTTTGTCCTCCGTCAAACACAAAGTACTTTCAGAGTTTTTTGTAGAATTAAGATAGACTTTATTACAATCAATATAGCCGAGGTGGTCTGCAGAGCATCTAACTTTCCACCTCTCAGCTCTCAGTTTATACAGTCAATTTACATAAATTTTAGCTTAATCCCTCCCTCTTTGGTTCCTCCACCACTGTCTCCAGTTTTCACCTCTTGACCGCTCCGCCCACTTCCTTAATGGCGGTATCTGACTTCCCTCCCTTCTAGTTCCGTGTCTGGAAACAATAGTGGTGGGACCAAGCCCTGTCATGCAAAAATAACAGAGCAATTTCCTGGCTCCGTTCTGACCCCCTAATTGATTCCCAAACCTATCAATCGATACTTAAAACATGGCAGGTCCATAATCAATTTTCTCAAACATACACAAGCCTCCTCCCTCTGTACCACCCAGTCCAAAAGCCCCCAGTCATGCTGTGAACTGTTCAGTCTGAACTCTGTTCAACCCTGGCTCTGTTCCAGGACTATGCCTAAGGAGAGAGGCGAAGGGCAGCAGTCTGGTTTCAGTCACTGATAAGGCAGGACAGCCGTGGATTAGAGAGGAGCGAGGAATTAGACCCGAAGACAGGTCAGATGAAAAGAGAAGTCGGAAGTTTACAGACACTTACAGGTGGGAGTCATTAAAACTCGTTGAGGTATGAAGAGAGATGTCTATATTATACTGGGTATATTTACTACTGTACTCTACCTGTATGTACTGGTATCCCAAACGGCATCCTATCCCCATAGAGCTCTGGTCAAAAGTAGTGAACTATATAGGGAACAGGGAGCCATTTGAGACACACTTTATGTGTGTGGGTGTGTGTGTGTGTATATGTACAGTTGAAGTCGGAAGTTTACATACACTTAGGTTGGAGTCATTAAAACTTGTTTTTCAACCACTCCACAAATTTCTTGTTAACAAACTATAGTTTTGGCATGTCGGTTAGGACATCTACTTTGTGCATGACACAAGTCATTTTTCCAACAATTGTTTACAGACTTATAATTCACTGTATCACAATTCCAGTGGGTCAGAAGTTTACATACACTAAGTTGACTGTGCCTTTAAACAGCTTGGAAAATTCCAGAAAATGATGTCATGGCTTTAGAAGCTTCTGATAGGCTATTTGACATAATTTGAGTCAATTGGAGGTGTACCTGTGGATGTATTTCAAGGCCTACCTTCAAACTCAGTGCCTCTTTGCTTGACATCATGGGAAAATCAAAAGAAATCAGCCAAGACCTCAGAAAAAAAATTGTAGACCTCCACAAGTCTGGTTCATCCTTGGGAGCAATTTCCAAACGCCTGAAGGTACCACGTTCATCTGTACAAACAATCGTACGCAAGTATAAACACCATGGGACCACGCAGCTGTCATACCACTCAGGAAGGAGACGCGTTCTGTCTCTTACAGATGAACATACTTTGGTGCGAAAAGTGCAAATCAATCCCAGAACAACAGCAAAGGACCTTGTGAAGATGCTGGAGGAAACAGGTACAAAAGTATCTATATCCACAGTAAAATGAGTCCTATATCGACATAACCTGAAAGGCCGCTCAGCAAGGAAGAAGCCACTGCTCCAAAACCGCCATAAAAAAGCCAGACTACGGTTTGCAACTGCACATGGGGACAAAGATCTTACTTTTTGGAGAAATGTCCTCTGGTCTGATGAAACAAAAATAGAACTGTTTGGCCATAATAACTATCGTTATGTTTGGAGGAAAAAGGGGGTCTTGCAAGCCGAAGAACACCATCCCAACCGTGATGCACAGGGGTGGCAGCATCATGCTGTGGGGGTGCTTTGCTGCAGGAGGGACTGGTGCACTTCACAAAATAGATGGCATCATGAGGAAGGAAAAGTATGTGGATATATTGAAGCAACATCTCAAGACAGTAGTCAGGAAGTTAAAGCTTGGTCGCAAATGGGTCTTCCAAACGGACAATGACCCCAAGCATACTTCCAAAGTTGTGGCAAAATGGTTTAAGGACAACAAAGTCAAGGTATTGGAGTGGCCATCACAAAGCCCTGACCTCAATCCTATAGAACATTTGTGGGCAGAACTGAAAAAGTGTGTGCGAGCAAGGAGGCCTACAAACCTGACTCCGTTACACCAGCTCTGTCAGGAGGAATGGGCCAAAATTCAACCAACTTATTGTGGGAAGCTTGTGGAAGGCTACCCGAAACGTTTGACCCAAGTTAAACAATTTAAAGGCAATGCTACCAAATACTAATTGAGTGTATGTAAACTTCTGACCCACTGTGAATGTGATGAAAGAAATAAAAGCTGAAATAAATCATTCTCTCTACTTTTATTCTGACATTTCACATTCTTAAAATAAAGTGGTGATCCTAACTGACCTAAGACAGGGCATTTTTACTAGGATTAAATGTCAGGAATTGTGAAACTGAGTTTAAATGTATTTGGCTAAGGTGTATGTAAACTTCCGACTTCAACTGTATACCAGGCAGGGCAGTAACTACACCAGTGAGAGGAACCAATTAAGTTCTTGCCTAGCAACAGAGATGTACCCATGTTTAACTCTGGCTCCGTGTTCGTCATGTTGTGATTAACATTAACATTTTCGTCATTTAGGAGACGCTCTTATCCAGAGCGACTTACAAATTGGTGCATTCACCTTATGATAGCCAGTGGGACAACCACTTTACAATATATAAAAATTAAAAAAATAACATCTCTTTTTTTAGCTCCGTGTTCGTCATGTTGTGATTAACTATGTTTATCTGTAGTCTGAGTCTGAAGAGATGTAACTACTGTATGGTCCACTGAATAATTCCCATCTCATCCCCACTCTGGGACTTTATTGGTCCCACATCTTTACAAATGTATATAGTGACTAATATATGAATACAGGGATATGTAGTGACTAACATAAGAATAACCATGTTTACGATATAAAGCACTAAGGTTATACTTTCAAACATGACTGTCACGGTTTCGGCCGAGGCTGCCTCTCTCCCTTGTTCGGGCAGGCTTCGGCGTTCGTCGTCTCCGGAATTCTAGCTGCCACCGATAGATGTTTCATGTTCGTTTGCTTTTGTCTGTTTGTTTCTACACCTGTTTCTGTTTTGTAGTAATTAGTGTCCTATAAGTTTCTCGTTGTGTTTGTCTTGTGTTGTGTGTGATTGTTACCGTCAGTTTGTGTATTGCTCGGTTGAGCGTTATTTCTCCACTGTTTGCTGGAGCTTACGTTGCACTTGTGTGTGCACTTATTCATTTTGTCGCACCTGTGTGTGCGCATTGTCTTTCGCCTTCGTGCGTATTTTGCTGTCAGGCTTATTTTGTCCTGTTGCCTGTGTTTAGGCAGTAATACAGCCTTTTGGAATATAAGTCTGCTTCCTGCGTTTGATTCCTACACAACACCTACAACACGACCTGACAGAATCACACACCACAATATGGAATCAGCAGGAGCCGAAGCAGCACAGACAAGACTGGAAGCCCAGGTTCGGGACCAGCAAGAGCAGCTCCTGCAGATGGGGGCCGCCCTGCAGGAGGTGATGACCACCATCCGAGGCTGGGGTCCGCCTCCACCGCCAGCCGCCCTGCCAGCACCATCGGCCAGCCCACCCAGTCCAGCGCCGGAACCTCGCGGAGTCCGACTATCTCTCCCGAGGTCCTACGACGGGACCGCAGCTGGGTGTCAGGGATTTCTGCTCCAGGTAGAGCTGTACCTGGCCACAGTACATCCGGCACCTTCAGGGCATGAGAGCGTGTCCGCCCTGATCTCCTGCCTGGCCGGTAAAGCGTTGGAGTGGGCCAACGCGGAGTGGAGGAAGATCGACGCCACGACGATTACGTACACCGAATTCTCCCGCCGCTTTAGGGCGGTGTTCGACCATCCCCCGGAGGGGAGAGCGGCGGGGGAGCGTCTGGTCTTCCTCAGGCAGGGGAGGAGGAGTGCCCAGGAATTCGCACTCGAATTCCGTACTCTAGCGGCAGATGCAGGGTGGAATGAGCGGGCCCTCGTCGATCTATACCGATGTAGCCTCAGAGAGGACGTCCGTCGGGAGCTGGCCTGTAGGGAAACCAGTCTCACTTTCGACCAGCTGGTCGACATGTCAATCAGGTTAGATAACCTATTGGCTACCCGCGGACGTCCTGAGGGGGGTCCGTCCATTCCATCCTCCAGCGCATCCGAGCCGTGTCCTATGGAGCTCGGGGGCGCTGGCGCTAGAGATAGGAGGAGTCGGCAGACTAGGGGGTCCATCCACTGCACCAACTGTGGTCGGGGAGGACACACCGCGGCTAGGTGCTGGGGATGGCCTCCTAGGGGAGATGACGACAGGTCCCGCACTGGGGATTCCCTCCAGGTGAGTAGGCGCCCCACTCACCCAGAGCTCACTGTTGCCCATTTTTGTATACCTGTCAGTTTTCCACAGGTAGCACCTCAATCCCAGCATAAGGCGCTGGTAGATTCAGGCGCGGCTGGGAATTTTATTGATAGAAAGTTTTGTTTAAGGTTAGGGATTCCCCGTATTCCTGTTGACGTTCCTTTTCCCGTTCATGCCCTAGATAGTCGTCCGTTGGGTACGGGCTTGATCAGGGAGGTCACGGCGCCACTTAGGATGTGTGCGCAGGGGAGTCATCAGGAGATGATTCAGCTGTTCCTGATTGACTCTCCTGCGTATCCGGTGGTGCTGGGTCTACCTTGGTTGAGTACCCATAACCCCGCTATTTCGTGGCAGGAGAGGGCTCTGATGGAGTGGTCTGCTCAGTGTGTGGGTAGATGTTTGGGCGTTTCCTTAGGGGCTACCTCGGTGGAGAGTCCAAACCAGGTGCCCGCATTGCACATTCCACCTGAGTATGGGGATTTGGCTATTGCGTTTAGTAAGGCGAGGGCGACGCGGTTGCCACCCCATAGGCAGGGGGATTGTGCGATAGACCTTCAGGCAGGAGCTGCGCTCCCACGGAGTCATGTGTATCCTCTGTCTCAGGAGGAGAAGAAAGCTATGGAGATTTACATAGACGAATCACTGAGACAAGGATACATACGGCCGTCCACTTCCCCCGCGTCCTCAAGTTTCTTTTTCGTGAAGAAGAAGGATGGTGGTTTGCGTCCGTGCATCGATTACCGTGGTCTCAATCAGATTACGGTGAAGTATAGTTATCCACTCCCGCTGATTGCGACCATGACTGAGTCGTTGCATGGGGCGCGCTTCTTCACGAAATTAGATCTCAGGAGCGCGTACAACTTGGTGCGCATCAGGAAGGATGATGAATGGAAAACAGCCTTTAGTACCACCTCGGGCCATTACGAGTATCTAGTCATGCCATACGGGTTGATGAATGCTCCGTCGGTTTTCCAATCATTCGTGGATGAGATCTTCAGGGACATGCAGGGACAGGGAGTCGTTGTGTACATAGATGACATTCTCGTGTACTCACCTACCCGTGTCGAGCATGTGGCCCTGGTGCGCCGGGTGTTGCGGAGGCTGGTGGAGCACGACCTGTATGTGAAGGCAGAGAAGTGTCTGTTTTTCCAGGAGTCGATTTCCTTTTTGGGGTATCAGTTGTCAGCTTCAGGGGTGAAGATGGAGGTAGACCGAGTGTCAGCCGTGCGTAATTGGCAAACACCAACCACTGTGAAAGAGGTGCAGCAGTTTTTGGGGTTTGCGAATTACTACCGGAGGTTTATCCGGGGTTTTGGGCAGGTGGCAGCTCCCATCACGTCTCTCTTGAAGGGGGGCCCGGTGCGTCTGCAGTGGTCAGTCGAGGCGGACAGGGCGTTTGGGAGGCTGAAGGACCTGTTTACCTCGGCTCCGGTGCTGGCGCATCCGGATCCCTCTTTACCATTTCAGGTAGAGGTGGACGCGTCTGAGGCCGGTATTGGCGCCGTGCTTTCACAACGGTCAGGCGCGCCACCTAAACTCCGCCCCTGTGCCTTCTATTCCAAGAAGCTCAGTCCGGCGGAGCGAAATTATGACGTAGGGGACAGGGAGCTGTTAGCTGTGGTACAGGCCCTTAAGGTGTGGAGGCACTGGCTTGAGGGGGCTCAACACCCTTTCCTCATTTTGACGGACCACCGTAACCTGGAGTACATCCGGGCAGCGAGGAGGCTAAACCCTCGGCAGGCTAGATGGAGTATGTTTTTGACCCGTTTCTCTTTTAAGATCACCTACATCCCTGGGTCACAAAACGGTAAGGCAGATGCGCTGTCTCGGCGGTATGACGGGGAGGAGAGGTCCGTGGAGCCCACTCCCATACTGCCGGAGTCGTGTCTAGTGGCACCGGTGGTGTGGGAGCTCGATTCTGAGCTCGAGCGGGCATTACGCACCGACCCTAGTCCACCACAATGCCCGGAGGGCCGGAGGTATGTTCCGCTCGAGTGTCGGGATCGATTGATCTATTGGGCTCACACGTCACCCTCCTCTGGACATCCGGGTATCGGCCGGACAGTGCACTGTCTTAGTGCCAAATATTGGTGGCCCACGTTGGCCAGGGATGTGAGGGTTTATGTTTCCTCCTGCTCGGTGTGCGCCCAGTGTAAGGCGCCTAGACATCTGCCTAGGGGTAAGTTACTGCCCCTGCCCGTTCCACAACGACCATGGTCCCACCTCTCGGTGGATTTTATAACTGACCTTCCCCTCTCTCAAGGGAATACTACCATCCTGGTCGTTGTGGACCGGTTCAGTAAGGCCTGTCGTTTGCTCCCCATGCCGGGTCTTCCTACTGCCCTACAAACCGCCGAAGCACTATTCACCCATGTGTTCCGGCACTACGGGGTGCCCGAGGACATTGTGGCTGACCGAGGTCCCCAATTCACCTCCAGAGTCTGGAGAGCTTTTATGGAGCGGTTGGGGGTCTCGGTGAGCCTCACCTCGGGTTACCACCCGGAGAGTAATGGGCCGGTGGAACGCGTTAACCAGGATGTGGGTAGGTTTCTCAGAACATACTGCCGGGACCGGCCGGAGGAGTGGGCGAGATATGTGCCCTGGGCCGAGATGGCACAGAACTCTCTCCGCCACTCCTCCACCCAACTAACCTCTTTTCAGTGTGTTTTAGGGTACCAGCCGGTTCTGGCACCATGGCATGAGAGCCAGATCGAGGCCCCCGCTGTGGATGAGTGGGTGCGGCGCTCGGAGGAGACGTGGGACGCTGCACACGTCCATCTGCAGCGTGCCATACGTCGACAGAAGACGAGCGCCGACCTACACCGCAGTGAGGGGCCAGTGTACGCACCTGGAGATCGAGTCTGGCTCTCTGCCAGAAACCTGCCCCTCCGCCTGCCCTGTCGGAAGCTGGGTCGGCGGTTTGTAGGGCCATTTAAAGTCCTGAGAAGGTTGAACGAGGTATGTTATAGATTACAGTTACCAGTTGAGTATAAGTGTATTAACCCCTCGTTCCATGTGTCCCTTCTCAGGCCGGTGGTAGCAGGCCCACTCCAAGAACATGAGATCTTGGAGACCCCTCCGCCCCCGTTGGACATCGAGGGGGCACCGGCGTACACCGTGAGATCCATCTTGGATTCTAGACGTCGGAGAGGGGGTCTTCAGTATCTAGTGGAGTGGGAGGGGTACGGTCCGGAGGAGCGGTGCTGGGTGCCGAGGAGAGACATTTTGGACCCGTCGCTCCTGACGGAATTCCATCGGGGGTATCCGACGCGCCCTGCGCCGCGGCCTCCGGGTCGTCCCCAAGGCCGGAGTCGGCGCGCGTCTGGAGCCGCGCGTCAAGGGGGGGGTACTGTCACGGTTTCGGCCGAGGCTGCCTCTCTCCCTTGTTCGGGCAGGCTTCGGCGTTCGTCGTCTCCGGAATTCTAGCTGCCACCGATAGACGTTTCATGTTCGTTTGCTTTTGTCTGTTTGTTTCTACACCTGTTTCTGTTTTGTAGTAATTAGTGTCCTATAAGTTTCTCGTTGTGTTTGTCTTGTGTTGTGTGTGATTGTTACCGTCAGTTTGTGTATTGCTCGGTTGAGCGTTATTTCTCCACTGTTTGCTGGAGCTTACGTTGCACTTGTGTGTGCACTTATTCATTTTGTCGCACCTGTGTGTGCGCATTGTCTTTCGCCTTCGTGCGTATTTTGCTGTCAGGCTTATTTTGTCCTGTTGCCTGTGTTTAGGCAGTAATACAGCCTTTTGGAATATCAGTCTGCTTCCTGCGTTTGATTCCTACACAACACCTACAACACGACCTGACAATGACCAATTCCAAAGGTAACAACATAAATGTTTCTACTCAAAATAAAATATATGTGTCAGTATCCAAACACATAAAAAATACACAACAATAATGCAGCTCTGTTTCAACCATAATATCTATTTAAGACAGTTATCTTGCAATTGTATAAGCAATACATGAACTAGTGGATTATTTCTAATATTATTTCTCATAATATAATTTATTAATGTTTACAAGGTCTAGTAATGCTTGCTCTCCATTTCGGACACTTCCCTAACAACAGACTTCTGAATCTAAGCAGAACCTGTTTACTTCCCTAACAACCGACTTCTGAATCTAAGCAGAACCTGTTTACTTCCCTAACAACAGACTTCTGAATCTAAGCAGAACCTGTTTACTTCCCTAACAACAGACTTCTGAATCTAAGCAGAACCTGTTTACTTCCCTAACAACAGACTTCTGAATCTAAGCAGAACCTGTTTACTTCCCTAACAACAGACTTCTGAATCTAAGCAGAACCTGTTTACTTCCCTAACAACCGACTTCTGAATCTAAGCAGAACCTGTTCACTTCCCTAACAACCGACTTCTGAATCTAAGCAGAACCTGTTCACTTCCCTAACAACCGACTTCTGAATCTAAGCAGAACCTTGTTTACTTCCCTAACAACAGACTTCTGAATCTAAGCAGAACCTGTTCACTTCCCTAACAACCGACTTCTGAATCTAAGCAGAACCTGTTTACTTCCCTAACAACCGACTTCTGAATCTAAGCAGAACCTTGTTTAGGGGATTAAGAGACATGTCCGTGGACACTCGTAACCGGAAACCCCTTTGTAACATACATCTACAACATAGGTAAGACATGAGAGAGGCGTAGTCTATCTTTTTTAGGATTCCTGGTTTTCCTCAGGCGTCCCCCATATGGGACTCCCAGTTCCAACACCAAAATCCATTTCAAATGTTACCTCACCTAGTTCCCTTAACTAATGCTTCGTCTATGTTTGCTTATTATCCCATTTCTGACCTCATTCTAGAGTCATTATCACCACAAAAGTAATATGGAGCAGGATATATAAGTCTGGGAGGATGAATATCTCCAAGTCCAGGTTTCTCCAGCTGTTGCTGGTCCTTGTAGTCATGACAAGCCCCTCCTCTTCCTCCTGCCACCACCCTATCAAAGACATTCTGGGTTTCCGTAAGGGCAGTCAAGTGGTCCTCCTTTGACGTTGCTTCTCATTAGAATTCGTATAGTGTCCTGGTTTCCCTGGTAACTGGGATCACCTCTGTCAAGTTCATGTCCCATTCGGGTTCCGGTCCTTATGGTCGTTCTCCTCACAGTCATTTGTTTCACCGTGGTTCTGATCAACTGGGTTTTCAGCAATGGCAACAAACAGCAAAAAGACTATTCCCGTTACTACCAGTGCTATGCTTATTATCATTGCCATTTTTAGTGAACATTGCTCCCCGTTTTCCAAATGTCAAGAACCAGCCAATCCCAGGCACACGTGTCCTGCCCAGAATATTCCTCCTGGGGCAGTATTATCTTGACTTCCTTTCTCAATCCTTTAAGCTTGATCATTGCCTCAGAGAATATTCCTCCTGGGGCAGTATTATTAGGACTAAAAGTGCAGCCCTCGCTTCCGAACATAACACAGACTCTGCCTTTTTCTGCTAGGAGCCAATCCAGAGCCTGTCTATTCTGCCAGGTCATCCTACTTGTTCCCTGTACTTGTTCTCCCAGCGTTGACAATGCTGATGTAACCGGTGTGAAATGGCTAGCTAGTTAGCGGTGCGCACTAGTAGCGTTTCAATCGGTGACGTCACTCTGCAAGGGCCGCGGCCTTTTGTGGAGCGACGGGTAACGGTGTTTCGAGGGTGACTGTTGTCGATGTTTGCAGAGGATCCCTGGTTCAAGCCCAGGTAGGGGCGAGGAGAGGGACGGAAGCAACACTGGAAATGGAACAATTAAATACATTACAATCAACAGAGGTTCATAAATTATACTGACTCAGTGTCAGGATTTGAATCAATATTTCTTTGGATAACTCTTAATAAAAAGTCAGTATAATTTATGAACCTCTGTTGATTGTAATGTATTCAATTGTTCCATTTCACATTTTTATTAAGAGTTATGACTGTGAGACCCATGAGGCGTCACTACAGACCCGGGTTCGATCCCAGGCGGTGTCACAGCCTGCCGTGACTGTGAGACCCATGAGGCGTCACTACAGACCCGGGTTCGATCCCAGGCGGTGTCACAGCCTGCCGTGACTGTGAGACCCATGAGGCATCACTACAGACCCGGGTTCGATCCCAGGCGGTGTCGCAGCCTGCCGTGACTGTGAGACCCATGAGGCTTCACTACAGACCCGGGTTCGATCCCAGGCGGTGTCACAGCCTGCCGTGACTGTGAGACCCATGAGGCGTCACTACAGACCCGGGTTCGATCCCAGGCGGTGTCACAGCCTGCCGTGACTGTGAGACCCATGAGGCGTCACTACAGACCCAGGTTCGATCCCAGGCGGTGTAACAGACTACCGTGACTGTGAGACCCATGAGGCGGCGCAAAAAAAAGGGCCTCAAAATTGGCGTCAGGATCTCGTCACGGTATCTTTGGCATTTAAATTGCCATCGGTAAAATGCAATTGTGTCCGTAGCTTATGCCTGCCCATACCATAACCCCACCATGGGGCATTCTGTTGACATCAGCAAACCGCTCACCCACACGACGCCATACATGTGCTCTGCAGTTGTGAGGCCGGTTGGACGTACGGCCAAATTCTCTAAAACAACGTTGGAGGCGGCTTATGGTAGAGAAATTAACATTCAATTCTCTGGCAACAACTCTGGTGGACATTCCTGCAGTCAGCACGCCAATTGCACGCTTCTTCAAAACTCTAGTCATCTGTGGCATTGCATTGTGTGATAAAACTGCATATTTTAAAGTGGCCTTTTATTGTGCCTAGCACAAGGTGCACCTGTGTAATGATCATGCTGTTTAATCAGCTTCTTGATATGCCACAGCTGTGAAGTGGATGGATTATTATGGCAAAGGAGGAGAAATGCTCACTAACAGGGATGTGAACAACATTTGAGAGAAAGTAGCTTTTTGTGAGTATGGAACATTTCTGGGATCTTTTATTTCAGCTCATGAAACATGGGACCAACACTTTACGTTGTTGCGTTTATATTTTTGTTCAGTATAATTTATATAGCACATTTCAGACATGAAATGCAACGCAATTCACAGGAAAAAATGAATAAAAGCTATGAAAATAAAAACGGAAATATTTACTAGACAACAAACAGTGGATAAAAAACTAAAGAATATCAATAAAAGCTGAAAGACTAAAGAGCATCTAAGGAAATAACATTGGTTAAAACAGTAAGAATATGATGTAATATCCAGCCCAAAATATCAGCTGGTTTTACTACACTGTTTGTAAACAATATAATTGTGCAACAAAAAAAATCTGTTAATCACATAAATTATTATGACTACTAAATGTTACATGAAATGGAAATATTATGAAATATCAAAACCGAATGTACACCCCCTTTGTTAATATGTATTGGCAATAATTCATTTCCAATAGGGAGGCATGGAATAATTAAAAATGTATATTTTGTCAGGCTGGATGTTTGAAATATGAGTAGGTGATTTGAGTCATGCTTCTTCAGTAGTGGAATAAAGACAATTAGCACTTGAATGTTGTAAAGAAAATACTGGAGTGATGTAAGATTGTTAATAAAACAGTTCATAGACGCATGTGTTATCTTGCGTCAATGTTTATAGGCTGCAAGTACGTTGAAATTAAGTTGTTTTCAAGTCGTTGAAACAACGACCTAAAAAATACATATTTTTAACTTTAACTTTCAACCAAAACCAAACGTAGATTGGACCTCGAGCATAGTCTTCTTTTCAACGTCTTTTCAACTATATTTTGCAAGGTGGGATACTGCCCAATGTCAAAACACAGTTTTAACGTGTCCAAATCAATAACCAATATGCAGAAATAGTTTGTGATAAATGGAAAACCTAAACATAACATGTACTATCGACACAAACATGTTCCACAATAGTAATCATAATACTTGTATTTATTTAAACAACCACCTTATTAACTGCACAAGCACCAAAAACACTGTCGTTTTGACAAGTGGCAATAAATCACTAATATCGATTAGGGGGGAAAATCAGGTTGTATGTGCTGTTGAAACTAACACAACAAAAAAATACACATGGAAACGGGCGATATCTTTTACTTCACTGGTTAGAGGACAACCTGCAGAAGACAGTCAGCTACATTTTGGAGTGATGCATTTAAATTTAGCGGTCCCCAAAAGGAAGAGAAACGCAACACTTATTTGTCATCACTCATTTTTTTTTTTTTTTTTTTTTTTTTTTCACCTTTATTTAACCAGGTAAGCCAGTTGAGAACAGGTTCTCATTTACAACTGCGACCTGGCCAAGACAAAGCAAAGTAGTGCAACAAAAACAACACAGAGTTACATATGGGGTAAAAAAAAAAACATAAAGTCTGAGATACAACAGAAAATATATATACAGTGTGTGCAAATGTAGCAAGTTATGGAGGTAAGGCAATAAATAGGCTATAGTGCAGAATAATTACAATAGTATTAAACACTGGAATGCTAGATGTGCAAGAGATTATGTGCAAATAGAGATACTGGGGTGCAAAAGAGCAAATTAAATAACAATATAGGGATGAGGTAGTTGGGTGGGCTAATTTCAGATGGGCTGTGTACAGGTGCAGTGATCGGTAAGGTGCTCTGACAACTGATGCTTAAAGTTATTGAGGGAGATAAGAGTCTCCAGCTTCAGAGATTTTTGCAATTCGTTCCAGTCATTGGCAGCAGAGAACTGGAAGGAATGGCGGCCAAAGGAGGTGTTGGCTTTGGGAATGACCAGTGAGATATACCTGCTGGAGCGCAGACTACGGGTGGGTGCTGCTATGGTGACCAATGAGCTAAGATAAGGCGGGGATTTGCCTAGCAGTGATTTATAGATGGCCTGGAGCCAGTGGGTTTGACGACGAACATGTAGTGAGGACCAGCCAACAAGAGCGTACAGGTCACAGTGGTGGGTAGTGTATGGGGCTTTGGAGACAAAACGGATGGCACTGTGATAGACTACATCCAATTTGCTGAGTAGAGTGTTGGAGGCTATTTTGTAAATGACATCGCCGAAGTCAAGGATCGGTAGGATAGTCAGTTTTACGAGGGCATGTTTGGCAGCATGAGTGAAGGAGGCTTTGTTGCGAAATAGGAAGCCGATTCTAGATTTAACTTTGGATTGGAGATTCTTTATGTGAGTCTGGAAGTTGAGTTTACAGTCTAACCAGACACCTAGATATTTGTAGTTGTCCACATACTCTAGGTCAGACCCGTCGAGAGTGGTGATTCTAGTCGGGTGGGCGGGTGCCTTCAGCGTTCGATTGAAAAGCATGCATTTAGTTTTACTAGTGTTTAAGAGCAGTTGAAGGCTACTGAAGGATTGTTGTATGGCATTGAAGCTCGTTTGGAGGTTTGTTAACACAGTGTCCAATGAAGGGCCAGATGTATACAAAATGGTGTCGTCTGCGTAGAGGTGGATCTGAGAGTCACCAGCAGCAAGAGCGACATCATTGATATACACGGAGAAAAGTGTCGGCCCAAGAATTGAACCCTGTGGCACCCCCATAGAGACTGCCATAGGTCCAGACAACAGGCCCTCCGATTTGACACACTGAACTCTATCTGAGAAGTAGTTGGTGAACCAGGCGAGGCAGTCATTTGAGAAACCAAGGCTATTTAGTCTGCCAATAAGAATGCGGTGGTTGACAGAGTCGAAAGCCTTGGCCAGGTCGATGAAGACGGCTGCACAGTACTGTCTATTATCAATCGCGGTTATAATATCGTTTAGGACCTTGAGCGTGGCTGAAGTGCACCCATGACCAGCTCGGAAACCGGATTGCATAGCGGAGAAGGTACGGTGGTATTCGAAATGGTCGGTGATCTGTTTGTTAACTTGGCTTTCAAATACTTTCGAAAGGCAGGGCAGGATGGATATAGGTCTGTAGCAGTTTGGATCTAGAGTGTCACCCCCTTTGAAGAGGGGGATGACCGCGGCAGCTTTCCAATCTCTGGGGATCTCAGACGTTATGAAAGAGAGGTTGAACAGACTAGTAATAGGGGTTGCGACAATTTCGGCGGCTAGTTTTAGAAAGAAAGGGTCCAGATTGTCTAGCCCAGCTGATTTGTAGGGGTCCAGATTTTGCAGCTCTTTCAAAACGTCAGCTGTCTGAATTTGTGTGAAGGAGAAGCGGGGGGGGCATGGGCAAGTTTCAGCGGAGGGTGCAGAGTTGGTGGCCGGCGTAGTGGTAGCCAGATGGAAAGCATGGCCAGCTGTAGCAAAATGCTTGTTGAAATTCTCGATTATTGTAGATTTATCGATGGTGATAGTGTTTCCTAGCCTCAGTGCAGTGTGCAACTGGGAGGAAGTGCTCTTATTCTCCATGGACTTTACAGTGTCCCAAAACTTTTGGGAGTTAGTGCTACAGGATGCACATTTCTGTTTGAAAAAGTTTGCCTTTGCTTTCCTGACTGCTTGTGTATATTGGTTCCTAACTTCCCTGAAAAGTTGCATATCACGGGGGCTATTTGATGCTAATGCAGTACGCCACAGGATGTTTTTGTGCTGGTCAAGGGCAGTCAAGTCTGAGGAGAACCAGGGGCTATATCGGTTCTTAGTTCTGTATTTTTTTTGAATGGGGCATGTTTATTTAAGATTAACGTTAGGGTTAGGTTAGGTTAGGATATAACGTTAGGGTTAGGTTAGGACATAACATTAGGGTTAGGTTAGGTTAGGATATAACGTTAGGGTTAGGTTAGGATATAACGTTAGGGTTAGGTTAGGATATAACGTTAGGGTTAGGTTAGGTTAGGATATAACGTTAGGGTTAGGTTAGGATATAACGTTAGGGTTAGGTTAGGATATAACGTTAGGTTTAGGTTAGGTTAGGATATAACGTTAGGGTTAGGTTAGGATATAACGTTAGGGTTAGGTTAGGATATAACGTTAGGGTTAGGTTAGGATATAACGTTAGGGTTAGGTTAGGTTAGGATATAACGTTAGGGTTAGGTTAGGATATAACGTTAGGGTTAGGTTAGGATATAACGTTAGGTCCAAAGAGACAGTGTCCGAGTTCTAAAATTCTCCGGTAGAATGCCCTGCTTTTATTTTGTCACAGTCACAACCGTAAGCTATTTTCTGTAATTAGAAAAGTACTACGTACTTTGAGATTATTGCTTGAACTTGGGGGTCAATTCATGTTATTTCTGGAATGCAGGTTTGAATGTCTTGTCTATTTTAGTCAGCTTTCTTCCTTTCCAGCTGTGATGGTCTGGAGCCTGGTGTTGTTGTGGCCAAGGACCTTTCACTCAGATGGAACCAGGTTTCAGCTGCTGTGCAATGTTGACGTCCTTCCTCCCAGAGAGGTGAAAGAGTCCCTCGGACTGGACACAACCCGGCAAACATTATCTTTTTGAGAAGATCGGGACTTTTGCAATGTAAAAGACCACGGACATTACATTTCCAAAGTAATTTTTCAAAGCAACATTTCTCCAAAGGGCAGGACAGAAATATGCTCTCAGGCTAGATTTAATTTGTTCAACCAAAGTTCCTCAAAGGACCTGATGATATAGGCCCTAGGTCTAGATATTGTTTTTTTGTCTTTAAGTGTTTTAGGTTTTTCCTAATTGTACTCCTTTAGTACTTGAAGTTAATAAAGTATTTTGTTGAAATCTTTTCTTTGTTATTTAAGCACTACTACCTCACTGCTTTAGCACACGGCCACATTCCCATGTTCCAATGTCAATTCTTTAATTATTTAAGAGATGGGGGGGGTCTACGGCTGGAGAGAACGATGCTAAATGGGCTACCTCACTGCTTTAGCACACGGCCACATTCCCATGTTCCAATGTGAATTCTTTAATTATTTAAGAGATGGGGGTGGGTCTACGGCTGGAGAGAACGATGCTAAATGGGCGTGAACAAAGAGCAGCACTGTAGCTATAGAAACACATGGGGAAAAAGGCATCTGGCAACACTGCTTAGGGTTTCAGCATCTTTAATAATGTATTTCTAGCCTACAATCATCCACTTTACTACTGTTAAAAATAAGACTAAATATGGCTGTTGTTGTTCACTTGACTGTCTTATTAAGACAATTGTCAAATAAGTTTGTAAAAGCGTTTCAATATTCATTACAGACATCAATTGTTGTACAACATCATGGACATCACCTTTTAGCTCAAATAAACAGTGGATTTCTGCTGTTGTGGGACTTTAACCATCTGTCTGACTTTGTTGTTCACACAGGAGAGAGACGTGAGTATCGTGGATCTTCTGGGGAGCCTCAACAACATCATGAAGCTGAGGAGTCAGAGAAGAGTCCCTCCAGATCAGAACACCTCAAGAAACACCAGCGGAAACCCACAGGGAAGAAATCTCACCACTGCTCTGACTGTGGGAAGAGATTCACCTTAAAAGCAGACCTTAACAGACATGAGAGAACACACACAGGAGAGAAACCTTATAGCTGTGATCAATGTGGGAAGAGTTTTACTCGCTCCATCTGCCTGAATGTTCATCAGAGAACACACACAGGAGAGAAACTTTCTAGCTGTAATCAATGTGGGAAGAGTTTTACTCACTCAAGCAACCTGAGGGTACATCAGAGAATACACACTGGAGAGAAACCTTATAGCTGTGATCAATGTGGGAAGAGTTTTGTTGCATCTGGAGCTCTGACTATACACAAGAGAACACACACAGGAGAGAAACCTTATAGCTGTGATCAATGTGGGAAGAGTTTTACTCGCTCCATCTGCCTGAAGGTACATCAAAGAACACACACAGGAGAGACATTTTCTAGCTGTAATCAATGTGGGAAGAGTTTTACTCACTCAAGCAACCTGAGGGTACATCAGAGAATACACACTGGAGAGAAACCTTATAGCTGTGATCAATGTGGGAAGAGTTTTGTTGCATCTGGACCTCTGACTATACACAAGAGAACACACACAGGAGAGAAACCTTACAGCTGTGATCAATGTGGGAAGAGTTTTACTCAGTCAAGTAGCCTGGTATCACACCAGAGAACACACACAGGAGAGAAACCATATAGCTGTAATCAATGTGTGAAGAGTTTTGTTACATCTAGCTCTCTGACAATACATAAGAGAACACACACAGGAGAGAAACCTTACAGCTGTGATCAATGTGGGAAGAGTTTTGCTCAGCCAAACATCCTGATAACACACCAGAGAACTCACACAGGAGAGAAACCTTTTAGCTGTGATCAATGTGGAAAGAGATACACTGTTAAAATTTCTCTGATTAAACATCAGAAAATACATACATGAGAGTTGTTTCATGATATCAATAAAATAATGTCACAGTGTAGAATGTTTTTAACATTATAGTAGGAGTATTGTAATGAATAATGTCACAATGTAGAATCCCCCTGTTCTATTGATTTCAACGTGATATGGATATTAGCCTCATCAGGGGAAAAATCCAGTCTGAATTGAAAGAGTAATATTATGTGATTAACAAAAAAAGTGTTGCGTTACACTTACCTTGTTGGCGACCCACTTGAATCAAAATGCAACACTTCAAAATGTAGCTAGCTGTTTTCTACAAATTGTCCTCTAACCAGTGATGTACACATTATTCCCAGATTCCGTGTGGTTTTTGAGCTGTTAGTTTTAACAGGATGTGCAACCTCATCTCCCCCCTCTCAAGCAATTGATTTCAATGTGATATCGATATGAGTGATGACAAATAAGTGTTGCGTTTCTCTTCATTTTGGGGACCCCTAAATTTAAATGCATCACTCCAAAATGTAGCTGACTGTCTTCTGCAGGTTGTCCTCTAACCAGTGAGGTAAAAGATATCTCCCATTTCGATGTTTTTTTAGTTGTGTTAGTTTCAACAGCACATACAACCTGATTTCCCCCCTAATCGATATCAGTGATTTATTGCCACTTGTCAAAACAACACAAGTACTATGATTACTATTGTGTTTGTGTCGATAGTACATGTTATGTTTAGGTTTTCAATAGATCACAAACTGTTTTTTCATATTGGTTATTGATTTGGACACATTAAAACTGTTTTGACATTGTGCAATCCCACCTAACAAATAGTTTTTGAAAAGAACACTATGCCCGTCGTCCAATCGTCTTTCGTTTTTTTTAAAATAATGTTAAAGTTGAAAATAAGTATTTTTTTCAACGTTAATTTTTTTATTATTCCATGACTTGATGAAAACCTGCCAATAGGACAATGACACACAGAGAGATCCTTGATGAAAACCTGCCAATAGGACAATGACACTAAGCACACAGCCAAGACAACGCAGGAGTGGCCTTGGGACAAATCTCTCAATGTCCTTGAGTTGCCCAGCCGGAGGCCGGACTTGAACCCAATCTAAAATCTCTGGAGAGACCTGAAAATAGCTATGCAGCGACGCTCCCCATCCAACGACAGAGCTTGAGAGGATCTGCAGAGAAGAATAGGAGAAACTCCCCAAATACAGGTGTTCCAAGCTTTTAGCGTCATACCCAAGAAGACTCAAGGCTGTAATCACTGCCAAAGGTGCTTCAACAAAGTACTGAGTAAAGGGTCTGAATACTTATGTAAATGTAATCTTTCCGTTTTTTTCATTTTTATAAATGTGCTAAAATGATTGAACGTATTTTGCTTTGTCATTATTGTGTGTAGATTGTTGAGGAAAAAAAACAATTTAATACATTTTAGAATAAGGCTGTAATGTAACAACATTTTGAAAAAGTCAAGGGGTCTGAATACTTTCCAAATGCACTCTATAAACTGTATCAAGGGTTGGATAGGTTACTTTCTAAATGTAATCCATTAGTTACTAGTTACCTGTTCAACATTGTCATCAGTAACATACATGTTGGATTACCCTAACTCAGTAATGTAATCTGATTACTTTTTGATTACTTTCCCCTTAAGACACAGTCATACAATCTGATTTTAACCCTAACTTTAACCACACTGCTAACCCTAACCTTAAATAACCCTAACCTTAACCACACTGCTAACCCTAATGCCTAACCCTAACCTTAACCACACTGCTAACCTGAAATAACCCTGTTTGTCAACCTGCTTAAGAGGCATTAGAAGAAGACAAAAAATAATATGACCAATTGAACATCTATTGCAGGATAAATCAATGTTAGAGTTTACATAGCTGGCCATATTAGATGTTGCATTTAACTTTATGAGTTTGTTATGTAGGATTCTTCTAACCCATTGCTTTCTACTACAGATAATAATACAATTAGGTTATATCTTTAGGCCTACAGAAAAAACTGTCTGTCAGATTTCCAGTCTTCAAGAACAGGATTTGGAATTATGGAAGTATAGATTAGACAAATTGTTTTACCAGAGCATAACTCATAAACTAAGGACTTATCAACCTACTCTATTGTTTATGATTTTGTTGTCATCAAGGACTTATTGGGCACATTGCTTCCAGTTGAAAAGGAAATGTTGCTCTCGGAAAGGCATGATTTATTTGAGCAGTACTGAAAAGTGCTATTTGCAGGGGGTCATGTCCCTCCCACATCTGAAATTGCAGTTTTATCATTGCAATGTGATACAACAAGCGGCACAACAGTGCTTCTGGAAGGCCGGCTGGACCAGCACGGGAGAGTTGAACAGAGGGAGCTGCTGTCAGTGTGTTCCACGCTTTTTCCGAGTTATAAAAGCAAGCAGAGCAGAAACTGGCAACTCTTTAGTCGATTTATGTAGCTGGCAAGGTAACTGCTGTTTAACTAACAGAAAAAAACTAAAGAAGTGTTTATTCCCAGTCCTGAGCTATTAGCTAGTGTAACGACATGCAGTGGGGAGAATTCTATTGTCCCCGTCAGTAGCCCAGGCTTTTACCAAAGATGGTGAAGTTCTCATCTCTGGACCACACAAGCTTTAGATTTTATTCTGCTAAGGCACTTGTCTCTCTACATCGGTCAGCTACATTGGTGACCAGGGTGGCATCTTTTCCATACACCTTTGGGGACTGGGCACACAAATGCTCCTAGAGAGAAGGGGGAATACTGAAGCATGTGTTTGACAGTTCTACAGCCTCCATCAGATGCCCAGACTTTGGCATAGAGGGTAAAGCTCTCATTTCTGGTCTGCAACATTGTAAGATTGTGCCCTCCATGGCACTTCATATACATTCATTTGGTAGGTTAAACTATATTTAGATACTTCACATACTGCCTGAGACACCTTTGCTATTTCTCTCCGTACTCAATAAATGGTGAAACACTATTTGTGATGGTGTTCGTATGCATATGCATGAAACGTACATTCTGGAAAACATGTCTCACACTCAGTCATAGTTAGTAGAATAATGAATGCATTGGTAAGATTTTGGCACCGTCAACTTCTAGAAGGTTAGTAGGACAGTTAATCATGTAAAGCACATAAATATACTCCCATTCACTAAACATTTAGTATTTGAAAGTCAAACATTCATTTCCCAACAGTTTTGTCTATAATCCTACAGGCTCTTTATCAGTCTACATATCTTATATGGCTCTGGATAAGAGTGTCTGCTAAATGACTCACTACTGTAAGTCTCAGGATAAGAGCGTCTGCTAAATGACTCACTACTGTAAGTTTCTCAGGATATGTGTAGGCTATGCCATGTGTATTGGCTAATATGTAGCTGTCGTTTTTAAACCTCCATTCTAGCAGACATGACACACACACTTATTTCTATATACATGCTTTTATTTGGGTTTCTGTGCAAAGTATATGATTGGAATGTTTCTTTAAGCCTGCAGCTAGTTAGTGAAATGAGACATATAATCATTCCAAAACATCATTCAGAAATGCAATTAACTGACAGAGAGAGTGCTAGATAATGAAACACAAATTGACATTTACAGTAGCTGGCTAGGCTATTAAAACTGTAACATTGACTAGCTTTCAATAAATTGGATAAAATGTCAGTGTAGTTACCTCTTCATACTATCAAGACAATTCTTATTGCATGGTGAATATTTAAAGTCAAATCAAATCAAATCAAATGTTATTTGTCTGTCACACTCTGGCTCCAGGACTTGTGTATTTGAGCCAGGGTGTATGTTGTTTTGTTGGGTTTTGGGTGATTTTTTATGTTTGCATGTCTGTCACGTTTATTTCTAGGTTGGGAGTTCTGTGTGTCTATTTCTAGGTTGTTGATTGTTGTAGTGTGTGACTCCCAATCGGAGGTAACGAGTGTCAGCTGTCGGCTCGTTATCTCTGATTGGGAGCCATATTTAAACTGTCTGTGTTCGCATGTGGGTTGTGGGTTTTTGTTCCAAGTTCAGGCATTGTTTCTGTTGGACTTCACTTTCGTCTTTTGTTTTGTATTTACGTGCTTTTCTATTAAAGTCATCATGTTCACTCGCAACGCTGCGCATTGGTCTGCTTCCTCAGACGATCGTGACAGAAAAACCCACCATAAAAGGACCAAGCGGCGTGTCAAGCGGCAACAGGATCCACCTACACAGGATTTATACCCAGCTCCAAAGGTCTGGACATGGGAGGAGCTTTTGGACGGAAAAGGGTCCTGGACGTGGGAAGAAATCCTGGATGGCATGGATCGCCGTCCATGGAGCGAAACAGAGGAGAGGCGACGGAGAGAGGAGCAACGGCGTCGGCAGAGCCAACGTCGGAAGGACGAGAGGCAACCCCAATAAATTTTTTTGGGGGGGCACATGGCTTGGGCGACTGAGCAGCAGGAGGCTGCCACAAGGCAGATTCAAAAGGCTACCAGGTTAAGGGGGCTGACGGAGGCAGAGAAGGGGCGGATTCAGGAGGCTACCAGGTTAAGGGGGCTACTGGGAAAAGCAGGGAAGGAAGGTGTAGAGGCTCGGCGAGAGGTACTGGGGTGTGTAACCAGTCCGGTCCGGCCCGTTCCTAATCCCGAGGTACAGCCAGTAGTGTGTGTTCCCCGTACGGTACGGCCTGTTCCGGCCCCTCGCACTAAGTGTACGGTGCGCGTCGCCAGCCCGGTTCGGCCTGTTCCTGCCACCCGCACCAAGTGTACGGTGCGCGTCGCCAGCCCAGCCCGGCCTGTTCCTGAGCCTCGTAGGAAGCCTACGGTGCGCGTCGCCAGCCCGGTTCGGCCTGTTCCTGCCACCCGCACCAAGTGTACGGTGCGCGTCGCCAGCCCAGCCCGACCTGTTCCGGCCACTCGCACCAGGGATACGGTGCGCGTCGCCAGCCCTTTCCCACCAGTGCCTACACCACGCCCCAAGCCTCCTGTGTGTCTCCCGAGTCCTGTGCGTCCTGTTGCTGCTCTCCGCACTAGGCGTTATGTGAGTCCCCAGGGTCCAGCATGCCCTGTTCCGGCTCTCCGCACTAGGCGTTATGTGAGTCCCCAGGGTCCAGCATGCCCTGTTCCGGCTCTCCGCACTAGCCCTTATGTGCGTTCCCAGGGTCCAGCATGCCCTGTTGCTACTCCCCGCACTAGCCCTGAGATGCGTGTCCTCAGCCCGGTACCTCCAGTTCCGGCACCACGCATCAGGCCTACGGTGCGTCCCCAGGGCCAAGCATGCCCTGTTGCTGCTTCCCGCACTAGCCCTGAGATGCGTGTCCTCAGCCCGGTACCTCCAGTTCCGGCACCTCGCATCAGGCCTACGGTGCGTCCCCAGGGTCCAGCATGCCCTGTTGCTTCTCCCCGCACTAGCCCTGAGATGCGTGTCCTCAGCCTGGTACCTCCTGTTCCGGCACCACGCACCAGGCCTACGATGCGCCTCAGACGGCCAGAGTCTGCCGTCTGCCCAACGGGGCCTGAACTGCCCGTCTGCCCAAAGGCGCTTAAGCCGCCCGTCTGCCATGAGCCTTCAGAGCCGTCCGCCAGACCGGAGCCGCTAGAGCCTTCTGCCAGACAGGATCAGCCAGAGCCTTCCGCCAGACAGGATCAGCCAGAGCCTTCTGCCAGACAGGATCAGCCAGAGCCTTCTGCCAGACAGGATCAGCCAGAGCCTTCTGCCAGACATGATCAGCCAGAGCCTTCTGCTAGACAGGATCAGCCAGAGCCTTCTGCCAGACAGGATCAGCCAGAGCCTTCCGCCAGACAGGATCAGCTAGAGCCTTCCGCCAGCCATGAGCAGCCAGATCCGTCAGCCGGCCATGAGCAGCCAGATCCGTCAGCCAGCCATGAGCAGCCAGATCCGTCAGCCAGCCATGAGCAGCCAGATCCGTCAGCCAGCCATGAGCAGCCAGATCCGTCAGCCAGCCATGAGCAGCCAGATCCGTCAGCCAGCCATGAGCAGCCAGATCCGTCAGCCAGCCATGAGCCGTCCAGCCAGGATCCGCCAGAGCCGTCCAGCCAGGATCCGCCAGAGCCGTCCAGCCAGGATCCGCCAGAGCCGTCCAGCCAGGATCTGCCAGAGCCGTCCAGCCGGGATCCGCCAGAGCCGTCCAGCCAGGATCCGCCAGAGCCGTCCAACCGGGATCCGCCAGAGCCGTCCAGCCGGGACCCGCCAGAGCCGTCCAGCCAGGATCCGCCAGAGCCGACCAGCCGGGATCCGCCAGAGCCGTCCAGCCGGGATCCGCCAGAGCCGTCCAGCCGGGATCCGCCAGAGCCGTCCAGCCGGGATCCGCCAGAGCCGTCCAGCCAGGATCCGCCAGAGCCGACCAGCCAGGAGCCACCAGAGCCGTCCAGCCAGTATCCGCCATTCAGCCTGGTACTGCCCCTTAGTCCGGTACTGCCCCTTAGTCCGGTACTGCCCCGTAGTCCGGTGCTGCCCCTTAGTCCGGTGCCGCCCCTTAACCCAGTGGGGTGTAGTTGGGGGGTGGTAATGTGGAGGAGGCTAGGGAAGCGGGTGGTGACTAAGGTGGGATGGGGACCACGACCAGGGGCAGAACCGCCACCGTGGACAGACGCCCACCCAGACCCTCCCCTAGACTGTATGCTGGTGCGCCCGGAGTTCGCACCTTTAGGGGGGGGTACTGTCACACTCTGGCTCCAGGACTTGTGTATTTGAGCCAGGGTGTATGTTGTTTTGTTGGGTTTTGGGTGATTTTTTATGTTTGCATGTCTGTCACGTTTATTTCTAGGTTGGGAGTTCTGTGTGTCTATTTCTAGGTTGTTGATTGTTGTAGTGTGTGACTCCCAATCGGAGGTAACGAGTGTCAGCTGTCGGCTCGTTATCTCTGATTGGGAGCCATATTTAAACTGTCTGTGTTCGCATGTGGGTTGTGGGTTTTTGTTCCAAGTTCAGGCATTGTTTCTGTTGGACTTCACTTTCGTCTTTTGTTTTGTATTTACGTGCTTTTCTATTAAAGTCATCATGTTCACTCGCAACGCTGCGCATTGGTCCGCTTCCTCAGACGATCGTGACATTGTCACACACGCCGAATACAACCTTACCGTGAAATGCTTACTTACAAGCCCTTAACCAACAATGCAGTTCAAGAAATAGAGGTAAGAAAATATTTATGAAATAAACTAAAGTAAAACATAAAATAAAATAAAAAGTAACACAATAAAATAACAATACTGAGGCTATATACAGGGGGTACCGGTACTGAGTCAATGTGCGGGGGTACAGGTTAGTCGAGGTAATTTGTACACGTAGGGGTAAAGTGACTATGCATAGATAATAAACAGCGAGTAGCAGCAGTGTAAAAACAAAGGAGGGGGGGGATTAATTGTTCAGCCGTCTTAATGCTTGGGGGTAGAAGCTGTTAAGGAGCCTTTTGGTCCTAGACTTGGCGCTCCGGTACCACTTGCCGTGCGGTAGCAGAGAGAACAGTCTATGACTTGGGTGACTGGAGTCTGACAATTTTTTGGGCCTTCTTCTGACACTGCCTAGTATATAGGTCCTAGATGGAAGGAAGCTTGGCCCCAGTGATGTACTGGGCCATACGCACTACCCTCTGTAGCGCCTTGCAGTCGGATGCCGAGCAGTTGCCATACCAGGCAGTGATGCAACTGGTCAGGATGCTCTCGATGGTGCAGCTGTATAACATTTTGAGGATCTGGGGACCAATGCCAAATCTTTCTCCTGAGGGGGAAAAGGTGTTGTCGTGCCCTCTTCACGACTGTCTTGGTGTGTTTGGACCATGATAGTTCGTTGGTGATGTGGACACCAAGGAACTTGAAACTCTCAACCCACTCCACTACAACACCGTCGATGTTGATGGGGGGCCTATTCGGCCCTCCTTTTCCTGTAGTCCTCGATCAGCTCCTTTGTCTTGCTCACGTTGAGGGAGGGGCTGTTATCCTGGCACCACACGGCCAGGTCTCTGACCTCCTCCCTATAGGCTGTCTCATCGTTGTCGGTGATCAGGCATTCCACTGTTATGTCATCAGCAAACGTAATGATGGTGTTGGAGTCGGGCTGGCCACGCAGTCGTGGGTGAACAGGGAGTACAGGAGGGGACTAAGCACGCATGTTGAGGATCAGCGTGGGAGATGTGTTGTTGCCTACCCTTACCACCTGGGGGCGGCCCGTCAGGAAGTCCAGGATCCAGTTGCAGAGGGATGTGTTTAGTCCCAGGGTCCTTAGCTTAGTGACAAGCATTTCGCTACACCCGCAATAACATCTGCTAAACACGTGTATGTGACAAATAACATTTGATTTGATTTGATTAGTGGTGAGCTTTGTGGACACTATGATGTTGAATGCTGAGCTGTAGTCAATGAACAGCATTCTTACATAGGTCTTCATTTTGTCCAGGTGGGAAAGGGCAGTGTGAAAAGCGATTGAGATTGTGTCATCTATGGATCTGTTGGGGCGGTATGCGAATTGGAGTGGGTCATGCTTTGAGTACAAGTCCTGGTAATCGGTCTGGCCCTGCGGATTTGTGAATGTTGACCTGTTTAAAAGTCTTGCTCATATCGGATATGGAAAGCGTGATCACACAGTCATCCGGAACAGCTGGTGTTCTCATGCATGCTTCAGTGTTGCTTGCCTCGAAGCGAGCATAAAAGGCATTTAGCTCGTCTAGTAGGCTCGCGTCACTGGGCAGCTCGCGGCTGGGTTTCCCTTTGTAGTCCGTTATAGTTTGCAAGCCCTGCCACATCCGACGAGCGTCAGAGCTGGTATAGTAGGATTCAATCTTAGTCCTGTATGTCACGGTTTCGGCCGAGGCTGCCTCTCTCCCTTGTTCGGGCAGGCTTCGGCGTTCGTCGTCTCCGGAATTCTAGCTGCCACCGATAGATGTTTCATGTTCGTTTGCTTTTGTCTGTTTGTTTCCACACCTGTTTCTGTTTGGACGTAATTAGTGTCCTATAAGTTTCTCGTTGTGTTTGTCTAGTGTTGTGTATGATTGTTTCCGTCAGTGTTGTGTTTTGCTCGGTTGAGCGTATTTTCTCCACTGTGCTGGAGCTTATTTGCACTTGTGTGTGCACCGTTTCATTTTGTCGCACCTGTTAGTGCGCATTTGCCTTTCGCCTTCGTGCGTGTTTTTGCTGTCGGGCTTAGTTGTCCTGTTGCCTGTGTTTGGGCCAGTAATACAGCTTTTGGAACATTCAGTCTGCGTCCTGCGTTTGATTCCTACACTACACCTACAACACGCCCTGACAGAATCATACACCACCAATGGAATCAGCAGGAGCCGAAGCAGCCCAGACGAGACTGGAAGCCCAGGTTCGGGACCAGCAAGTGCAGCTCCTGCAGATGGGGACCGCCCTGCAGGAGGTGATTACCACACTCCGAGGCTGGGGTTCGCCTCCACCGCCGCCCGCCCTGCCAGCACCATCGGCCAGCCCGCCCATTCCAGCGCCGGAACCTCGAGGAGTCCGACTATCTCTCCCGAGGGCCTACGACGGGACCGCGGCTGGGTGTCAGGGATTCCTGCTCCAGGTAGAGCTATACCTGGCCACAGTGCACCCGGCACCTTCAGGGCATGAGAGCGTGTCCGCCCTGATCTCCTGCCTGGCCGGAAAAGCGTTGGAGTGGGCCAACGCGGAGTGGAGGAAGATCGACGCCACGACGATTACGTACACCGAGTTCTCCCGCCGCTTCAGGGCGGTGTTTGACCATCCCCCGGAGGGGAAAGCGGCGGGGGAGCGTCTGGTCTTCCTCCGGCAGGGGAGGAGAAGTGCCCAGGAATTCGCGCTCGAATTCCGTACTCTAGCGGCAGATGCAGGGTGGAATGATCGGGCCCTCATCGATCTATACCGATGCAGCCTACGAGAGGACGTCCGTCGGGAGCTGGCTTGTAGGGACACCAGCCTCACTTTCGACCAGCTGGTTGATATGTCCATCAGGCTGGATACCCTGCTGGCTATCCGCGGACGTCCTGCGGAGGGTCCGTCCATTCCACCCTCCAGCGCCTCCGAGCCTTGTCCTATGGAGCTCGGGGGCGCTGGCGCTAGAGAGAGGAGGAGTCGGCAGGCTAGGGGGTCCATCCACTGCACCAACTGTGGTCGGGGAGGACACACCGCGGCTAGGTGCTGGGGATGGCCTCCTAGGGGAGATGACGACAGGTCACGCACTGGGGATTCCCTCCAGGTGAGTAGGCGCCCCACTCACCCAGAGCTCACTGTTGCCCATTTTTGTATGCCTGTATGTTTTCCACAGGTAGCACCTCATTCCCAGCATAAGGCGCTGGTAGATTCAGGCGCGGCTGGGAATTTTATTGATAAAAAGTTTTGTTTAGCGTTAGGGATTCCCCTCATTCCTGTTGATGTTCCTTTTCCCGTTCACGCCCTAGATAGTCGTCCGTTGGGTACGGGCTTAATCAGGGAGGTCACGGCGCCACTTAGGATGTGTGCGCAGGGGGATCATCAGGAGATGATTCAGCTGTTCCTGATTGACTCTCCTGCGTATCCGGTGGTGCTGGGCATGCCCTGGTTGAGTACCCATAACCCAGTGATTTCGTGGCAGGAGAGGGCTCTGATGGAGTGGTCTGCTCAGTGTGTGGGTAGATGTTTGG
Organism: Coregonus lavaretus; assembly: GCF_964263955.1. NCBI lineage: Eukaryota > Metazoa > Chordata > Actinopteri > Salmoniformes > Salmonidae > Coregonus > Coregonus lavaretus. Next base: position 1,466,519 of record NW_028163497.1, read on the forward strand.
GCGTTTCCGTAGGGGCTCCCTCGGTGGAGAGTCCAAACCAGGTGCCCGCATTGCATGTTCCACCTGAGTATGGGGATTTGGCTATTGCGTTTAGTAAGGCGAGGGCGACGCGGTTGCCACCCCATAGGCAGGGGGATTGTGCGATAAACCTCCAGGCAGGAGCTGCGCTCCCACGGAGCCATGTGTATCCTCTGTCTCAGGAGGAGAAGAAAGCTATGGAGATTTACATAGACGAATCGCTGAGACAAGGATACATACGGCCGTCCACTTCCCCCGTGTCCTCGAGTTTCTTTTTCGTGAAGAAAAAGGATGGTGGTTTGCGCCCGTGCATCGATTACCGTGGTCTCAATCAGATTACGGTGAAGTATAGTTATCCACTCCCGCTGATTGCGACCATGACTGAGTCGTTGCATGGGGCGCGTTTCTTCACGAAATTAGATCTCAGGAGCGCGTACAACTTGGTGCGCATCAGGGAGGGTGATGAATGGAAAACAGCCTTTAGTACCACCTCGGGCCATTACGAGTATCTGGTCATGCCATACGGGTTGATGAACGCTCCATCAGTTTTCCAATCATTTGTGGATGAGATCTTCAGGGACATGCAGGGGCAGGGGGTGGTGGTGTACATTGATGACATTCTCGTGTACTCACCTACCCGTGTCGAGCATGTGGCCCTGGTGCGCAGGGTGTTGCGGAGGCTGGTGGAGCACGACCTGTATGTGAAGGCAGAGAAGTGTCTGTTTTTCCAGGAGTCGGTCTCCTTTTTGGGCTATCAGTTGTCTGCATCAGGGGTGAAGATGGAGGTAGACCGGGTGTCGGCCGTGCGTAATTGGCAAACACCAACCACTGTGAAGGAGGTGCAGCAGTTTTTGGGGTTTGCAAATTACTACAGGAGGTTTATCCGGGGTTTTGGACAGGTGGCAGCTCCCATCACGTCTCTGTTGAAGGGGGGTCCGGTGCGTCTGCAGTGGTCGGCCGAGGCGGACAGGGCGTTTGGGAGGCTGAAGGACCTGTTTACCTCGGCCCCGGTGCTGGCGCATCCGGATCCCTCTTTGCCGTTCCAAGTAGAGGTGGACGCGTCGGAGGCCGGTTTAGGAGCCGTGCTTTCACAACGATCTGGCGCGCCACCTAAACTCCGCCCCTGTGCTTTTTATTCTAAGAAGCTCAGTCCGGCGGAGCGGAACTATGACGTAGGGGACAGGGAGCTGTTAGCCGTAGTACAGGCTCTAAAGGTGTGGAGGCACTGGCTTGAGGGGGCTCAACACCCTTTCCTCATTTTGACGGACCACCGTAACCTGGAGTACATCCGGGCGGCGAGGAGGCTGAACCCTCGCCAGGCAAGATGGAGTATGTTCTTGACCAGGTTTACTTTTAAGATCACGTACATCCCTGGGTCACAGAATGGCAAGGCAGATCAAATCAAATCAAATCAAATTTTATTGGTCACATGCGCCGAATACAACAGGTGCAGACATTACAGTGAAATGCTTACTTACAGCCCTTAACCAACAGTGCATTTATTTTAAACAAAAAAGTAAGAATAAAACAACAACAAAAAAGTGTTGAGAAAAAAAGAGCAGAAGTAAAAAATAAAGTGACAGTAGGGAGGCTATATATACAATAGAATAAAGTGACAGTAGGGAGGCTATATATACAGGGGGGTACCGTTGCATAGTCAATGTGCGGGGGCACCGGCTAGTTGAGGTAGTTGAGGTAATATGTACATGTGGGTAGAGTTAAAGTGACTATGCATAAATACTTAACAGAGTAGCAGCAGCGTAAAAAGGATGGGGTGGGGGGGCAGTGCAAATAGTCCGGGTAGCCATGATTAGCTGTTCAGGAGTCTTATGGCTTGGGGGTAGAAGCTGTTGAGAAGTCTTTTGGACCTAGACTTGGCACTCCGGTACCGCTTGCCGTGCGGTAGCAGAGAGAACAGTCTATGACTAGGGTGACTGGAGTCTTTGACAATTTTGAGGGCCTTCCTCTGACACCGCCTGGTATAGAGGTCCTGGATGGCAGGGAGCTTTGCCCCAGTGATGTACTGGGCCGTACGCACTACCCTCTGTAGTGCCTTGCGGTCAGAGGCCAAGCAGTTGCCATACCAGGTGGTGATGCAACCAGTCAGGATGCTCTCGATGGTGCAGCTGTAGAATTTTTTGAGGATCTGAGGACCCATGCCAAATCTTTTTAGTCTCCTGAGGGGGAATAGGCTTTGTCGTGCCCTCTTCACGACTGTCTTGGTGTGTTTGGACCATGATAGTTCGTTGGTGATGTGGACACCAAGGAACTTGAAGCTCTCAACCTGTTCCACTACAGCCCCGTCGATGAGAATGGGGGCGTGCTCAGTCCTCTTTTTTTTCCTGTAGTCCACAATCATCTCCTTTGTCTTGGTCACGTTGAGGGAGAGGTTGTTGTCCTGGCACCACACGGCCAGATCTCTGACCTCCTCCCTATAGGCTGTCTCATCGTTGTCGGTGATCAGGCCTACCACTGTTGTGTCGTCGGCAAACTTAATGATGGTGTTGGAGTCGTGCCTGGCCATGCAGTCATGGGTGAACAGAGAGTACAGGAGGGGACTGAGCACGCACCCCTGAGGGGCCCCCGTGTTGAGGATCAGTGTGGCAGATGTGTTGTTACCTACCCTTACCACCTGGGGGCGGCCCGTCAGGAAGTCCAGGATCCAGTTGCAGAGGGAGGTGTTTAGTCCCAGGATCCTTAGCTTAGTGATGAGCTTTGAGGGCACTATGGTGTTGAATGCTGAGCTGTAGTCAATGAATAGCATTCTCACGTAGGTGTTCCTCTTGTCCAGGTGGGAAAGGGCAGTGTGGAGTGCGATAGAGATTGCATCATCTGTGGATCTGTTGGGGCGGTATGCAAATTGGAGTGGGTCTAGGGTTTCTGGGATTATGCTGTTGATGTGAGCCATGACCAGTCTTTCAAAGCACTTCATGGCTACAGACGTCAGTGCCACGGGTCGGTAGTCATTTAGGCAGGTTATCTTAGAGTTCTTGGGCACGGGGACCATGGTGGTCTGCTTGAAACATGTTGGTATTACAGACTCAGTCAGGGACATGTTGAAAATGTCAGTGAAGACACTTGCCAGTTGGTCAGTTCATGCTCGGAGTACACGTCCTGGTAATCCGTCTGGCCCTGCGGCCTTGTGAATGTTGACCTGCTTAAAAGTCTTACTCACATCGGCTACGGAGAGCGTGATCACATAGTCGTCCGGAGCAGCTGGTGCTCTCATGCATGCTTCAGTGTTGCTTGCCTCGAAGCGAGCATAGAAGTGGTTTAGCTCGTCTGGTAGGCTTGTGTCACTGGGCAGCTCGCGGCTGTGCTTCCCTTTGTAGTCTGTAATAGTTTTCAAGCCCTGCCACATCCGACGAGCGTCAGAGCCAGTGTAGTATGATTCAATCTTAGACCTGTATTGACTCTTTGCCTGTTTGATGGTTCGTCGGAGGTCATAGCGGGATTTCTTATAAGCGTCCGGGTTAGAGTCCCGTTCCTTGAAAGCGGCAGCTCTACCCTTTAGCTCAGTGCGGATGTTTCCTGTAATCCATGGCTTCTGGTTGGGGTATGTACGTACGGTCACTGTGGGGACGACATCATCGATGCACTTATTGATGAAGCCAGTGACTGATGTGGTGTACTCCTCAATGCTGTCTGAAGAATCCCGGAACATGTTCCAGTCTGTGCTAGCAAAACAGTCCTGTAGCTTAGCATCTGCGTCATCTGACCACTTTTTTATTAGCCGAATCACTGGTGCTTCCTGCTTCAGTTTTTGCTTATAAGCAGGAATCAGGAGGATAGAGTTATGGTCAGATTTGCCAAATGGAGGGCGAGGGAGAGCTTTGTATGCGTCTCTGTGTGTGGAGTAAAGGTGGTCTAGAGTTTTTTCCCCTCTGGTTGCACATTTAACATGCTGGTAGAAATGAGGTAGAACGGATTTAAGTTTCCCTGCATTAAAGTCCCCTGCTACTAGGAGCGCTGCATCTGGATGAGCGTTTTCCTGTTGATTAATGGCCTTGTACAACTCATTCAGTGCAATCTTAATGCCAGCATTGGTTTGTGGTGGTAAATAGACAGCTATGAAAAGTATAGATGAAAACTCTCTTGGTAAATAGTGTGGTCTACAGCTTATCATAAGATACTCTACCTCAGGCGAGCAAAACCTTGAGACTTCCTTAGTATTTGATTTTGTGCACCAGCTGTTGTTTACAAAAATACAGAGACCGCCACCCCTCGTCTTACCCGAGTCTGCCGTTCTGTCCTGCCGATGTAGCGTATAGCCTGCTAGCTGAATGTTGTCATTGTTGTCATTCAGCCACGACTCCGTGAAACATAAGATATTACAGTTTTTAATGTCCCGTTGGTAGGATAACCGTAATCTTAAATCGTCCATTTTATTATCCAAAGCTTGAACGTTGGCTAATAGGATTGATGGGAGAGGCAGTTTACTCGTTCGCCGTCGGATCTTTACAAGGCACCCCGACCTACGTCCACGATATCTCCGTCTCTTCCTCACGCGAATGACGGGGATCTGGGCCTTGTCGGGTGTCTGTAGGATATCCTTCGCGAACGCCTCGTTGAAGAAAAAGTGTTCGTCCAACGCGAGGTGAGTAATCGCTGTCCTGATATCCAGAAGCTCTCTTTGGTTATAAGAGACGATGGCATAAACATTATGTACAAAATAAATTACAAATAACGCGGAAAAACACACATAATAGTACAATTGGTTAGAGGGCTGTAAAACAGCAGCCATCTTCTTCCGGCGCTGTTCAGAACGCTGTCTCGGCGGTATGACGCGGAGGAGAGGTCCGTGGAGCCCACTCCCATACTGCCTGAGTCGTGTCTGGTGGCACCGGTAGTGTGGGAGGTCGATGCCGAACTCGAGCGGGCGTTACGCACCGACCCTAGTCCACCACAGTGCCCGGAGGGTCGGAAGTACGTTCCGCTCGAGGTTCGGGATCGATTGATCTATTGGGCTCACACGTCACCCTCCTCTGGACATCCGGGTATCGGCCGGACAGTGCACTGTCTTAGTGCCAAGTACTGGTGGCCCACGTTGGCAAGGGATGTGAGGGTTTATGTTTCCTCCTGCTCGGTGTGCGCCCAGTGTAAGGCGCCTAGACATCTACCTAGGGGTAAGTTGCTACCCCTGCCCGTTCCACAACGGCCATGGTCCCACCTCTCAGTGGACTTTATAACAGACCTTCCCCTCTCCCAAGGGAATACTACCATCCTGGTCGTTGTGGACCGGTTCTCTAAGGCCTGTCGTTTGCTCCCCATGCCGGGTCTTCCTACGGCCCTGCAAACTGCCGAGGCACTGTTTACCCATGTGTTCCGGCACTACGGGGTACCCGAGGACATTGTGGCTGATCGGGGTCCCCAATTCACCTCCAGAGTCTGGAGAGCGTTTATGGAGCGGTTGGGGGTCTCGGTGAGCCTCACCTCGGGTTACCACCCGGAGAGCAATGGGCAGGTGGAACGCGTAAACCAGGATGTGGGTAGGTTTCTCAGAACATACTGCCAGGACCGGCCGGAGGAGTGGTCAAGGTACGTTCCCTGGGCCGAGATGTCCCAGAATTCCCTACGCCATTCCTCCACTAACCTAACTCCATTTCAATGTGTGTTAGGTTACCAGCCGGTTCTGGCACCCTGGCAGCAGAGCCAGATCGAGGCTCCTGCGGTGGATGAGTGGGCGCGGCGCTCGGAGGAGACTTGGAACGCTGCACACGTCCACCTGCAGCGGGCCCTCCGACGTCAGAAGGCGAGCGCTGATCTCCACCGCAGTGAGGCACCGGTGTACGCACCTGGTGATCGAGTCTGGCTCTCTACCAGAAACCTACCCCTCCGCCTGCCCTGTCGGAAACTGGGTCGGCGGTTTGTAGGGCCATTTAAAGTCCTGAGAAGGTTGAACGAGGTATGTTATAGATTACAGCTACCTGTGGAGTATAAGTGTATTAACCCCTCGTTCCATGTGTCCCTTCTCAGGCCGGTGGTAGCGGGCCCACTCCAAGAAAATGAGATCTTGGAGACTCCTCCGCCCCCGTTGGACATCGAGGGGGCACCGGCGTACTCCGTGAGATCCATCTTGGATTCGAGACGTCGGATGGGGGGTCTCCAGTATCTAGTGGAGTGGGAGGGGTACGGTCCGGAGGAGCGGTGCTGGGTGCCGAGGAGAGACGTGTTGGACCCGTCGCTCCTGACGGAGTTCCATCGGAGGCATCCGACGCGCCCTGCGCCGCGTCCCCCTGGTCGTCCCCGAGGCCGGAGTCGGCGCACGTCTGGAGCCGCGCGTCAAGGGGGGGGTACTGTCACGGTTTCGGCAGAGGCTGCCTCTCTCCCTTGTTCGGGCAGGCTTCGGCGTTCGTCGTCTCCGGAATTCTAGCTGCCACCGATAGATGTTTCATGTTCGTTTGCTTTTGTCTGTTTGTTTCCACACCTGTTTCTGTTTGGACGTAATTAGTGTCCTATAAGTTTCTCGTTGTGTTTGTCTAGTGTTGTGTATGATTGTTTCCGTCAGTGTTGTGTTTTGCTCGGTTGAGCGTATTTTCTCCACTGTGCTGGAGCTTATTTGCACTTGTGTGTGCACCGTTTCATTTTGTCGCACCTGTTAGTGCGCATTTGCCTTTCGCCTTCGTGCGTGTTTTTGCTGTCGGGCTTAGTTGTCCTGTTGCCTGTGTTTGGGCCAGTAATACAGCTTTTGGAACATTCAGTCTGCGTCCTGCGTTTGATTCCTACACTACACCTACAACATGCCCTGACACTGTATTGACGCTTTGCCTGTTTGATGGTTCATCTGAGTGCATAGCGGGATTTCTTATAAGCGTCCGGATTAGTGTCCCACTCCTTGAAAAGCGGCAGCTCTATCCTTTAGCTCGGTGCCGACGTTGCCTGTAATCCATGGCTTCTGGTTGGGATATGTACGTACGGTCACTGTGGGGACGACTTCGTTGATGCACTTATTGATGTAGTCGGTGACTGAGGTGGTATACTCCTCAATGCCATTGGATGAATCCCGGAACATATTCCAGTCTGTGCTAGCAAAACAGTCCTGTAGCGTAGCATCCGCGTCATTTGACCACTTCCGTATTGAGCGAGTCACTGGTACTGCCTCCTTTAGTTTTTGGGTGTAAGCAGGAATCAGGAGGATAGAATTATGGTCAGATTTGCCAAATGGAGGCAAGGGAGAGCTTTGAAACACTGAGAGAAAAACAAACAAAACAGCACAGTTATTTTAGTATTGCAGTCAAAAAACATATATTTATCTTATTTCAGTCTTTGGGATCTTTTAGATATATATGTTTCTCTTCATCAGCTCACGTCTTCGTTGCTGTAGTTACATCGTAGATAAAAAGCAGTCCATTGGCTGCCTCCATCACGAAGGGTATGTATGGGACTTCCGATTGGTTCCAAGTTTAGGAGTTAGGAGTTCGTCAAATTTGCCTGAAATATATTTTTCATGAGAAAATGTGTAAGATTTGAACTAGGGCTGTGGCGTTCACGAAATTTCGTCAGCCGGTGATTGTCAAGCAAATAACTGTCGGTCTCACGGTAATTGACCATTAATTAACATAAACACATTTAGCATCTCCTGGCTTCCACACACAGACTACAAGCCACTGATGCTGACCTTTGGAACATCTACATCAGACTAATCAGACCAAAGGACACATTTCCACCGGTCTAATGTCCATTGCTCGTGTTTCTTGGCCCAAGCAGGTCTCTTCTTATTATTGGTGTCCTTTTAGTAGTGGTTTCTTTGCAGCAATTCGACCATGAAGGCCTGATTCACACAGTCTCCTCTGAACAGTTGATGTTGACATGTGTATGTTATTTGAACTCTGTGAAGCATTTATTTGGGCTGCAATTTCTGAGGCTGGTAACTGTAATTAACTTATCCTCTGCAGCAGAGTTAACTCTGGGTCTGCCTTTCCTGTGACGTTCCTCATGAGAGCCAGTTTCATCATAGCGCTTGTTTGCAACTGCACTTGAAGAAACGTTCAAAGTTCCTGAAATGTTCCGTATTGTCTGACCTTCATGTCTTAAAGTAATGATGGACTGTCGTTTCTCTTTGCTTATTTGAGCTGTTTTTGCCATAATATGGACTTGGTCTTTTACCAAATAGGGCCATATTCTGTATACCACCCCTACCTTGTCACAACACAACTCATTGGCTCAAATGCATTAAGGAAAGAAATTCCACAAATTAACTTTTAACAAGGCACACCTGTTAATTGAAATGCATTCCAGATGACTACCTCATGAAGCTGGTTGAGAGAATGCCAAGAGTGTGCAACACTGTCATCAAGTCAAAGGGTGGCTACTTTGAAGATTCTCAAATATAAAATATATTTGTTTAACACTTTTTTGGTTACTACATGATTCCGTGTGTTATTTCATAGTTTTGATGTCTTCACTATTATTCTACAATGTAGAAAATAGTAAAAAATTCAGAAAAACCCTTGAATGAGCAGGTGTGTCCAAACTTTTAACTGGTACTGTATTTGTTCATTGGTTTTGCAAGAGTCTGTTGATTGGTCAGTCATTGGGTTCAATGGTTTTGCAATATGTTCAAATCAAATCAAGCTTTATTTATACAGCACATTTCAGACATGGATGCAACACAATGGATTCACGGGAAAAAACTAATAAACACTATGAAAATAAAAACGGAAATATTTACTAGACAACAAACAGAGGATAAAAAACTAAAGAATATCAATAAAAGCTGAAAGACTAAAGAGCATCTAAGGAAATAACATTGGTTAAAACAGTAAGAATATGATGTAATATCCAGCCCAAAATATCAGCTGGTTTTACTACACTGTTTATTTTCCAACCCATTATTGTATTGGCAATAATTCACATGGAATAATTACAAATAATTATAATAATAATAATAATAACGTAGAAATAAATAAGTATTTTCAACTTATAAAAATAAAACGAAGGTAGATTGGACATCAGGCATAGTCTTCTTTTCAATGTATTTTCAATGACATTTTGCTAGGTGGGATAGCACAATGTCAAAACACAGTTTTAACGTGTCCAAATCAATAACCAATATGAAGAAACGGTTTGTGATATATTGAAAACCTAAACCTAAAATGTACTATCAACACAAACATGTTCCACAATAGTAATCATAATACTTGAATGTATTTAAACAACCACCTTATTAACTGCACAAGCACCAAAAACGCTGTTGTTTTGACAAGTGGCAATAAATCACTGATATCGATTATGGGGGAAATCAGGTTGTACCTGCTGTTGAAACTAACACAACTAAAAAAACACATGGAAATGGAAGATATCTTTTACCTCACTGGTTAGAGGACAACCTGCAGAAGACAGTCAGCTACATTTTGGAGTGATGTATTTACATTTAGGGGTCCCCAAAACGAAGAGAAACGCAACATTTATTTTGTCATTACTCATTACTCATATCGATATCACGTTGAAATCAATTGCAGGAGAGGGGGTAGATGAGGTTTTTGACAACAAAAAAATGGGAGATATATTTTACTTAGAATAATGTGTACATCACTTTTTGTTAAATCACAAATACTCTTTCAATTCATAGCCTGGGTTTTTCCCAGAGGCTAATATCCATATCACGCTGAAATAAATAGAACAGGGGGAAATATTTAGTGTTCTACATTGTGACATTATTAATTAAAGTATTCCTTCTACAATGTTAAAAACATTCTAAACCGTGACAATAATTAAAATATTCTACATTATTTTATTGTAGCTATATCTGTAGGATAGAACGTTCCTCTGTAGCTCAGCTGGTAGAGCACGGCGCTGGTAACGCCAGGGTAGTGGGTTCGATCCCCGGGACCACCCATATATTTAAAAAAAATTATGCACACATGACTGTAAGTGGCTTTGGATAAAATAATATTATTATTATTATTATTCATGTATGTATTTTCTGATCTTTAATCAGAGATATTTTCCCAGCGTATCTCTTTCCACATTGATCACAGCTATCAGATTTGTCTCCTGTGTGTGTTCTCTGGTGTATAGTCAGACTGCTAGATGTAACAAATCTCCTCCCACATTGATCACAGCAATAAAAGATGTATCTCCAGTGTGTGTTTTCTGATGTACCTTCAGCAAGCTTGAGTGATTAAAACTCTTCCTACATTGATCACAGCTATACATTTTCTCTCCAGTGTGAATTTTCTGGTGTAATTGTAATGTATATAATTTTGAAAAGGTCTTCTCACAGTGAGAGCAGCTAAAAGGTTTCTCCCCTGTGTGTGTTCTCTGGTGTGCTTTCAGGCTGCTTGGAACGTTAAAACATTTCCCACATTGATCACAGCTATAAGGTTTCTCTCCTGTGTGTGTTCTCTGGTGTATAGTCAGACGGCTAGATGTAACAAATCTCTTCCCACATTGATCACAGCTAAAAGGTTTCTCCCCTGTGTGTGTTCTCTGATGAACCTTCAGGCAGCTTGAGTGAGTAAAACTCTTCCCACATTGGTTACAGCTATAAGGTTTCTCTCCTGTGTGGATTCTCTCATGTCTTTTGAGGTCTGCTGAAGAGGTGAATCTCTTCCCACAGTCAGAGCAGTGAGCTGTATCGCCTGTGTGAATTCTCTGATGTACTTTTAGTGAATCTAATCTTGAGTAACTCTTCCCACAGTCAGAGCAGTGGTGAGATTTCTTCCATGTGGGTTTCCGCTGGTGTTTCTTGAGGTGTTCTGATGTGGAGAGACTCTTCTCTGCCTCCTCAGCTTCATGATGTTGTTGAGGCTCCCCAGAGGATCCACAATAGTCACGTCTCTCTCCTGTGTGAACGACAAAGTCAGACAGATGGTTAAAGACCCACAACAGCAGAAATCCATTGTTTCTTTTAGCTGAAAGGTGATGCCCATGATGTTGTACAACAATTTATTTATGACAGTCAGTGATCAACAACAGTCATATTTAAACTTATTTTTTTCACATTAGTAGTAAAATTGATGATTCTAGGCTAGAAATAAGTTATTAAAGTTGAAGGAACCTTAGGCAATGCACCAGACCACTTTTGGTCACCAATTATAGGCCCCTTTCTGTGTTTGCTAAAATTGCCGCACGAGGGTGATGCGCATGCAATTTGGTTTCAGAAACTCCTCCCTGCTAATACAGAAACCGCTAGTTGCTTGGAGCAAAAATGGTGAGTGAAGATTTTTGTTTTTTCACAATGTATTCGATCACCTACCAACCAGTAAGAATTCCGGCTCTCACAGACCTGTTAGTTTTTCTTTAAGAAGCCCTCCTGTTCTCCACTCATTACCTGTATTAACTGCACCTGTTTGAACTTGTTACCTGTATAAAAGACACCTGTCCACACACTCAATCAAACAGACTCCAACCTCTCCACAATGGCCAATACCAGAGAGCTGTGTAAGGACATCAGGGATAAAATTGTTGACCTGCACAAGGCTGGGATGGGCTACAGGACAATAGGCAAGCAGCTTGGTGAGAAGGCATCAACTGTTGGCGCAATTATTAGAAAATGGAAGAAGTTCAAGATGACGCTCAATCACCCTCGGTCTGGGGCTCCATGCAAGTTCTCACCTCGTGGGGCATCAATGATCATGAGGAAGGTGAGGGATCAGCCCAGAACTACACGGCAGGACCTGGTCAATGACCTGAAGAGAGCTGGGACCACAGTCTCAAAGAAAACCATTAGTAACACACTACGCCATCATGGATTAAAATCCTGCAGCGCACGCAAGGTCCCCCTGCTCAAGCCAGCGCATGTCCAGGCCCGTCTGAACTTTGCCAATGACCATCTGGATGATCCAGAGGAGGAATGGGAGAAGGTCATGTGGTCTGATGAGACAAAAATAGAGCTTTTTGGTCTAAACTCCACTCGCCGTATTTGGAGGAAGAAGTAGGATGAGTACAACCCCAAGAACACCATCCCAACCGTGAAGCATGGAGGTGGAAACATCATTATTTGGGGATGCTTTTCTGCAAAGGGGACAGGACGACTGCACCGTATTGAGGGGAGGATGGATGGGGCCATGTATCGCGAGGTCTTGGCCAATAACCTCCTTCCCTCAGTAAGAGCATTGAAGATGGGTCGTGGCTGGGTCTTCCAGCATGACAACGACCCGAAACACACAGCCAGGGCAACTAAGGAGTGGCTCCGTAAGAAGCATCTCAAGGTCCTGGAGTGGCCTAGCAGCCAGTCTCCAGACCTGAATCCAATAGAAAATCTTTGGAGGGAGCTGAAAGTCCATATTGCCCAGCGACAGCCCCGAAACCTGAAGGATCTGGAGAAGGTCTGTATGGATGAGTGGGCCAAAATCCCTGCTGCAGTGTGTGCAAACCTGGTCAAGACCTACAGGAAACGTATGATCTCTGTAATTGCAAACAAAGGTTTCTGTACCAAATATTAAGTTCTGCTTTTCTGATGTATCAAATACTTATGTCATGCAATAAAATGCAAATGAATTACTTAAAAATCATACAATGTGATTTTCTGGATTTTTGTTTTAGATTCCGTCTCTAACAGTTGAAGTGTACCTATGATAAAAATTACAGACCTCTACATGCTTTGTAAGTAGGAAAACCTGGAAAATCGGCATTGTGTCAAATACTTGTTCTCCCCACTGTATATATTTCATATATATAACCTGGTAAATATTGGTGGAAAATAAGTATTTGGTCAATAACAAAAGTTTCTCAATACTTTGTTATATACCATTTGTTGGCAATGACACAGGTCAAACATTTTCTGTAAGTCTTCACAAGGTTTTCACACACTGTTGCTGGTATTTTGGCCCATTCCTCCATGCAGATCTCCTCTAGAGCAGTGATGTTTTGGGGCTGTCGCTGGGCAACACGGACTTTCAACTCCCTCCAAAGATTTTCAATGGGGTTGAGAACTGGCTAGGCCACTCCAGGACCTTGAAATGCTTCTTACGAAGCCACTCCTTCGTTGCCCGGGCGGTGTGTTTGGGATCATTGTAATGCTGAAAGACCCAGCCACGTTTCATCTTCAATGCCCTTGCTGATGGAAGGAGGTTTTCACTCAAAATCTCACGATACATGGCCCCATTCATTCTTTCCTTTACACGGATCAGTCGTCCTGGTCCCTTTGCAGAAAAACAGCCCCAAAGCATAATGTTTCCACCCCCATGCTTCACAGTAGGTATGGTGTTCTTTGGATGCAACTCAGCATTCTTTGTCCTCCAAACACGACGAGTTGAGTTTTTACCAAAAAGTTCTATTTCGGTTTCATCTGACCATATGACATTCTCCCAATCCTCTTCTGGATCATCCAAATGCAAACTTCAGATGGGCCTGGACATGTACTGGTTTAAGCAGGGGAACACGTCTGGCACTGCAGGATTTGAGTCCCTGGCGGCGTAGTGTATTACTGATGGTAGGCTTTGTTACTTTGGTCCCAGCTCTCTGCAGGTCATTCACTAGGTCCCCCCGTGTGGTTCTGGGATTTTTTGCTCACCGTTCTTGTGATCATTTTGACCCCACGGGGTGAGATCTTGTGTGGAGCCCCAGATCGAGGGAGATTATCAGTGGTCTCGTATGTCTTCCATTTCCTAATAATTGCTCCCACAGTTGATTTCTTCAAACCAAGCTGCTTACCTATTGCAGATTCAGTCTTCCCAGCCTGCTGGTGCAGGTCTACAATTTTGTTTCTGGTGTCCTTTGACAGCTCTTTGGTCTTGGCCATAGTGGAGTTTGGAGTGTGATTGTTTGAGGTTGTGGACAGGTGTCTTTTATACTGATAACAAATTCAAACAGGTGCCATTAATACAGGTAACGAGTGGAGGACAGAGGAGCCTCTTAAAGAAGAAGTTACAGGTCGTCTGCTTGTTTGTAGGTGACCAAATCTTATTTTTCACCATAATTTGCAAATAAATTCATTAAAAATCCTACACATTTTTTTTCTCAATTTGTCTGTCATAGTTGACGTGTACCTATGATGAAAATTACAGGCCTCTCTCATCTTTTTAAGTGGGAGAACTTGCACAATTGGTGGCTGACTAAATACTTTTTCCCCCCACTGTCTATATAACCTGGTAAATATATATATATATTTAATATGTAAAATAAAATAGTTTAGTTTTTAGTTTTTTGGTTATTCATTGTTAAGCCTACAACATGTTTAAGCTTTCAGTCTGCTAGATACCATTAGTGATATGATACAGCTTTCAGTCTGGTAGATACCATTAGTGATATAACACAGCTTTCAGTCTGGTAGATACCATTAGTGATATGATACAGCTTTCAGTCTGGTAGATACAATTAGTGATAGGATACAGCTTTCAGTCTGGTAGATACCATTAGTGATATGATACAGCTTTCAGTCCGGTAGATACCATTAGTGATATGATACAGCTTTCAGTCCGGTAGATACCATTAGTGATATGATACAGCTTTCAGTCCGGTAGATACCATTAGTGATATGATACAGCTTTCAGTCCGGTAGATACCATTAGTGATATGATACAGCTTTCAGTCCGGTAGATACCATTAGTGATATGATACAGCTTTCAGTCCGGTAGATACCATTAGTGATATGATACAGCTTTCAGTCTGGTAGATACCATTAGTGATATGATACAGCTTCTGGTAGATACCATTAGTGATATGATACAGCTTTCAGTCTGCTAGATACCATTAGTGATATGATACAGCTTCTGGTAGATACCATTAGTGATATGATACAGCTTTCAGTCCGGTAGATACCATTAGTGATATGATACAGCTTTCAGTCTGCTAGATACCATTAGTGATATGATACAGCTTTCAGTGTGGTACAGTGCCTTGCAAAAGTATTCAACCCCCTTGGCGTTTTTTCCTATTTTGTTGCATTACAACCTGTAATTTAAATGGATTTTTATTTGGATTTCATGTATTGGACATACACAAAATAGTCCAAATTGGTGAAGTGAAAGGAAAAAAATAACTTGTTTAAAACAATTCTAAAAAATAAATCACAGAAAAGTGGCGTGTGCACATGTATTCACCCCCTTTGCTATGAAGCCCCTAAATAAGATCTGGTGTAACCAATTATCTTCAGAAGTCACATAATTAGTTAAAGTCCACCTGTGTGCAATCTAAATGTCACATGATCTGTCACATGATCTCAGTATATATATACCCCTGTTCTGAAAGGCCCCAGAGTCTGCAACACCACTAAGCAAGGGGCACCACCAAGCAAGCGGCACCATGAAGACCAAGGAGCTCTCCAAACAGGTCAGGGACAAAGTTGTGGAGAAGTACAGATCAGGGTTGGGTTATAAAAAAATATCAGAAACTTTGAACATCCCACAGAGCACCATTAAATCCATTATTAAAAAATTGAAAAGAATATGGCACCACAACAAAGCTGCCAAGAGAGGGCCGCCCACCAAAACTCACGGACCAGGCAAGGAGGGCATTAATCAGAGAGGCAACAAAGAGACCAAAGATAACCCTGAAGGAGCTGCAAAGCTCCACAGCGGACATTGTAGTATCTGTCCATAGGACCACTTTAAGCCGTACACTCCACAGAGCTGGGCTTTACGGAAGAGTGTCCAGAAAAAAGACATTGCTTAAAGAAAAAAATAAGCAAACACGTTTGGTGTTCGCCAAAAGGCATGTGGGAGACTCCCCAAACATATGGAAGAAGGTACTCTGGTCAGATGAGACAAAAATGTAGCTTTTTGGCCATCAAGGAAAACGCTATGTCTGGCGCAAACCCAACACCTCTCATCACCCCAAGAACACCATCCCCACAGTGAAGCATGGTGGTGGCAGCATCATGCCGTGGGGATGTTTTTCATCGGCAGGGACTGGGAAACTGGTTAGAATTGAAGGAATGATGGATGGCACTAAATACAGGGAGATTCTTGAGGGAAACCTGTTTCAGTCTTCCAGAGATTTGGGACGGAGGTTCACCTTCCAGCAGGACAATGACCCAAAGCATACTGCTAAAGCAACACTCGAGTGGTTTAAGGGAAAACATTTAAATGTCTTGGAATGGCCTAGTCAAAGCCCAGACCTCAATCCAATAGAGAATCTTTTGTCTTATTTCTTGTTTGTTTCACCCCAAAACTTATTTTGCATCTTCAAAGTGGTAGGCATGCTGTGTAAGTCAAATGATACAACTCCCCCAAAAATCAATTTGTATTCCAGGTTGTAAGGCAAGAAAAATGCCAAGGGGGGGTGAATACTTTCGCAAGCCACTGTAACAATACATAGATGTATATAATATATATATATATATATATATATATATATATATATATATATATATATATATAATGAACATTCACTAATGGCGTTCCACATGCTATTTATTTTCAGATTTATATTAAAAAATAAGTTGCATTAATAAAATGCTTTATACAATCAGCACCTCTTACATGATGGAATAATACTTTTGGGAACATTCATGAGGTAGTGAGTGTTCTTCATGTCAAAAAATTGTCAACGTTATCAGAACAACGTAATCAAATTTTCATACACCTTTATCTTGAAGAGAAGACTACACAAATTAACTCAATGAAACGCAACAACTACATTCATGAGATTTCAAGGTTAAAATCAAGAAATACACATTGGATTCATCAATTTAATCATTTACATGTTTTAAATATCCAAATCATATAATGAACATCTGAGGGTTCATTCAGTACTTGTATTCCATCAATCCAAATTAAACTTTTTAAAATTGTAATTTGATTTTAGACATGATCATGTCTCGAGAGGAAAAAACTCAAACAAAAGTAAAGTCTATTTCTGAGTAAGATTTCATATTTTTTACATTTTAGTCATTTTAGCAGATGCTCTTATCCTTACAGTTAGTGAGTCAATACATTTTCATACTGGCCCACCGTGGGAAAAGATCCCACAACCCTTGCATTGCAAGCGCCATGCTCTACCAACTGAGCTACAGGGGACAATATCATAAACAATGTGATTTCATTTAAAAATAAATAAATAAGTCAGAACACAGCCTCTCTATTCTGTCATGTGATTTAAGGTCCTCTGTCCAGGAAAGTATGTTAAGATTTCTCTCCAGAGTGTATTCTCTTCTTATGTTTGTTCAGGCTTCCTAACTGGGTAAAACCCTTTCCACACTGGGCGCAGTGGTAAGGCTTTTCTCCAGAGTGTATTCTCTTATGTTTGTTCAGGCTCCCTAACTGGGTAAAACCCTTTCCACAATGGGAGCAATGGTGTGGTTTATCCCCCGTGTGTGTCCTCTCATGTGATTTTAGTTCCTGTGATCGTGAAAATCTTTTTCCACACTGGGAACATTGGAAAGGCTTTTCGCCTGTGTGTTTCATCTCATGCTTTTTTAGGTTCCCTAACTGGGTAAAATCCTTTCCACATAGGGCACAATGGTGTGGTTTCTCCCCTGTGTGCGTCCTCTCATGTGATTTTAGGTGCTGTAAACCTGAAAATCTATTTCAACACTGGGAACATTGGAAAGGCTTTTCTCCTGTGTGTATTCCTTTATGCTTTTTCAGGCTCCCTAACTGGGTAAATCTCTTTCCACACTGGGAGCAGTGGTGTGGTTTCTCTCCAGTGTGTGTCCTACCATGTGATTTTAGGTGCTCTGATCGTGAAAATCTCTTACCACACTGGGAACATTGGAAAGGCTTTTCTCCTGTGTGTATTCCTTTATGCTTTTTCAGGTTCCCTAACAGGGTAAATCTCTTTCCACACTGGGAACATTGGAAAGGCTTTTCTTCTGTGTGTATTATTTTATGGTTGTTCAGGTTCCCTAACTGGGTAAAACGCTTTCCACACTGGGCGCAGTGGTAAGGCTTTTCTCCAGAGTGTATTCTCTTATGTTTGTTCAGGTTCCCTAATTGGGTAAAACCCTTTCCACAATGGGAGCAGTGGTGTGGTTTATCCCCCGTGTGTGTCCTCTCATGTGATTTTAGTTCCTGTGATCGTGAAAATCTTTTTCCACACTGGGAACATTGGAAAGGCTTTTCGCCTGTGTGTTTCATCTCATGCTTTTTTAGGTTCCCTAACTGGGTAAAATCCTTTCCACACAGGGCACAATGGTGTGGTTTCTCCCCTGTGTGCGTCCTCTCATGTGATTTTAGGTGCTGTAAACCTGAAAATCTCTTTCCACACTGGGAACATTGGAAAGGCTTTTCTCCTGTGTGTATTCCTTTATGCTTTTTCAGGTTCCCTAACTGGGTAAATCTCTTTCCACACTGAGAACATTGGAAAGGCTTTTCTCCTGTGTGTATTCCTTTATGCTTTTTCAGGTTCCCTAACAGGGTAAATCTCTTTCCACACTGGGAGCAGGGGTGTGGTTTCTCCCATGTGTGTGTCCCCTCATGCTGTATAAGCTTCCATAACCACTTAAAACTCAAACTACACTGGGAGCAGTGGTGTCGTCTCACTGGTTTGGCCGTCTCTGGGTCTGGTTCCCCCGAAGAACTCTTCTTGCGTCTGTCAGAATGAGAGTCTGGTCGCTCTCCTGCCAAAGACAGAGTATTTAGTTAAACAGAGAGATATCTAAATGAAATCTCCTGCTCTTCTTCCTATGAAGTTTAATCCAGACTAGATCCCTCATTATAAAACCGTAAATGTGGATCCTGGATGCTGATTGGTTGATAGTCATGATTCATGGGTAATCCCTGTAAAATGGGTCTAGAATGGTACATAAGGGGTTAAGTTAAGATGGGGCTAGAATGGTACATAAGGGGGTTAGTATAAGATGGGTCTAGAATGGTACATAAGGGGGTTAATTTAAGATGGGTCTAGAATGGTACATAAGGGGTTAAGTTAAGATGGGTCTAGAATGGTACATAAGGGGTTAAGTTAAGATTGGTCTAGAATGGTACATAAGGGGTTAAGTTAAGATGGGGCTAGAATGGTACATAAGGGGTTAATTTAAGATGGGGCTAGAATGGTACATAAGGGGTTTAGATGGGGCTAGAATGGTACATAAGGGGTTAAGTTAAGATGGGGCTAGAATGGTACATAAGGGCTTAAGTTAAGATGGGTCTAGAATGGTACATAAGGGGTTAAGTTAAGATGGGGCTAGAATGGTACATAAGGGGTTAAGTTAAGGTGGGGCTAGAATGGTACATAAGGGGTTAATTTAAGATGGGGCTAGAATGGTACATAAGGGGTTCAGTTAAGATGGGGCTAGAATGGTACATAAGGGGTTTAGATGGGGCTAGAATGGTACATAAGGGGTTCAGTTAAGATGGTGCTAGAATGGTACATAAGGGGTTAAGTTAAGATGGGGCTAGAATGGTACATAAGGGGGTTAGTATAAGATGGGTCTAGAATGGTACATAAGGGGTTAAGTTAAGATGGGGCTAGAATGGTACATAAGGGGTTAAGTTAAGATGGGGCTAAGTTAAGATGGGGCTAGAATGGTACATAAGGGGTTAAGTTAAGATGGGGCTAGAATGGTACATAAGGGCTTAAGTTAAGATGGGTCTAGCATGGTACATAAGGGGTTAAGTTAAGATGGGGCTAGAATGGTACATAAGGGGTTAAGTTAAGGTGGGGCTAGAATGGTACATAAGGGGTTAATTTAAGATGGGGCTAGAATGGTACATAAGGGGTTAATTTAAGATGGGGCTAGAATGGTACATAAGGGGTTTAGATGGGGCTAGAAGGGTACATAAGGGGTTAAGATGGTGCTAGAATGGTACATAAGGGGTTAAGTTAAGATGGTGCTAGAATGGTACATAAGGGGTTAAGTTAAGATGGTGCTAGAATGGTACATAAGGGGTTAAGTTAAGATGGGTCTAGATTGGTACATAAGGGGTTAATTTAAGATGGGGCTAGAATGGTACATAAGGGGTTAAGTTAAGATGGGGCTAGAATGGTACATAAGGGGGTTAATTTAAGATGGGGCTAGAATGGTACATAAGGGGTTAAGTTAAGATGGGGCTAGAATGGTACATAAGGGGTTAAGTTAAGATGGGGCTAGAATGGTACATAAGGGGTTAAGTTAAGATGGGGCTAGAATGGTACATAAGGGGTTAAGTTAAGATGGGGCTAGAATGGTACATAAGGGGTTCAGTTAAGATGGGGCTAGAATGGTACATAAGGGGTTAAGTTAAGGTGGGGCTAGAATGGTACATAAGGGGTTAATTTAAGATGGGGCTAGAATGGTACATAAGGGGTTAAGTTAAGATGGGTCTAGAATGGTACATAAGGGGTTAAGTTAAGATGGGTCTAGAATGGTACATAAGGGGTTAAGTTAAGATGGGTCTAGAATGGTACATAAGGGGTTAAGTTAAGATGGGTCTAGAATGGTACATAAGGGGTTAAGTTAAGATGGGGCTAGAATGGTACATAAGGGGTTAAGTTAAGATGGGTCTTCAGTTGAACAGTGATTAGAACAGGTGATAGATCCAGTGATGTATTTGATCATGTGATCCAGCACCAGCCAAGCGAGCCTCCCTGTTTAGCGTGAATGAAGTGAGTTGGGAACAACAATGTAAATTGTCTTAGAAGTCAATGTCACATAAAAACGTTATTTACATTGTAGTCACTGGCCCCCCGTGGGAATCGAACCCACAACCCTGGCGTTGCAAACGCCATGCTCTACCAACTGAGCTATGTCTGAACTCAGAATAAAATATGCTTCACAAAAATAACATGCTCGCTGTGGTAGAGGTTTTATTTTGAAAAGGCAATTTTCTGCATTTATCAGAATCAGCCATCAGTCCGTAAACAGGATTACTAGAAACATTTTATATAAATGCTTATTGTGTATAACGTTGGACGGAAACTGTTTATTTGTATACGGAATGTCCCTTTATTTGTCATGACTGATTTCAAGATTTTTATAATTTTCATAATATTTGTACCTTTATACCATCAATATCAATGGCGGAGACGCATAGAGATGGCAGCCCTCTGCACTTACCACTAATTCCTTTTTTTGCTAAGTTGGCCGTATTGTACATTCCTCCACGTTACTCCTTTTTTAGTGTCGTCATTAACTATTTTAGCTTCAAGACGCCCCAAAAATAAAGAAGTTAAAAAAGTTTATTGTGCTGATTTATTGGCACATTGAATTGTAGTTTACAAACTCAGTGGAAAAAAACAATGACGTCATATCTGAATTCTGCCATCTTTATGTTTGCCATTGGAATCTGTCAATGCTTACCTGGATAAATGCTTGCTTTACCATTAAACAGTTAAGGAACTGTGTGACAAACCCTTGACATTTTTAGTATAATGAATTGAAATGTTTGTTTTTTTGGAGACTTCAGAAATAAGTTGAAACAGTCCACGTGTTGAATTTCATTTGATATAATTCCCCAGAATCTAAATAGTTCCAGAATCTGAATAGTTCCAGAATCTGTATAGTTCCAGAATCTGTATAGTTCCAGAATCTGTATAGTTCCAGAATCTGTATAGTTCCAGAATCTGTATAGTTCCAGAATCTAAATAGTTCCAGAATCGAAATAGTTCCAGAATCAAAATAGTTCCAAAATCTAAATAGTTCCAGAATCTGAATAGTTCCAGAATCTGTATAGTTCCAGAATCTAAATAGTTCCATAATCTGTATAGTTCCAGAATCTGTATAGTTCCAGAATCTGAATAGTTCCAGAATCTGTATAGGTCCAGAATCTGTATAGTTCCAGAATCTGTATAGATCCAGAATCTGAATAGTTCCAGAATCTGAATAGTTCCCGAATCTAAATAGTTCCAGAATCTGAATAGTTCCAGAATCTGAATAGTTCCAGAATCTGAATAGTTCCAGAATCTGAATAGTTCCAGAATCTGTATAGTTCCAGAATCTAAATAGTTCCAGAATCTGTATAGTTCCAGAATCTGTATAGGTCCAGAATCTGAATAGTTCCAGAATCTGTATAGTTCCAGAATCTAAATAGTTCCAGAATCTGTATAGTTCCAGAATCTGAATAGTTCCAGAATCTGTATAGGTCCAGAATCTGTATAGTTCCAGAATCTGTATAGATCCAGAATCTGAATAGTTCCAGAATCTGTATAGTTCCAGAATCTAAATAGTTCCAGAATCTGAATAGTTCCAGAATCTGAATAGTTCCAGAATCTGAATAGTTCCAGAATCTGAATAGTTCCAGAATCTGTATAGTTCCAGAATCTGTATAGATCCAGAATCTGAATAGTTCCAGAATCTTTATAGATCCAGAATCTGTATAGTTCTGAATAGATCCAGAATCTGAATAGTTCCAGAATCTGTATAGTTCCAGAATCTGAATAGTTCCAGAATCTGAATAGTTCCAGAATCTGAATAGTTCCAGAATCTGAATAGTTCCAGAATCTGAATAGTTCCAGAATCTGTATAGTTCCAGAATCTAAATAGTTCCAGAATCTGTATAGTTCCAGAATCTGTATAGTTCCAGAATCTGAATAGGTCCAGAATCTGTATAGTTCCAGAATCTGTATAGATCCAGAATCTGAATAGTTCCAGAATCTAAATAGTTCCAGAATCTGAATAGTTCCAGAATCTGAATAGTTCCAGAATCTGAATAGTTCCAGAATCTGAATAGTTCCAGAATCTGTATAGTTCCAGAATCTGAATAGTTCCAGAATCTGTATAGGTCCAGAATCTGTATAGTTCCAGAATCTGAATAGTTCCAGAATCTGTATAGATCCAGAATCTGTATAGTTCCAGAATCTGTATAGTTCCAGAATCTGTATAGATCCAGAATCTGAATAGTTCCAGAATCTGAATAGTTCCAGAATCTGTATAGATCCAGAATCTGAATAGTTCCAGAATCTGTATAGTTCCAGAATCTGTATAGATCCAGAATCTGAATAGTTCCAGAATCTGTATAGTTCCAGAATCTAAATAGTTCCAGAATCTGAATAGTTCCAGAATCTGAATAGTTCCAGAATCTGAATAGTTCCAGAATCTGTATAGTTCCAGAATCTGTATAGTTCCAGAATCTGTATAGTTCCAGAATCTAAATAGTTCCAGAATCTGAATAGTTCCAGAATCTGAATAGTTCCAGAATCTGAATAGATCCAGAATCTGAATAGTTCCAGAATCTGAATAGTTCCAGAATCTGAATAGTTCCAGAATCTGTATAGATCCAGAATCTGTATAGTTCCAGAATCTGTATAGTTCCAGAATCTGTATAGATCCAGAATCTGTATAGTTCCAGAATCTGTATAGTTCCAGAATCTGTATAGATCCAGAATCTGTATAGTTCCAGAATCTGAATAGTTCCAGAATCTAAATAATTCCAGAATCTAAATAGTTCCAGAATCTGTATAGTTCCAGAATCTAAATAGTTCCAGAATCTAAATAGTTCCAGAATCCGAATAGTTCCAGAATCTGAATAGTTCCATTCCTGATATTACTGCCAGTGTTTTATAATGGTTTCCCACCATGATATTGTGATATGTATTCCTGTCAGTCATTAACTTTGTATCTGTTGATTTGTGAATGCTGTACATGCTAGCTAGTGGCTGTACTTTTCTCTGCACACGTCGTCATTGGGCTAGCATGGCTATTCATGTCCCCTTTTATTGTTCATTTGTACTTTACAGAGGAGTTGGTGCTAGAGGTCTGCATAGGTCTAACAGACCCGGAATTCCTAGATCCGACCCGGGATCCGGGTCCTAAATTCTGACTTTTGTCTTGGATCTGATATAATTTCCACGAGTCTGGGGTATGTGCAATTAAAATGTATTTACCGACTGGACCCCTCCTGATGACCGCGTGGAGCTTGTTATCTATGTCAGACCATTGCAACACAATAAAACGTACAGCTTATGTCCAGCTGAAACTGGTTCCGGCTGCTCACGTCACGTGCGCCTGCTGCTGAGGAGAGAGAGGGAGCGAGTGAACGGAGCCTTGGCCTAGGTTACTGTTCATTGCGAAGATGGAGGCCTTTTTCATTTAACTAAACGACAGTTAGAGGAGGAGTGAAAAGAAGTCTACAAGGGGAATGTTTTATTTTTTGTATTATTATTTTTTTAGTCATTTAGCAGACACTCTTATCCAGAGCGACTTACAGGAGCAATTAGGGTTAAGTGCCTTGCTCAAGGGCACATCGGCAGATTTTTCAATTCTTAGAAACGTTTTAGCTGATTATAGATGAGAAAACTTTGTTCAACTCGCTATTCAGGTTTGATGCAATTTCTCAAATTCGTATTATTTATTTTCGTATTTATGATTAGTTTTATTATTATTATTGTAGGTCTATTTAAGAATCTAAACCAGTTCTTTATGTATGTTTTGTTTCATTTTGTAGAAATTATTTCGTTGGCTAAATTAATTTCGAACTGTCTTTTGGACCCGTAAATATCTCTACATGGGATATTTATTTTTAAATATATACTGTATGTTTTTGAAAGATTATATTGTCTTTTTCTGACTACAACGACTTACTTAGACAAAGACAATTGACAACTAAACATTTACTACAAAACATTGACATCCCAGCTGCTCAGACCCACATGTTCCCACCATATCCACCCATCCTGTTTGTCTCACAATCTGATTTTATCTCCTTCCTCATCCTTTGAATATCTCCAGTGCTTGTAATATTTTATGCCATATGGCTTCAAATTGAACAATTCTTTTTCTCTCTGTAGCCCACATTTTGTCCAATATTTAGATAATAATGCATTTGATTCATCCACTGTCTTAACGATGAAGGGTCATTTGATTCATCCACTGTCTTAACGATGGAGGGTCATTTGATTCATCCACTGTCTTAACGATGGAGATATAAGAAAACTCAGGAAATATTTTGGGACATATTTAACCCCTTACTTCCAACATAGGCAGATGTGGTGGATTAAGACTCAGCCCATGCTGCGTCTCAATATCTCTAGCTTCAACTGACGGATTTTGATGGAGATTATTTTGTATTATGTTACTTAGATTGACGCACGGGTGCGTCAATAAACTCTTAAGGATTTTAATTTTTTTTATCATTTTAATCCAGATCAAAATTATCCTTCTTTGTCTTGATTCTGTCCACTTCATCATTTGAAGTCACACACGAGTTGTTTTATGCTTTTATGTGATGTCAAGCACAGACACTGAGTAAAGCACTACAGAAAGAGATATTCAGATGTTTACAAAGGTAGTGAAATATATAATGTGAAGCATTTGATCCATTAACGTTTTGTTGGCCGCCCCCCACTCTTTGTAGATTTAACAATTCCTACAGAACAACCTAGTAAAGGGTAGACCTTCATTAGAATGGCCCTTTAAAACCACACATCGGTTCAACAACTGCAGAGTTTGTGCTCCTGTTTTTAATATATTACTCACTGTTGTTCATCAGATCTCCAGTCTCTTCTTCTTCTTCCAATGTGACAGTAATCTCCCCCTCTTCCTTTATTCCAAAAATGTCTTCCTCTTCTGTCACTGCGACAGTCATCTCCCCCTCCTCCTCTTTCACTCTGAACGCGTCTTCCTCTTCTTTCACTGTAACATCCTCCTCCTCTTTCACTCTGAACGCGTCTTCCTCTTCTTTCACTGTAACATCCTCCTCCTCTTTCACTCTAAAAGCTTCTTCATCTTCGGTCAATTTAACGTCTTTCTCTTCTTCTTTCACGGTAACAGCCTCAACCTCTACTTCTTGTTTTACTGTAACATCCTCCTCTTCCTCCTCCTCTTTCACTAGAGCTTCTTTCTCCGTCCAGCAGACCTCTTCTTTAGCAGGAGGAGAGTAGCTTAGTGAACTCATGGTCGGGGATGTTAGCTAGATAGCCAGTTAGCATTAGTGACTAGGCTGGTGCTAATTTACCCAGCTAGCTAGCTGACTAACAACAACGTAAATATTAAATAGGGTAACTAGCAAGTAGATACGACAAGTGTGTTTAAAACACAGTGGCTAATATACACCGAAAGAGTTTAAAGAGCTTCAATGTTTTTTTTGGCTATGAAGCTACGGAGGTGATTGACGAGCTGTTGTTGTTGAAGAAGCGTCCCGTCCACTACATTATACGTCACACTGGCAGCATCGCCTGAAACAGGCACATCGCCATCTGCTGGGTGGGAAGGGTAACACAGTCAAGGGAAATGTTCATTTTATTTTGAGACAAAAAGTTGATTTTTCATTTATTTCATTAAATAATATTATATTGAGACGTACAAAGAGAAGCATGTGTTGATTAATGAATATCTTTAATGAGTGAGAATTTAAAACAACCTACCATACTAAGGCAGCTAGGTCCAACCTGCTCCTACATGGTGTAACAGTACTGAGTAGGTCCAAACTGCTCCTACATGGTGTAACAGTACTGAGTAGGTCCAAACTGCTCCTACATGGTGTAACAGTACTGAGTAGGTCCAACCTGCTCCTACATGGTGTACCAGTACTGAGTAGGTCCAAACTGCTCCTACATGGTGTACCAGTACTGAGTAGGTCCAAACTGCTCCTACATGGTGTACCAGTACTGAGTAGGTCCAAACTGCTCCTACATGGTGTACCAGTACTGAGTAGGTCCAAACTGCTCCTACATGGTGTACCAGTACTGAGTAGGTCCAAACTGCTCCTACATGGTGTACCAGTACTGAGTAGGTCCAAACTGTTCCTACATGGTGTACCAGTACTGAGTAGGTCCAAACTGCTCCTACATGGTGTACCAGTACTGAGTAGGTCCAAACTGCTCCTACATGGTGTACCAGTACTGAGTAGGTCCAAACTGCTCCTACATGGTGTACCAGTACTGAGTAGGTCCAAACTGCTCCTACATGGTGTACCAGTACTGAGTAGGTCCAAACTGCTCCTACATGGTGTACCAGTAGGTCCAAACTGCTCCTACATGGTGTACCAGTACTGAGTAGGTCCAAACTGCTCCTACATGGTGTACCAGTACTGAGTAGGTCCAAACTGCTCCTACATGGTGTACCGGTACTGAGTAGGTCCAAACTGCTCCTACATGGTGTACCAGTACTGAGTAGGTCCAAACTGCTCCTACATGGTGTACCAGTACTGAGTAGGTCCAAACTGCCCCTACATGGTGTACCAGTACTGAGTAGGTCCAAACTGCTCCTACATGGTGTACCAGTAGGTCCAACCTGCTCCTACATGGTGTACCAGTACTGAGTAGGTCCAAACTGCTCCTACATGGCGTACCAGTACTGAGTAGGTCCAAACTGCTCCTACATGGCGTACCAGTACTGAGTAGGTCCAAACTGCTCCTACATGGTGTACCAGTACTGAGTAGGTCCAAACTGCTCCTACATGGTGTACCAGTACTGAGTAGGTCCAAACTGCTCCTACATGGTGTACCAGTACTGAGTAGGTCCAAACTGCTCCTACATGGTGTACCAGAACTGAGTAGGTCCAAACTGCTCCTACATGGTGTACCAGTAGGTCCAAACTGCTCCTACATGGTGTACCAGTAGGTCCAAACTGCTCCTACATGGTGTACCAGTAGGTCCAAACTGCTCCTACATGGTGTACCAGTACTGAGTAGGTCCAAACTGCTCCTACATGGTGTACCAGTACTGAGTAGGTCCAAACTGCTCCTACATGGTGTACCAGTACTGAGTAGGTCCAAACTGCTCCTACATGGTGTACCAGTACTGAGTAGGTCCAAACTGCTCCTACATGGTGTAACAGTACTGAGTAGGTCCAAACTGCTCCTACATGGTGTACCAGTACTGAGTAGGTCCAAACTGCTCCTACATGGTGTACCAGTACTGAGTAGGTCCAAACTGCTCCTACATGGTGTACCAGTAGGTCCAAACTGCTCCTACATGGTGTAACAGTACTGAGTAGGTCCAAACTGCTCCTACATGGTGTACCAGTACTGAGTAGGTCCAAACTGCTCCTACATGGTGTAACAGTACTGAGTAGGTCCAAACTGTTTAGGACAAGTCTCTGAATGTCTTTGAATGGCCCAGCCAGAGCCCAGAAATGAACCCGATCTAACATCTCTGGAGAGACCTGAAAATAGCTGTGCAGCGACTCTCCCCATTCAACCTGACAGAGCTTGAGAGGATCTGCAGAGAAGAATGTGAGAAACTCCAAATACAGGTGTTCCAAGCTTGTAGCGTCATACCCAAGAAGACTCGAGGCTGTAATCGCTGCCAAAGGTGCTTCAACAAAGATCTCTCCAGAGATGTTCGATCAGGTTCAAGTCCGGGCTCTGGCTGGGCCACTCAAGGACATTCTGCCAAGGACAGCTGCCAAGCTCAACACTGACCCAGACACTAACTAATTTGCATGAGTATCAATGAGAGTGATCCCGGACGAGCCCCCACTTTATGTTACGAACCCCGTGGCTTTAAACGTCTAGGGTGGATGGACATGAGACCCGTAACATAATTCATGCAAATTATAAGCGTGACATGGAACAGTGAGAAATAAAACTACACGACAACCATAAACTACCGTCAAACATAAAAGGTTTATTGTTGAACACACGGTAAAGGTTTGGGAAAAAGGGCTGAGCAGGACCCAAGAAATGAAACAATAGTGTAAAACACCCCTAAACTGATCTTGCCTGCCTCAAGAACCGCTAAGCTACTGCCAATCATACAAAAATACAGTGGGTGGTCCGCTCAGGTCTAACTAGTGTTTTTAGACAGTTTTCTTCCTACGGGTAATGTACGCCCAAGGGCAACTTGCCTAAATTCCCCTTTTCCCAGAAACACACAAAGTTACCAAACAGAGGAACCAGCAAATGAGTGAGTAAACAAAACACAGGACACCCCAGTATCCATACTCACATACGGAAATAGTCTCTAACAAAAAAACAACTGACCGGCTTTTAAACAATGGGATGTGTGATGGAAAAACCAGCTACAGGTGGTGCAATGCAGAGGAATGTTCACTGATTGGTCCACCTTAGCAGACACCTCAACGACCACCAATCAGGAACATACAGGACACCTGTGATTAGGGCAGAAGGAGAGGAAAAACACAAAAAGACACAGGATACCTGTATCCGTAACAACTAACAAGGGAAAACACATGAACTAATAGTACAGGTAGATAGCAATAAAAACGATGCTACAGAGACACAGAATAGGTTAGAGGAAAAACCAAAAAGAACTGGAGGAACTTATTCCGGAACTATCTGATGTTATCTATTAGACAGAGATAAAGCAAACTGGACGGAATATGGAGACAAAATGCACCAAACTCTTCCTGAATCTCCAACACAGAAAAAAACGCTACCAAAAAGAATGAGCAGAAACTCGTTACTAAAGAATCTACGATTCTCCGAATGATATTTTAAGAGGAAACTAAATATTTTTTCAGCAGATGTTTTTATTTTCCGTCTCATCCTCTGAACGACGATTACGGTAAAGGAATTTATTTCCAAATAATAAAAAAAGGAAAATTAACAAATGCATAAAATGATCAGTGCGAAAGCCAAATGATGGAGGAATAACGTTTAGAGGCTATTAAATCCTTTCAGTCTGGGAAAACCCCAGGGCTTGATGGCACCAGGGCTTGATGGCACCAGGGCTTGATGGCACCAGGGCTTGATGGCACCAGGGCTTGATGGCACCAGGGCTTGATGGCACCAGGGCTAGATGGCACCAGGGCTTGATGGCACCAGGGCTTGATGGCACCAGGGCTTGATGGCCCCAGGGCTTGATGGCACCAGGGCTTGATGGCACCAGGGCTTGATGGCACCAGGGCTAGATGGCACCAGGGCTAGATGGCACCAGGGCTTGATGGCACCAGGGCTTGATGGCACCAGGGCTAGATGGCACCAGGGCTTGATGGCACCAGGGCTTGATGGCATACCGGTAGAGGTATATCAAGCCTTTTTTATATACTCAAAGCTCCTTTATTAGCTTGTTTTAACTCCTATAGAAATGGTAGTCTGACAGGTACTCAGCAGGAAGGTCTGATTTCACTATTAATAAAACAAGATCCAGATGGCAAAAATAAAGATCCAGTCCACCAAAAAAAAACTGGAGGCCAAAAATACTAGCGAAATGCACATAGCACTCAGAATTAAAAAGGTTTTTACCCAGGTATTGTTCATCCCGATCAGACAGGTTTTTTACATGGACGATACATTGGAGATAATATACGACAACTACTAGAAATAATAGAACATCATGAAACATCTAAGAAGCCCGGCCTGGTATTCATAGCGGATTCTGAAAAGGCCTTTGATAAAGTAAAAACTGGATTTTATATATAAATGCCTGGATTTTTTTTTTCAATTTCAGTGAGCATCTTTTAAAATGGGTAAAAGTAATGTATAGGAACCCCAGGTGTAAAATAGTAAATAGTGGCTACTTCGTTTTGTACTGTCAAGAGGAGTTAAACAAGGGTGTCCGCTGTCACCATATCTTAAAGCGTACCTATTTATATAATGAAAAAAAAAACAATTAAAATAGTGTATGCACTCACTAACTGTAAGTCACTCTGGATAAGAGCGTCTGCTAAATGACTAAAATGTCAAATGTAAAATCTATTCATCGAAATGCTAGCTATTAAAATCGTTCCACAAGGTTCGATTTTGGGTCCGGTACTGTTCAGTTTATATATGTTACCCCTTGGCAGCATTATCAGAAAGCACAGCATTGGTTTTCACTGCTACTCAGACGATACACAACTTTACATTTCTGTGTCTCCAGAGTATTTTAGCTCCACAGATAAATTATTAGACTGTATGACTGATTTAAATACTTGGATGGTTCACAACTTCCTCCAGCTAAATCAAGACAAGACTGAGGTAATTATTGTTGGAGCCAAAGCATAGAGAATCTAGTCACATGTTAATTCACAGGCATAAAAACACCAGGTAAAAAAACCTAGGTGTTATTTTAGTTTCTGAACTCAATTTTGAATCACACATTAGGAATGTGACCAAAATAGCTTTTTACCACCTGAGAAACATTGCCAACGTGCGGCCGTTTCTCTCTCAGGCTGATACAGAGAGACTCATCCATGCTTTTATTACAAGCAGGCTTGACTACTGTAATGCTCTCCTGTCTGGTCTACCCCAGAAAGCCATTGGTCAACTGCAAAACATACAGAATGCTGCAGCACGGGTACTGACCAAGACCAGACGGAGAGCACACATTACACCGGTTTTAAGGTCTCTGCACTGGCTGCCTGTGAGTTTTAGAATTAATTTAAAGATGATTCTATTGGTTTTTAAATCAATCCACGATTGTGCACCCCAATACACGTCAGAAATGCTTTTGAGTTATGTACCCAGTAGGTCCCTCAGGTCCTCTGGCACTGGCCTTTTTAACTATCCCAAAGCCTAGGACCAAGAGGCATGGCGAGGCAGCCTTTAGTTATTATGCCCCCAGCCTCTGGAATAGCCAGAGAACCTGAGGGGGAACGAAACTGTGGACATATTTAAAAGAGATTTTAAGACACACCATTTTAGCTTTGCTTTTCCTCAGGGAGCTTTTTAGTCGTTCATTTTCTTTTGTTATTCTTTAGTTTTTTATCTTATGTTTGTTGTGTAGTAAATATTTCATTTAAAAATGTTTTGTTCATTTTTTTTCTTCTGTAACGCACATTGATTGAAATGTGCTGTATAAATAAATCTTGATTTGATGTGAATTTAGGTAATGTGATCCTGAAAATATATTTCCACAATGACAACAGGTTCTCTAACTGGGTAAAATTATTTCCACACTGGGAGCAATTGTGTGGTTTTTCCCCTGTGTGTGTAATTGTGTGGTTTTTTCCTCATGTGTGGGTCCTTTTATGTGATTTTAGGTCATATGATCGTGCATATCTCTTTCCACACAGGGTGCAATGGTAACGTTTCTCCCCTGTGTGCGTCCTCTCATGTGCCTTCATGTTATCTAACAACCTAAAGAATTTTCCACAATGGGAACAGGGGTAAGGCTTCTCTCCAGAGTGTATTTTCTTATGTTTGTTAAGGTTCCCTAACTGCAAAAAACACTTTCCACACTGGGAGCAACTGTGTGGTTTTTCCCCTGTGTGTGTCCTCTCATGTGATTTTAGGTCATGTGATCGTAAAAAACTAATTCCACACTGTGAGCAACGGTAAGATTTCTCCCCTGTATGTGTCCGCTCATGCTTTATTAGGTCCGATGATGTTGAAAATCTCTTTCCACAATTGGAGCAGTGGTAAGGCTTTTCTCCTGTGTGTTTCTTCTCGTGATCTTTCAGGTTCCCTAACTTGGTAAAATCCTTTCCACACAGGGAGCAATGGTAAGGTTTCTCCCCTGTGTGTGTCCTCTCATGCGACTTCAGGTTATCTGACAACCTAAAATTCTTTCCACAATGGGAACAGGAGTAAGGCTTCTCTCCAGAGTGTATTCTCTTATGTTTGTTCAGGTTCCCTAAATGGGAAAAAAGCTTTCCACACTGGGAGCAATTGTGTGGTTTTTCCCCTGTGTGTGTCCTCTCATGTGATTTTAGGTCATGTGATCGTGAGAATCTCTTTCCACACTGGGAGCATTGGAAGGGCTTTTCTCCTGTGTGTTTCCTTTCATGCTCTTTTAGCTTCCATAACCACTTAAAACTCATATTACACTGGGAGCAGTGGTGTGGCATCGCTGGATTAGGCGTCTCTGGGTCTGGTTCCCCTGAAGGACTCTTTCTGCTGTCAGAGTGAGAGTCTGGTCTCTCTCCTGCCAAAGACAAAACAGAGTATTTAGTTAAACAGAGAGACCTGAATGAAACCTCCATGATAAAACTGTTTTCCTATGAGGTTGAATCCAGACTAGATCCCTCATTATTTAACAAAATGTGGATCCTGGATGCTGATTGGTTGATAGCTGTTAGTTATTCACGTTAATCCCGGGTAATGCCTGTTAACAGTTCCATTTGAATTATTCCTACACATCCACTGTCCCACAGCCCTGCCAGGCAATTCATAAACTAATCTCCACTAGAAAGAATCATCAAGACATTATCCCCCCATGCTTCCAGCCTAGCATTTGGTTTGTATGTAAAATAAAACATGTATAGAACTTATTTTGGTTATTTACTACTGAATATAAATATATGGAACATGTTTATTTATATGGAATCGCTTTAATTACTATAATGACACCTAGTGGCCAATTGTTGGTTTGCTACTAGAATGGGACATAAGGAGTTAAGTTAAGATGGGGCTAGAATGGTACATAAGGGGTTAAGTTAAGATGGGGCTAGAATGGTACATAAGGCGTTAAGTTAAGATGGGGCTAGAATGGTACATAAGGGGTTAAGTTAAAATGGGGCTAGAATGGTACATAAGGGGTTAAGTTAAGATGGGGCTAGAATGGTACATAAGGGGTTAAGTTAAGATGGGGCAAGAATGATTTATACCTTTTCACTTCATGATTTATACCTTTGGATTTACCGTTTATTTCACCCTGATCATTTTAGTGCCCTTTTTGAGTTAGTTTTACCATCAATATCAACTGGGACCTGTTTTACCATCATTATCAATTGATCAACCAGTGTGTTTGGCTAGAAACTATACCAACAGAATGAACAACCAGTGTGCTTGGTTAGAAACTAAACAAATAGCGATTTACAGGAGCAATTAGGGTTAAGTGCCTTGCTCAAAGGCACGTCGGCAGATTTTTCACCAGCTCGGCTCAGGGATTAGAACCAGCGACTACAATGTGCGAACCCCCCGCCCAATCACCCATCATGTTTTTTTGTTTGTATTGTGCATGAAGAAATATGGAATGTAAATCGTTCACCAAGAAACAAGCATTAGACGAGACTTTGGGGCGGCAGGTAGCTTAGTGGTTAAGAGCGTTGTGCCAGTAACCGAAAGGTTAGAAGGTTATGACACATAATCACTCATATACTGTAAATGTCTCCAAAGTGTGTTGTGACATTCTACTGCTTTTAGCTGAGTGTCCTGAACCCATAAAGCACTGGATTATCCTATACAGCTGAACCCATAACCATAAAGCACTGGATTATCCTATACAGCTGAACCCATAACCATAAAGCACTGGATTATCCTATACAGCTGAACCCATAACAATAAAGCACTGGATTATCCTATACAGCTGAACCATAACCATAAAGCACTGGATTATCCTATACAGCTGAACCGTAACCATAAAGCACTGGATTATCCTATACAGCTGAACCCATAACAATAAAGCACTGGATTATCCTATACAGCTGAACCATAACCATAAAGCACTGGATTATCCTATACAGCTGAACCGTAACCATAAAGCACTGGATTATCCTATACAGCTGAACCCATAAAGCACTGGATTATCCTATACAGCTGAACCCATAACCATAAAGCACTGGATTATCCTATACAGCTGAACCCATAACAATAAAGCACTGGATTATCCTATACAGCTGAACCATAACCATAAAGCACTGGATTATCCTATACAGCTGAACCCATAACCATAATGGATTATCCTATACATCTGAACCCATAACCATAAAGCACTGGATTATCCTATACAGCTGAACCCATAACCATAAAGCACTGAATTATCCTGTACAGCTGAACCCATAACCATAAAGCACTGGATTATCCTATACAGCTGAACCCATAACCATAATGGATTATCCTATACATCTGAACCCATAACCATAAAGCACTGAATTATCCTGTACAGCTGAACCCATAACCATAAAGCACTGGATTATCCTATACAGCTGAACCCATAACCATAAAGCACTGGATTATCCTATACAGCTGAACCCATAACCATAAAGCACTGGATTATCCTATACAGCTGAACCCATAACAATAAAGCACTGGATTATCCTATACAGCTGAACCATAACCATAAAGCACTGGATTATCCTATACAGCTGAACCGTAACCATAAAGCACTGGATTATCCTATACAGCTGAACCCATAACAATAAAGCACTGGATTATCCTATACAGCTGAACCATAACCATAAAGCACTGGATTATCCTATACAGCTGAACCGTAACCATAAAGCACTGGATTATCCTATACAGCTGAACCCATAAAGCACTGGATTATCCTATACAGCTGAACCCATAACCATAAAGCACTGGATTATCCTATACAGCTGAACCCATAACAATAAAGCACTGGATTATCCTATACAGCTGAACCATAACCATAAAGCACTGGATTATCCTATACAGCTGAACCCATAACCATAATGGATTATCCTATACATCTGAACCCATAACCATAAAGCACTGGATTATCCTATACAGCTGAACCCATAACCATAAAGCACTGAATTATCCTGTACAGCTGAACCCATAACCATAAAGCACTGGATTATCCTATACAGCTGAACCCATAACCATAATGGATTATCCTATACATCTGAACCCATAACCATAAAGCACTGAATTATCCTGTACAGCTGAACCCATAACCATAAAGCACTGGATTATCCTATACAGCTGAACCCATAACCATAATGGATTATCCTATACATCTGAACCCATAACATAAAGCACTGGATTATCCTATACAGCTGAACCCATAACCAAAAAGCACTGGATTATCCTATACAGCTGAACCCATAACAATAAAGCACTGGATTATCCTATACAGCTGAACCCATAACCATAAAGCACTGGATTATCCTATACAGCTGAACCCATAACCATAAAGCACTGGATTATCCTATACAGCTGAACCGTAACCATAAAGCACTGGATTATCCTATACAGCTGAACCCATAACCATAAAGCACTGGATTATCCTATACAGCTGAACCCATAACCATAAAGCACTGGATTATCCTATACAGCTGAACCCATAACCATAAAGCACTGGATTATCCTATACAGCTGAACCCATAAAGCACTGGATTATCCTATACATCTGAACCCATAATTATAAAGCACTGGATTATCCTATACATCTGAACCCATAACCATAAAGCACTGGAATATCCTATACAGCTGAACCCATAACCATAAAGCACTGGATTATCCTGTACAGCTGAACCCATAACCATAAAGCACTGGATTATCCTATACATCTGAACCCATAACCATAAAGCACTGGATTATCCTATACAGCTGAACCGTAACCATAAAGCACTGGATTATCCTATACAGCTGAACCCATAACCATAAAGCACTGGATTATCCTATACAGCTGAACCCATAACAATAAAGCACTGGATTATCCTATACAGCTGAACCCATAACCATAAAGCACTGGATTATCCTATACAGCTGAACCCATAAAGCACTGGATTATCCTATACAGCTGAACCCATAACCATAAAGCACTGGATTATCCTATACAGCTGAACCGTAACCATAAAGCACTGGATTATCCTATACATCTGAACCCATAACCATAAAGCACTGGATTATCCTATACAGCTGAAACCATAACCATTAAGCACTGGATTATCCTGTACAGCTGAACCGTAACCATAAAGCACTGGATTATCCTATACAGCTGAACCCATAACCATAAAGCACTGGATTATCATATACAGCTGAACCCATAACAATAAAGCACTGGATTATCCTATACAGCTGAACCCATAACAATAAAGCACTGGATTATCCTATACAGCTGAACCCATAAAGCACTGGATTATCCTATACAGCTGAACCCATAACCAAAAAGCACTGGATTATCCTATACAGCTAAACCCATAACGATAAACACTGGATTATCCTATACAGCTGAACCCATAACCATAAAGCACTGGATTATCCTATACAGCTGAACCCATAAAGCACTGGATTATCCTATACAGCTGAACCCATAACCATAAAGCACTGGATTATCCTATACAGCTGAACCGTAACCATAAAGCACTGGATTATCCTATACAGCTGAACCCATAACCATAAAGCACTGGATTATCAAATACAGCTGAAACCATAACCATAAAGCACTGGATTTTCCTATACAGCTGAACCCATAACCATAAAGCACTGGATTATCCTATACAGCTGAACCCATAACCATAAAGCACTGGATTATCCTATACAGCTGAACCCATAAAGCACTGGATTATCCTATACAGCTGAACCCATAACCATAAAGCACTGGATTATCCTATACAGCTGAACCCATAACCATAAAGCACTGGATTATCCTATACGGCTGAACCCATAACCATAAAGCACTGGATTATCCTATACAGCTGAACCCATAACCATAAAGCACTGGATTATCCTATACAGCTGAACCCATAACCATAAAGCACTGGATTATCCTATACAGCTGAACCCATAACCATAAAGCACTGGATTATCCTATACAGCTGATCCCATAACCATAAAGCACTGGATTATCCTATACAGCTGAACCCATAACCATAATGGATTATCCTATACAAATGAACCCATAACCATAAAGCACTGGATTATCCTATACGGCTGAACCCATAACCATAAAGCACTGGATTATCCTATACAGCTGAACCCATAACCATAATGGATTATCCTATACAAATGAACCCATAACCATAAAGCACTGGATTATCCTATACAGCTGAACCCATAACCATAAAGCACTGAATTATCCTATACAGCTGAACCATAACCATAAAGCACTGGATTATCCTATACAGCTGAACCCATAACCATAAAGCACTGGATTATCCTATACAGCTGAACCGTAACCATAAAGCACTGGATTATCCTATACAGCTGAACCCATAACCATAAAGCACTGGATTATCCTATACAGCTGAACCCATAACCATAAAGCACTGGATTATCCTATACAGCTGAACCCATAACCATAAAGCACTGGATTATCCTATACAGCTGAACCCATAACCATAAAGCACTGGATTATCCTATACAGCTGAACCGTAACCATAAAGCACTGGATTATCCTATACAGCTGAACCCATAACCATAAAGCACTGGATTATCCTATACAGCTGAAACCATAACCATAAAGCACTGGATTATCCTATACAGCTGAACCCATAACCATAAAGCACTGGATTATCCTATACAGCTGAACCCATAACCATAAAGCACTGGATTATCCTATACAGCTGAACTCATAACCATAAAGCACTGGATTATCCTATACAGCTGAACCCATAACCATAAAGCACTGGATTATCCTATACAGCTGAACCCATAACCATAAAGCACTGGATTATCCTATACAGCTGAACCCATAACCATAAAGCACTGGATTATCCTATACAGCTGAACCCATAACCATAAAGCACTGGATTATCCTATACAGCTGAACCCATAACCATAAAGCACTGGATTATCCTATACAGCTGAACCCATAACCATAATGGATTATCCTATACAAATGAACCCATAACCATAAAGCACTGGATTATCCTATACAGCTGAACCCATAACCATAATGGATTATCCTATACAGCTGAACTCATTACCATAAAGCACTGGATTATCCTATACAGCTGAACCCATAACCATAATGGATTATCCTATACAAATGAACCCATAACCATAAAGCACTGGATTGTCCTATACAGCTGAACCCATAACCATAATGGATTATCCTATACAGCTGAACCATAACCATAAAGCACTGGATTATCCTATACAGCTGAACTCATTACCATAAAGCACTGGATTATCCTATACAGCTGAACCCATAACCATAAAGCACTGGATTATCCTATACTATCCTATACAGCTGAACCCATAACCATAAAGCACTGGATTATCCTATACAGCTGAACCCATAACCATAAAGCACTGGATTATCCTATACAGCTGAACCCATAACCATAAAGCACTGGATTATCCTATACAGCTTAACCCATAAAGCACTGGATTATCCTATACAGCTGAACCCATAACCATAAAGCACTGGATTATCCTATACAACTGAACCGTAACCACAAAGCACTGGATTATCCTATACAGCTGAACCCATAACCATAAAGCACTGGATTATCCTATACAGCTGAACCCATAACCATAAAGCACTGGATTATCCTATACAGCTTAACCCATAAAGCACTGGATTATCCTATACAGCTGAACCCATAACCATAAAGCACTGGATTATCCTATACAACTGAACCGTAACCATAAAGCACTGGATTATCCTATACAGCTGAACCCATAACCATAAAGCACTGGATTATCCTATACAGCTGAACCCATAACCATAAAGCACTGGATTATCCTATACAGCTGAACCCATAACCATAAAGCACTGGATTATCCTATACAGCTGAACCCATAACCATAAAGCACTGGATTATCATATACAGCTGAACCCATAACCATAAAGCACTGGATTATCCTATACAGCTGAACCCATAACCATAAAGGAGGACCGCTGTAGAAGACAAAATGTCAAGGTAGTGAAAAAACGGCCCAGAATGCCTTAGCCTCTAGCCACACCCACCAACTGGATTAAACCAAAACGTACCTCATAGTCTGTTCAAGAACCTACAGTCATTTTTTTGGGGGATAATAGTGTTGTTCAGCACAAACTCTTCCGCAACGTAGCAAACGTTCAATCAAATTGAACACACCACCACTTTTCAAGACCCAGAAACACCCTTTATTTTACGGACAAGCGCTCCCCTGATTGGTCGCCACACACCCCCATCAAACCTAAATCAACAGCAATAACCCTCACCTGTGAAGAGGCAGGTCTAAGTCCATAAAATGGACTGCTCTCAACAGCTTCTTTCCACTTGCTACCAACCCAACAGATGTGTGAACCAGTGGAGGCTCCTCAGAGGAGGAAGGGGAGGACCATCCTCCTCAGTGTATTTCAGAAAAAAAAGTGGATAAATCATTTTTTTCAGCCTTTTTAGATAAAACTATACTAAATATAATCACGTCACCAAATAATTGATTGAAACACACTGTTTTGCAATGAAGGTGTACAGTAGCCTCAACAGCACTCTGTAGGGCAGCACCGTGGTGTAGCCGGAGGACAGCTAGCTTCCGTCCTCCTCTGGGTACATTGACTTCAATACAAAACCTAGGAGGCTCTTGGTTCTCACCCCCCTTCCATAGACTTACACTGTAATTATGACAATTTAGCTAGCAAATACACCTAGCTAGTTTAGCCTACGCAAACACCTAGCTCAAACAGACAGGGATGCTATGTTAGCTAGCTGGCTATGGCTATCCAACACTGGAACTCTTCCAAGTCAAGGTAAGCGTTTGGTTTTACTAATGTATTGCCACCGGGGCCCGCCGGTGTAACTGCTAAACTGCTTACTGACGATACACTGTAATGTTACTGCATGATTGTAGTGGGTTTACTAATGCGTTAGTTCTATTAGCTACAGTGGGGGGAAAAAGTATTTAGTCAGCCACCAATTGTGCAAGTTCTCCCACTTAAAAAGATGAGAGAGGCCTGTAATTTTCATCATAGGTACACGTCAACTATGACAGACAAAATGAGAAAAAAAATCCAGAAAATCACATTGTAGGATTTTTAATGAATTTATTTGCAAATTGTGGTGGAAAATAAGTATTTGGTCAATAACAAAAGTTTCTCAATACTTTGTTATATACCCTTTGTTGGCAATGACACAGGTCAAACGTTTTCTGTAAATCTTCACAAGGTTTTCACACACTGTTGCTGGTATTTTGGCCCATTCCTCCATGCAGATCTCCTCTAGAGCAGTGATGTTTTGGGGCTGTCGCTGGGCAACACGGACTTTCAACTCCCTCCAAAGATTTTCTATGGGGTTGAGATCTGGAGACTGGCTAGGCCACTCCAGGACCTTGAAATGCTTCTTACGAAGCCACTCCTTCGTTGCCCGGGCGGTGTGTTTGGGATCATTGTCATGCTGAAAGACCCAGCCACATTTCATCTTCAATGCCCTTGCTGATGGAATGAGGTTTTCATTCAAAATCTCACGATACATGGCCCCATTCATTCTTTCCTTTACACGGATTAGTCGTCCTGATCCCTTTGCAGAAAAACAGCCCCAAAGCATGATGTTTCCACCCCCATGCTTCACAGTAGGTATGGTGTTCTTTGGATGCAACTCAGCATTCTTTGTCCTCCAAACACGACGAGTTGAGTTTTTACCAAAAAGTTATATTTTGGTTTCATCTGACCATATGACATACTCTCAGTCTTCTTCTGGATCATCCAAATGCACTCTAGCAAACTTCAGATGGGCCTGGACATGTACTGGCTTAAGCAGTGGGACACGTCTGGCACTGCAGGATTTGAGTCCCTGGCGGCGTAGTGTGTTACTGATGGTAGGCTTTGTTACTTTGGTCCCAGCTCTCTGCAGGTCATTCACTAGGACCCCCCGTGTGGTTCTGGGATTTTTGCTCACCGTTCTTGTGATCATTTTGACCCCACAGGGTGAGATCTTGCGTGGAGCCCCAGATCGAGGGAGATTATCAGTGGTCTTGTATGTCTTCCATTTCCTAATAATTGCTCCCACAGTTGATTTCTTCAAACCAAGCTGCTTACCTATTGCAGATTCAGTCTTCCCAGCCTGGTGCAGGTCTACAATTTTGTTTCTGGTGTCCTTTGACAGCTCTTTGGTCTTGGCCATAGTGGCGTTTGGAGTGTGACTGTTTGAGGTTGTGGACAGGTGTCTTTTATACTGATAACAAGTTCAAACAGGTGCCATTAATACAGGTAACGAGTGGAGGACAGAGGAGCCTCTTAAAGAAAAAGTTACAGGTCTGTGAGAGCCAGAAAAATTGCTTCTTTGTAGGTGACCAAATACTTATTTTCCACCATAATTTGCAAATAAATTCATTAAAAATCCTACAATGTGATTTTCTGGATTTTTTTTCCTCAATTTGTCTGTCATAGTTGACGTGTACCTATGATGAAAATTACAGGCCTCTCTCATCTTTTTAAGTGGGAGAACTTGCACAATTGGTGGCTGACTAAATACTTTTTTCCCCCACTGTATGTTGACTATAACATTACTTTAGCTAATATGGTGACAACAATGTAGGCTGTGTGTAGCGGTTAGCGGTTATGATACGGTTTGGCTTGGAAAGGTTTTTCCGCCTGGTCACATACAGCTGATGTGTTGTGCATTGAAGTCCACAAGGTAAGGGAAGAGGTGAGAGGAAGAGAGCGCGTAGATGTGAGAAGGAATTATACCATGAGCAAAGTGATCATGCTGTTTGTATGTGGCTGCTATGAAAGGGAACTGGTGATCATGCTGTTTGTATGTGGCTGCTATGAAAGTGATCATGCTGTTTGTATGTGGCTGCTATGAAAGGGAACTGTGTGTGCGGGTGATCAGGGGGTGTGTTCATTCCGATGATTCTGTTGAAAGATTCTCGTTTGCAACTGATGGACTAATGATTACACCCTGGACCAGCTAGATATAGACAAGTGTGTGCAAGGCGGTATTGAATGGTGTCACTGTCACCTTAAATTAAAATTAGCAAAACTTCTAAAAACCATGTACAAATAATTTAATTTATTTTTGAATACAGGTTGTAACAACCAAATTGTGGAATAAGTCAAGGGGTATGAATACCATCTGAAGGCACTAGAAAATGACTAAAGAAGCAAACTGATTTAAATATAAAAGGTCAAAGGCTCTCAAACCCTCTCCTTGTGTTCTGACTGACACGTTGTGTTATCAACCTTCCAGCCATCCACTCACCCAATCAGAAGACCTCTCCTGATGTTCTGACCGACACGTTGTGTTATCAACCTTCCAGCCATCCATTCACCCAATCAGAAGAGCTCATTTCTGGAAGTCCATAGATGTATATAATGAATGCCCACTAGTGGCTAACATGGTTTAAAGAAATACTCATTTTATTTTTATACAGATAAAAATGTTGCATTAAATCAAATGTGTTTTACAAATCAGCACCGGTGTTGTCTCCGACATG
This sequence comes from Coregonus lavaretus, assembly GCF_964263955.1. Lineage (NCBI taxonomy): Eukaryota > Metazoa > Chordata > Actinopteri > Salmoniformes > Salmonidae > Coregonus > Coregonus lavaretus. The sequence goes on from NW_028163497.1 coordinate 1,509,158, forward strand.
GTGGAATAATACTGATGGGAACATTCATGAGGTAGTGAATGTTTTTCATGTTAACAACTTATCAGATCATCATCACATGGGCATACAGCTTTAGCTTGGAGACTAGTACACAAATTAACTCAATGAAACCAAACAAACTACATTTCATGAGGTTTCAAGGTTAGAATCAAGAAATACACACAATATTCATCCAATTAACAATTTACATTTTAAAAATATCCAAATCATATAATAAACGTCTAAAAAAAGGTTCATACTTTTATCCAATATATCAAAATGTAGAATCAAAACAAAATACATATTTTAAAATTGTAATCTGATTTTAGACATAATATGTCTCCAGAGGAAATAACTAAAATAGCCTATTCTTGAGTAAGATTTCATCTAAACAATATGATTTAATGTGGCATAAAACAACAGTCAAACATCAGCCTGTCTATTCTGTCATGTGATTTCAAGTCCTCTGTCCGGGAAAATGTCTTTCCACAATTAGGTTCCCCGACTAAAACTCTTTCCAAACTGTGAGCTTTATCCTCCCCTGTGTGTGTGTATGTCCACGTGCCTTTTCAGGTTTCCTAACTGGGTTTAAACTCTTTCCACACTGGGAGAAATTGCATGATTTGGCCCCTGTGTGTCCTCGCATGATCTTATAGGTTCCCTAAATTGGTCAACTCCTTTCCACGGGGACCGTGGTAAGATGTGTGTGTCCTCTCATGCTCCTTAAGGTTATTTAACAACCTGAAATTCATTAGGCAATGGGAACATGGGTAAGGCGTCACTCCAGAGTGTATTCTATTCTTATGTTTGTTCAGGCTCCCTAAATGGGTAAAATCCTTTCCACACACGGAGCAATGGTAAGGTTTCTCCCCTGTGTGTGTCCTCTCATGTGATTTTAGTTCCTGTGATTGTGAAAATCTCTTTCCACACTGGGAACATTTGAAAAGCTTTTCTGCAGTGTGTTTCTTTTCATGCTCTTTTAGGTTAGCTAGCTGGGTAAATCTCTTTCCACAAAGGGAGCAATGATAAGGTTTCTCCCCTGTGTGTGTCCTCTCGTGTTCCTTCAGCTTATCTAACAACCTAAAATTCTTTCCACAGTGGGAACAGTGGTAAGGCTTTTCTCCTGTGTGTATTCTATTATGTTTGTTCAGGCTCCATAACTGGGTAAAACACTTTCCACACTGGGAGCAGAGAAAAGGTTTCTCCCCTGTATGTGTCCTCTGATGTATTTTTAGGTTCTGTGATCTCGAAAATGTCTTTCCACACTGGGAGCAGGGGTAAGGCTTTTCTCCTGTGTGTTTCCTCTCATGCTCTTTTAGGTTCCATGACAACTTAAAACTCATATTACACTGGGAGCAGTGGTGGCGTCTCACTGGTTTGGGAGTCTCTGGGTCTGGTTCCCCTGAAGGACTCTTTCTGCTGTCAGAGTGAGAGTCTGGTCTCTCTCCTGCCAAAGACAGAGTATTTAGTTAAACAGAGAGACCTGAATGAAACCTCCACATGATAAAACTGTCTTCCTATTAGGTGTAATCTAGACTAGATCCCTCATTATAAAACCGTACATTTGGATCCTGGATGGCGATTGGTTAATAGCTGTTAGTTATTCACAATACTACCTGGGTAATGGCTGTTAACAGTTCCATTTGAATTATCCCACAGCCCTGCCAGGCAAGTCATCAACTAACCTCCACTGGAAAAAAACATCTCAAAATTATTACCCCACGCTCCTAGTCTAGCATTTGATTTGTATAGAACTTATTCTGGTGATTTATTATTCAATAGAAATGTATAGAAAATATGTACAGTGGGGAGAACAAGTATTTGATACACTGCCAATTTTGCAGGTTTTCTACTTACAAAGCATGTAGAGGTCTGTAATAGAGGTCAAAAATCCAGAAAATCACTTTGTATGATTTTTAAGTAATTAATTTGCATTTTATTGCATGACATAAGTATTTGATACATCAGAAAAGCAGAACTTAATATTTGGTACAGAAACCTTTGTTTGCAATTACAGAGATCATACGTTTCCTGTAGGTCTTGACCAGGTTTGCACACACTGCAGCAGGGATTTTGGCCCACTCCTCCATACAGACCTTCTCCAGATCCTTCAGGTTTCGGGGCTGTCGCTGGGCAATACAGACTTTCAGCTCCCTCCAAAGATTTTCTATTGGGTTCAGGTCTGGAGACTGACTAGGCCACTCCAGGACCTTGAGATGCTTCTTACGGAGCCACTCCTTAGTTGCCCTGGCTGTGTGTTTCGGGTCGTTGTCATGCTGGAAGACCCAGCCACGACCCATCTTCAATGCTCTTACTGAGGGAAGGAGGTTGTTGGCCAAGATCTCGCGATACATGGCCCCATCCATCCTTCCCTCAATACGGTGCAGTCGTCCTGTCCCTTTTGCAGAAAAGCATCCCCAAAGAATGATGTTTCCACCTCCATGCTTCACGGTTGGGATGGTGTTCTTGGGGTTGTACTCATCCTTCTTCTTCCTCCAAACACGGCGAGTGGAGTTTAGACCAAAAAGCTCTATTTTTGGCTCATCAGACCACATGACCTTCTCCCATTCCTCCTCTGGATCATCCAGATGGTCATTGGCAAACTTCAGACGGGCCTGGACATGCGCTGGCTTGAGCAGGGGGACCTTGCGTGCGCTGCAGGATTTTAATCCATGATGGCGTAGTGTGTTACTAATGGTTTTCTTTGTGACTGTGGTCCCAGCTCTCTTCAGGTCATTGACCAGGTCCTGCCGTGTAGATCTGGGCTGATCCCTCACCTTCCTCATGATCATTGATGCCCCACGAGGTGAGATCTTGCATGGAGCCCCAGACCGAGGGTGATTGACCGTCATGTTGAACTTCTTCCATTTTCTAATAATTGCGCCAACAGTTGTTGCCTTCTCACCAAGCTGCTTGCCTATTGTCCTGTAGCCCATCCCAGCCTTGTGCAGGTCTATAATTTTAGCCCTGATGTCCTTACACAACTCTCTGGTCTTGGCCATTGTGGAGAGTTTGGAGTCTGTTTGATTGAGTGTGTGGACAGGTGTCTTTTATACAGGTAACGAGTTCAAACAGGTGCAGTTAATACAGGTAATGAGTGGAGAACAGGAGGGCTTCTTGAAGAAAAACTAACAGGTCTGTGAGAGCCGGAATTCTTACTGGTTGGTAGGTGATCAAATACTTATGTCATGCAATAAAATGCAAATTAATTACTTAAAAATCATACAAATGAGATTTTCTGGATTTTTGTTTTAGATTCCGTCTCTCACAGTTGAAGTGTACCTATGATAAAAATTACAGACCTCTACATGCTTTGTAAGTAGGAAAACCTTCAAAAATCGGCAGTGTATCAAATACTTGTTCTCCCCACTGTATTTATTCATTAGTAATCTCCCTTTAAATAGCTATAATGACAGCTAGTGGCCAATTGTTGGTTTGTTACTAGAATGGTACATAAGGGGTTAAGTTAATTATTAGGACATGGAAACACCTTATTCTCCATTCCAGCTGTGTAATTGAGCTGCCAGCACCAGCCGAGCCTCCCTCTTTAGGGCGAGTGAAGTGAGTTAGGAACAACTAAATGTTTGCGTCTTAGAAGTTGTTTTCACATAACGTTATATCTGAACTCACAAAAAAAAAACATGGTCGCTGTGGCAGAAGTTTTATTTTGAAAAGGCAATTTTCTGCATTTATCAGTGCCTTCAGGTAGACTGACTTCTGATGTGAACAGGATTATTAGAGCCATTTAGATATTTTGTCTAGGGATACACATTTCGATCAATTTTGATGCCAACTAACTGACCCTCATTAAGCGGTCAACAAACGGTTAAATCTTTTCCAAACAGTACAATGCCATGACCAACAGAAAATACTATCAGAGATCTGTATATTATGACAAGATGCTCAAGTCTCCGCCCTAACAATGGGAGTCGTCCCAATTGCGGGAAGGCAGGCGACAAGCTCAGGTCCAAAATAAGCCTATAAAAAAACGCATTGGGCATATTTTGAGGAGAGTGAAACCTCTCACTTCACTTCTTCCTCTCTGATACAATTGTGATGGAAAATGTTCTGTTTGTGCTTTTCTAATAACCAATTTCTGTGTTCATGCAAGTGACTGATTGAACAAATCCTCACTATCAGTATCTGCAATTTGGAATGAGTAGGTGTGTCCAAACTTTTGACTGGTACTGTATTCACTAACGGTCAAAAGTTTTAGAACACCTACTCATTCATGGGTTTTTCTTTATTTTTACTATTTTCTACATTGTATAATAATAGTGAAGACATCAAAACTATGAATTAACACATGGAATCATGTAGCAACCAAAAAAAGTGTTAAACAAATCAAAATGTATTTTATATTTCAGATTCTTCAAATAGCCACCCTTTGCCTTGATGACAGCTTTCCACACTCTTGGTATTCTCTCAACCAGCTTCACCTGGAATGCTTTTCCATCAGTCTAGACGGAGCTCCCACATATGCTGAGCACTTGTTGTCTGCTTTTCCTTCACTCTGCCGTCCGACTCATACCAAACCATCTCAATTTGGTTGTCGGGGGATTGTGGAGGCCAGGTCATCTGATGCAGCACTTCATCACTCTCACAAAGACACGGCGGTTGGAACCAAAAACTTCCAATTTGGACTCCAGACCAAAGGACAATTTTCCACCGGTCTAATGTCCATTGCTCGTGTTTCTTTGCCCAAGCAAGTCTCTTCTTCTTATTGGTGTCCTTTAATAGTGGTTTCTTTGCAGCAATTCGACCATGAAGACCTGATCATGAAGGCCTGATTCACACAGTCTCCTCTGAACAGTTGATGTTGAGATGTGTCTGTTACTTGAACTCTGTGAAGCATTTATTTGGGCTGCTATTTCTGAGGCTGGTAACTCTAATGGACTTATCCTCTGCAGCAGAGGTAACTCTGGGTCTTCCATTCCTGTGGCGGTCCTCATGAGAGCCAGTTTCATCATAGCGCTTGATGGTTTTTGCGACTGCACTTGAAGAAACTTTAAAAGTTATTTGTGTGCAAAGCTGTCATCAAGGGAAAGGGTGGCCATTTGAAGAATCTCAAATGTATTTTGATTTGTTTAACACTTTTTTGGTTACTACATGATTCCATGTGTGTTATTTCATAGTTTTGATGTCTTCACTATTATTCTACAATTGTTATGATGAGTTTCTCGGGTATCAAGTAATTAAGGATGCAAGAATATACTTAACACTTAGCTGGGGAGATCATTCAAATATTTAAAAGGTACCATGGTTCGTTCTAACAAAAGGCACGTGCTTCGCCTCTTGCTATTCCGAACTACTAAACCAAGAAAATATCTCTGTTTATATACCCTCTGTTACACGTTTCTTCAACAACATCTGGCAACCCTCAATGGGCACTCCCTTCTTTGATGTTATTACCTTGTACCCCAAGTCAGTATATCTGTCCATCCATCATTCTAAGATCAACCTCAGTAATCTCCCTCGACAATAATGGAATCCTTGGTATTCAGACTGTGCGGCGCCCAGAATCCCTTATCTACTAACCTTAACCTGGTTCACACAACACTATGAAATGACATCATAACAACAATGCAGAAAATAAGTAAAAATAAAAACCCTTGAATGAGCGGGTGTTCTAAAACTATTGACTGGGACTGTATATGAAGCTATACAGTAATCCCTCGTTTATCGCGGGGGTTACGTTCCAAAAATGACCCGCGATAAGTGAAATCCGCGAAATAGAAAACTTTTTTTTTTTTACAATTAGCAACTATTACATGTATACAAATACAGTGACTCATGTGTAGGCCGTTTCGTCGACATTATGGGTTTAGAAGATGTTCGAAATTACAAGATAATTTGGCCAACTTAATGTAAATTTGCCAAGCTGTTTTATGTACGTACACATAACTGCACGAGACGACAAAATGATAGCACAATTCGTAGCATGTTTTGATACAAGAAGCGGGAGTGAGTTTTTAGCGAATCAGAATGCAGAGCACAATGCACCAAAAAAAAAAAAAAAATGCATTATGAAAATCCGCGAAATAGCGAATCCGCGATAAGTGAACCGCGAAGTGGCGAGGGATCACTGTGTGTATATATATATATATATATAATTACACACAGTGCATTCTGAAAGTATTCAGACCCCTTGACTTGACATTTATATTTGAGTCATTTAGCAGATGCTCTTATCCAGAGAGACTTACAGTAGTGAGTCATTTAGCAGACGCTCTTATCCAGAGAGACTTACAGTAGTGAGTCATTTAGCAGACACTCTTATCCTGAGAGATTTACAGTAGTGAGTCATTTAGCAGACACTCTTATCCTGAGAGATTTACAGTAGTGAGTCATTTAGCAGACACTCTTATCCAGAGAGACTTACAGTAGTGAGTCATTTAGCAGACACTCTTATCCTGAGAGATTTACAGTAGTGAGTCATTTAGCAGACACTCTTATCCTGAGAGATTTACAGTAGTGAGTCATTTAGCAGACACTCTTATCCTGAGAGATTTACAGTAGTGAGTCATTTAGCAGACACTCTTATCTAGAGAGACTTACAGTAGTGACAACCACAGATCATAGGCAGGAAGTACATTCTTCTTCTTCCACAATAAAGTAGCTATCAGTAGAGTCAGAGCTAGAAAGGGTGGGGGTCAGGAGGAGGAAGATTATTTAAGATACTGTTTGAAGGGTTTCAGATGTTTTGGAAAGATGGGCAGGGACTCTGCTGTCCTAGCTTCAGGGGGAAGCTGGTTCCACCATTGGGGTGCCAGGACAGAGAAGAGCTTTGACTGGGCTGAGCAGGAGCTGTCCTCCCGTAGGGGTGGGAGGGCCAAGAGACCAGAGGTGGCAGAACGGAGTGCTCGGGTTGGGGTGTAGGGTTTGAGCATAGCCTGAAGGTAGGGAGGGGCAGTTCCTCTTGCTGCTCCGTAGGTAAGCACCATGGTATTGTAGTGAATGCGAGCTTCAACTGGAAGCCAGTGGAATGTGAGGAGGAGCGGGATGACATGGGAGAACTTGGGAAGGTTGAAAAACCAGGCGGGCAGCTGCATTCTGGATAAGTTGCAGGGGTTTGATGGCACAAGCGAGGAACCTAGCCAACAGCAAGTTGCAGTAGTCCAGACGGGAGATGACAAGTGCCTGGATTAGGACCTGCGCCGCTTCCTGTGTTAGGGTAGGGTCATACTCTACGGATGTTGTAGAATATGAACCTGCAGGAGCGAGTCACCGCTTTGATGTTTGCAGAGAACGACAGGGTGTTGTCCAGGGTCACGCCAAGGTTCTTTGCACTCTGGGAAGGTGACACCGTGGCGTTGTCAACCGTGATGGAGAGGTCTTTGAGCGGGCAGGCCTTCCCCGGGAGGAAGAGCAGCTCCGTCTTGTTGAGGTTGAGCTTGAGGACATCCAAGCTGAGATATCTGCCAGGCACGCAGAGATGTGTGTCGCCACCTGGGTGTCAGAAGGAGGGGAAGGAGAAAAGTAGTTGAGTGTCATCCGCATATCAATGATAGGAGAGACCATGTGAGGATGTGACGGAGCCGAGTGACTTGGGGTATAGAGAGAAGAGGAGAGGGCCTAGAACCGAGCCCTAGGGGACACCAGTGATGCAGACACAGATCCTCTCCACGTCACCTGGTAGGAGCGGCCTGCCAGGTAGAATGCAATCCAAGAGTGTGCAGAGCCTGAGACGCCCAGCCCTGAGAGGGTGGAGAGGAGGATCAGCCCTGAGAGGGTGGAGAGGAGGATCAGCCCTGAGAGGGTGGAGAGGAGGATCTGATGGTTCACGGTGTCGAAGGCAGCAGATAGATCTAGGAGGATGACAACAGAGGAGAGAAGGTCAGCTTTGGCAGTGCGGAGAGCCTCAGGGACACAGAAAAGAGCAGTCTCGGTTGAGTGACTCGTCTTGAAGCCTGACTGGTTAGGGTCAATAAGATAGTTCTGAGAGAGATAGAGAGTTGATCAGAGACAGCAAGCTCACTAATGAAGGTTGTCACGCTCAAGTGTTTTGGAAAGAAAAGAAAGAAGGGATACAGGTCTGTAGTTTTTGATGTCAGATGAGTCGAGGGTTGGTTTCTTGAGGAGGGGAGCGACTCGGGACATTTTGAAGTCAGAGGGGACACAGCCAGTGGTCAGGGATTAGTTGATGAGGGAAGAGAGGAATGGGAGAAGGTCTCCAGATATGGGGTCAAGCGGGCAGGTTGTCGGGCGGCCAAACCTCACTAGTTATAGGATGTCATCTGGAGAGAGAGAGGGGAGATAGAGGTCAAGGCGTAGGGTAGTTCTGTGTGAGTGGGACCAGTGGACTCAATAGTGTGAGTGAATGAGGAGCAGATGTCGTCAACATTCTTTTCAAAATGGTTGACAAAGTCGTCCGCAGAAAGGGAGGGGGTGGAGGATTAAGGAGGGAGGAGAAGGTGGGAAAGGGTTTCCGAGGGTTAGAGGCAGAAACTTGAAATTTAGAGTGATAAAAAGTGGCTTTAGCAGCGGATACAGAGGAAGAGAAGGTAGAGAGGGAGTGAAAGGATGATAGGTACTACGGACGTTCAGTTTTCCTCCCTTTTCACTCAGCTGCCGCAGCCCTGTTCTGTAAGCTCACAATGAGTCACTCAGACATGGAGCAGGAGGGGAGGGCCGAGCCGGCTTCCTGTTCTGTAAGCTCGCAATGAGTCACTCAGCCACGGAGCAGGAGGGCCGAGCCGGCCGGGAGGAAAGGGGACAGTGCGAGTCATTAGATGAAAGGGAGGAGAGTAGGGTCGAAGAGGCAGAATCAGGAGACAGGAGGGAGAAGGATTTAGCAGAAGGGAGAGATGATAGGATAGAAGAGGAGAGAGTAGTGGGAGAGAGAGAGTGAAGATTGTGATGGCACATGACCATCTGGGTAGGGGCTGAGTGGTCAGGGTTGGAGGAAAGGGAGACAGAAAAGTGATCAGAGACCTGGAGAGGGGTTGCAGTGAGATTAGTAGGAGAACAGCCTCTATTAAAAGATGAGGTCAAGGATATTGCCTGCCTTGTGAGTTGGAGGGGACTGGGAAAAGGAGAGTTGGAAAAAAAAGAATCGAAGACGTCGGGAGGTTGAAGTCGCCAAGTACGAGGAGCGGTGAGCCATCGTCAGGAAATGAGCTTATCAAGGTGTCAAGCTCATTGAGGAACTCTCCAAGGGCACCTTATATAATATGCCATTTAGCAGACGCTTTTATCCAAAGTGACTTACAGTCATGCGTGCATAATTTTTTTTTTTTTTTGTGTATGGGTGGTCCCGGGGATCGAACCCACTACCTTAGCGTTACAAGCGCCGTGCTCTACCAGCTGAGCTACAGAGGATCACCTTGTGGGTGATAGATGACATCAACGTTAAGCTTGAGTGGACAAGTGACAGTGACAGCATGGAATTAAAATGAGGAGATGGACAGGTGAGACAGGGAGAAAAAGAGAAAGTCTCCAGTTAGGAGAAATGAGTAGACCTGTACCACCACCATGATGACCAGATACTCTCAGACGAGAAAACGTAGTCAGATGAAGAATGAGCAGCTGGAGTAACAGTGTTCTCTGGGGGGATCCCTGTCCATGTCTCTGTCAAGGCCAAAAAGTAAAGGGACTGAAGGGCAGCATAGGCTGAGATGAACACTCCCAGAGAATTGAATGTTCATTTCTCTACCATAAGCCGCCTCCAATGTCGTTTTAGAGAATTTGGCAGTCCACTCAACTGGCCTCACAACCACATGTAACCACGCCAGCCCAGGACCTCCACATCCGGCTTCTTCACCTGCGGGATCGTCTGAGACCAACCACCCGGACAGCTGATGAAACTGATGACTAAGCCCTTTTGTGGGGAAAACTGATTCTGTTTGGCAGTTCCCGGCTCCCAAGTGCCCTCCCAGGTCCACCCATGGCTGCGCCCCTGCCCAGTCATGTGAAATCCATAGATTAGGGCCTAATGAATTTATTTGAATGTATTGATTTCCTTATATGAACTGTAACTCAGTAAATTCATTGAAATTGTTGCATTTTGCATTTATACTTTTGTTCAGTATATGCCAACAGTGGGCAACAATGCCTCATTTATCATAACCATTACAGATAACAAATCCTAACTGTTAAATGGCCTCATATTCAGTCAAATGCCATTTAAGGATTAATTTATTGAAACTGTAATATCAACTGGTTATACTGCACCCATACATGAGCCCAACCCCGCCCAGCCGCCCATGTTGGCTGGGCGGGGTTGGGGGAATGGGATGGGAGGTTGGGGGAGGAGACATGTTGGCTGGGCGGGGTTGGGGGAATGGGATGGGAGGTTGGGGGAGGAGACATGTTGGCTGGGCAGGGTTGGGGGAATGTGATGGGAGGTTGGGGGAGGAGACATGTTGGCTGGGCGGGGTTGGGGGGATGGGAGGTTGGGGGAGGAGACATGTTGGCTGGGCGGGGTTGGGGGAATGTGATGGGAGGTTGGGGGAGGAGACATGTTGGTTGGGTGGGGTTGGGGGAACGGGGCGAGAGGTTGGGGGAGGAGACATGTTGGCTGGGCGGGGTTGCGGGAATGGGATGGGAGGTTGGGGGAGGAGACATGTTGGCTGGGCGGGGTTGCGGGAATGGGATGGGAGGTTGGGGGGGAGACATGTTGGCTGGGCGGGGTTGGGGGAATGGGATGGGAGGTTGGGGGAGGAGACATGTTGGCTGGGCGGGGTTGGGGGAATGGGATGGGAGGTTGGGGGAGGAGACATGTTGGCTGGGCGGGGTTGGGGGAATGGGATGGGAGGTTGGGGGAGGAGACATGTTGGCTGGGCGGGGTTGGGGGAACGGGATGGGAGGTTGGGGGAGGAGACATGTTGGCTGGGCGGGGTTGGAGGAACGGGATGGGAGGTTGGGGGAGGAGACATGTTGGCTGGGCGGGGTTGGGGGAATGTGATGGGAGGTTGGGGGAGGAGACATGTTGGCTGGGCGGGGTTGGGGGGATGGGAGGTTGGGGGAGGAGACATGTTGGCTGGGCGGGGTTGGGGGAATGTGATGGGAGGTTGGGGGAGGAGACATGTTGGTTGGGTGGGGTTGGGGGAACGGGACGAGAGGTTGGGGGAGGAGACATGTTGGCTGGGCGGGGTTGGGGGAATGGGATGGGAGGTTAGGGGAGGAGACATGTTGGCTGGGTGGGGTTGGGGGAATGGGATGGGAGGTTAGGGGAGGAGACATGTTGGCTGGGCGGGGTTGGGGGAATGGGATGGGAGGTTAGGGGAGGAGACATGTTGGCTGGGCGGGGTTGGGGGAATGGGATGGGAGGTTGGGGGAGGAGACATGTTGGCTGGGCGGGGTTGGGGGAATGGGATGGGAGGTTAGGGGAGGAGACATGTTGGCTGGGCGGGGTTGGGGGAATGGGATGGGAGGTTGGGGGAGGAGACATGTTGGCTGGGCGGGGTTGCGGGAATGGGATGGGAGGTTGGGGGAGGAGACATGTTGGCTGGGCGGGGTTTGGAGGAGTGCCACTTCAGTATTTATTGAATGTATTATCACTTAAACACTAAATGATGATCAAGATGATCTTTGTAGTTATGAACCGTTTGGAATGTTTCTTAATTTATGTTCATTATTATTTTCCTTCTGATTGGCTCAAATCTACAATGTGTAAAATTATTTATATGAATTTAAATATTGTACCTGTGACCTAATGGTTTCTTTATCAGATAATACATCTACACCAGTCAAATGTTGGTTTTTTATCTGATAATCATAGAAGGATGAAATAAAATGAATTTATTCATTAAAAATAACGTTTTTAATATGTAACCATTTTATGAAAGAAATAAAGCAGTCAAATCCATGTTATTGTGAATAACACACTCTTTTAGGGCTGTTTCCCGGAGCTCTGCTTGGCGTCATGCGTAAAAACAACCCATATTTGTGTTAATTGCCAATAATCCCCTGGTTCTCATCAGTGCTTGACTTGGGCAGGAGCTCGGCAGAACTGAGGACCGGCACCTGAAATGTTCTACTGCTTGAGTTCCTGCACCTCTTAGAAAATATTAGTTCAAAAGTATCGAATAGATCCTAAATATAAAAACAGGACAGGCACCCAAAAATGAGTACTGGCACCTATTTCAGTCCAAATCAAGCACTGGTTCTCATGCCTTATTGCTTACATTCAATGACCTGTGGAGAGTTTTATTTTTCAGAAATAATTCTGTCCTCTTCATAATTAGAAATCAGACATGAGTTGGTTGTAATATGATATGGTGACATTATGTTGATGGACCCCTCTCTGTAGCTTTAACACTTCCTACAGAACAACATATACGTCTGCTAATGACTAAAATGTAAATGTATATAATCAAGTGTAAAATACCCTTTTAAACCACACATATAGTTAAACAATTGCCGAGTTTGGGCCCCTGTTTTTAAGAAGGTACTTACTGGTGTTAATCAGATCTCTCGTCTCTCCTTCTTCTTCCTCCAATGTGACAGTCATCTCCTCCTCCTCCTCCTTCACTCCAAAAACGGCATTCTCCTCTTCCTCTTCCTTCACTGTAACATCCTCCTCCTCTTTCACTCTGAAAGCTTCTTCCTCCTCTTCTTTCACTGTAACATCCTCCTCCTCTTTCACTCTGAACGCGTCTTCCTCTTCTTTCACTGTAACATCCTCCTCCTCTTTCACTCTGAACGCGTCTTCCTCTTCTTTCACTGTAACATCTTCCTCCTCTTTTACTCTGAACGCGTCTTCCTCTTCTTTCACTGTAACATCCTCCTCCTCTTTCACTCTGAACGCGTCTTCCTCTTCTTTCACTGTAACATCCTCCTCTTCTTTCACTCTGAACGCGTCTTCCTCTTCTTTCACTGTAAAGTCTTTCTCTTCTTCTTTCACGGTAACAGCTTCACCCTCTACTTGTTTTTGTATTGTAACATCCTCCTCTTCCTCCTCCTCTTTCACTAGAGCTTCTTTCTCCGTCCAGCAGACCTCCTCTTCTTTAGCAGGAGGAGAGTAGCTTAGTGAGCTCATGGTCGGGGATGTTAGCTAGCTAGGCTAGTGCTAACTTAACCAGCCAGCTAGCTGACCAATAACAACAACACCGTAAATATGAAATTAAATGGGATAACTAACTAGACGACAGAAGTGGGTTTAAAACACAGTGGCTAATATACACGAAAGCGTCTAAAGAGCTTTATTGGTTGGGCTATTTTGTCTAGCAAGCTACCGAGGTGGCTGACTAACTGTTGCTGCTGTTGAAAGAAGCGTCCCGTCCACTAGATTATACGTCACACTAGCAGCATAGCCTTAAAGTCCCACATCGCCATCTGCTGACTGGAGTGGGTAACGAAGTTGAGTAAAATGTAGATTTTATTTTCAGACAAAAAGTTAAAGGGTAGGAAGCATGAGTTTTTACTCACCAATGTAACAACACAGTGGCGTTTTAAAGACGTAATAACGTAGTTGTAGTCATAATCTGGTTACCTATAAGTACAAACATTGTTATGTTTTTTGGGGTTATTACATATTTATTAACTTATTTCCAGTATCTTCTAAACTATCCACAATGCACTATTTCTCAACATCATATTGATCTAGTCGGTGCTACAGTTTGTATGCTAGCCCCTCTAACGCAAGGTTTAATTACTCTAACCTACAAAAATACTTGTTACTCATTGATAATTGGCGTCCATTTTGTCTTTTATATAACGATTCTAAGCTAATAGCTCTGGTTTTGGATGCCATTATAGATGAGTCCCGGTCAGGGTTGATGAGAAATAGACAAATCTCGAATAATGTCACACTGGTATTAAATATCATAGATTACTCAGATTTGGTCTCTGATGAGAGTTGTATTCTCTTTTGGGATTTTATAAAGCCTTCGATACATTTTACATTTTAGTCATTTTAGCAGACGCTCTTATCCAGAGCGACTTACAAATTGGTGCATTCACCTTATGATAGCCAGTGGGACAACCACTTTACAATATATACAAATTTTTAAAAGAACATCTCTTTTTTTAGCTCCGTGTTCCCTAACAACCGACTTTTGAATCTAAGCAGAACCTGTTTACTTCCCTAACAACCGACTTCTGAATCTAAGCAGAACCTGTTTACTTCCCTAACAACCGACTTCTGAATCTAAGCAGAACCTGTTTACTTCCCTAACAACAGACTTCTGAATCTAAGCAGAACCTGTTTAGGGGATTAAGAGACATGTCCGTGGACACTCGTAACCGGAAAACCCTTTGTAACATACATCTACTACATAGGTAAGACATGAGAGAGGCGTAGTCTATCTTTTTTAGGGTTCCTGGTTTTCCTCAGGCGTCCCCCATATGGGACTCCCAGTTCCAACACCAAAATCCATTTCAAATGTTACCTCACCTACTTTCCTTAACTAATGCTTCATCTATGTTTGCTTATTATCCCATTTCTGACGTCATTCTAGAGTCATTATCACCACAAAAGTAATATGGAACAGGATATATAAGTCTGGGAGGATGAATATCTCCAAGTCCAGGTTTCTCCAGCTGTTGCTGGTCCTTGTAGTCATGACAAGCCCCTCCTCCTCCTCCTGCCACCACCCTATAAAAGACATTCTGGGTTTCCGTAAGGGCAGTCAAGTGGTCCTCCTTTGACGTTGCTTCCCATTAGAATTCGTATAGTGTCCTGGTTTCCCTGGTAACTGGGATCACCTCTGTCAAGTTCATGTCCCATTCGGGTTCCGGTCCTTATGGTCGTTCTCCTCACAGTCATTTGTTTCACCGTGGTTCTGATCAACTGGGTTTTCAGCAATGGCAACAAACAGCAAAAAGACTATTCCCGTTACTACCAGTGCTATGCTTATTATCATTGCCATTTTTAGTGAACATTGCTCCCCGTTTTCCAAATGTCAAATTCAGTCAATCCCAGGCACACGTGTCCTGCCCAGCTTTATTCTTGACTTCCTGTCTCAATCCTTTAAGCTTGATCATTGCTTCAGAGAATATTCCTCCTGGGGCAGTATTATCTTGACTTCCTGTCTCAATCCTTTAAGCTTGATCATTGCCTCAGAGAATATTCCTCCTGGGGCAGTATTATCTTGACTTCCTGTCTCAATCCTTTAAGCTTGATCATTGCCTCAGAGAATATTCCTCCTGGGGGAAGTATTATTAGGACTAAAAGTGCAGCCCTCGCTTCCGAACATAACACAGACTCTGCCTTTTTCTGCTAGGAGCCAATCCAGAGCCTGTCTATTCTGCCAGGTCATCCTACTTGTTCCCTGTACTTGTTCTCCCAGCGTTGACAATGCTGATGTAACCGGTGTGAAATGGCTAGCTAGTTAGCGGTGCGCACTAGTAGCGTTTCAATCGGTGACGTCACTCTGCAAGGGCCGCGGCCTTTTGTGGAGCGACGGGTAACGGTGTTTCGAGGGTGACTGTTGTCGATGTTTGCAGAGGATCCCTGGTTCAGGCCCAGGTAGGGGCGAGGAGAGGGACGGAAGCAACACTGGAAATGGAACAATTAAATACATTACAATCAACAGAGGTTCATAAATTATACTGACTCAGTGTCAGGATTTGAATCAATATTTCTTTGGATAACTCTTAATAAAAAGTCAGTATAATTTATGAACCTCTGTTGATTGTAATGTATTTAGTTGTTCCATTTCACATTTTTATTAAGAGTTATGACTGTGAGACCCATGAGGCGTCACTACAGACCCGGGTTCGATCCCAGGCGGTGTCACAGCCTGCTGTGACTGTGAGACCCATGAGGCGTCACTACAGACCCGGGTTCGATCCCAGGCGGTGTCACAGCCTGCCGTGACTGTGAGACCCATGAGGCGTCACTACAGACCCGGGTTTGATCCCAGGCGGTGTCACAGCCTGCCGTGACTGTGAGACCCATGAGGCGTCACTACAGACCCGGGTTCGATCCCAGGCGGTGTCACAGCCTGCCGTGACTGTGAGACCCATGAGGCGTCACTACAGACCCGGGTTTGATCCCAGGCGGTGTCACAGCCTGCCGTGACTGTGAGACCCATGAGGCGGCGCAAAAAAATGGGCCTCAAAATTGGCGTCAGGATCTCGTCACGGTATCTTTGGCATTTAAATTGCCATCGGTAAAATGCATTTGTGTCCGTAGCTTATGCCTGCCCATACCATAACCCCACCATGGGGCATTCTGTTGACATCAGCAAACCACTCACCCACACGACGCCATACACGTGCTCTGCAGTTGTGAGGCCGGTTGGACGTACGGCCAAATTCTCTAAAACAACGTTGGAGGCGGCTTATGGTAGAGAAATTAACATTAAATTCTCTGGCAACAACTCTGGTGGACATTCCTGCAGTCAGCACGCCAATTGCACGCTTCTTCAAAACTCTAGTCATCTGTGGCATTGCATTGTGTGATAAAACTGCATATTTTAAAGTGGCCTTTTATTGTGCCTAGCACAAGGTGCACCTGTGTAATGATCATGCTGTTTAATCAGCTTCTTGATATGCCACAGCTGTGAAGTGGATGGATTAGTATGGCAAAGGAGGAGAAATGCTCACTAACAGGGATGTGAACAACATTTGAGAGAAATAAGCTTTTTGTGAGTATGGAAAATGTCTGGGATCTTTTATTTCAGCTCATGAAACATGGGACCAACACTTTACGTTGTTGCGTTTATATTTTTGTTCAGTATAGTTTATTTATATAGCACATTTTAGACATGAAATGCAACGCAATTCACAGGAAAAAATGAATAAAAACTATGAAAATAAAAACAGAAATATTTACTAGACAACAAACAGTGGATAAAAAACTAAAGAATATCAATAAAAGCTGAAAGACTAAAGAGCATCTAAGGAAATAACATTGGTTAAAACAGTAAGAATATGATGTAATATCCAGCCCAAAATATAAGATGGTTTTACTACACTGTTTGTAAACAATATAATTGTGCAACAAAAAAAATCAGTTAGTCACATAAATTATTATGATTACTAAATGTTACATGAAATTGAAATATTATGAAATATCAAAACTGAATGTACACCCCTTTGTTAATATGTATTGGCAATAATTCATTTCCAATAGGGAGGCATGGAATAATAAAAAATGTATATTTTGTCAGGCTGGATGTTTGAAATATGAGTAGGTGATTTGAGTCATGCTTCTTCCGTAGTGGAATAAAGACAATTAGCACTTGAATGTTGTAAAGAAATACTGGAGTGATGTAAGATTGTTAATAAAACAGTTCATAGACGCATGCGTTATCCTGCGTCCATGTTTATAGGCTGCAAGTACGTTGAAATGAAGTTGTTTTCATGTCGTTGAAACAACGACCTAAAAAATACATATTTTTAACTTTAACTTTCAACCAAAACCAAACGTAGATTGGACCTCGAGCATAGTCTTCTTTTCAATGTCTTTTCAACTATATTTTGCAAGGTGGGATACTGCCCAATGTCAAAACACAGTTGCAAAACACAAAGCACCAAAAACACAGTTGTTTTGACAAGTGGCAATAAATCACTAATATCCATTAGGGGGGGAAATCAGGTTGTACGTGCTGTTGAAACTAACACAACAAAAAAATACACATGGAAACGGGCGATATCTTTTACTTCACTGGTTAGAGGACAACCTGCAGAAGACAGTCAGCTACATTTTGGAGTGATGCATTTAAATTTAGCGGTCCCCAAAACGAAGAGAAACGCAACACTTATTTGTCATCACTCATATCGATATCACGTTGAAATCAATTGCGCGAGGGGGGAGATGAGGTTGCACGTCCTGTTAAAACTAACAGCTCAAAAACCACACGGAATCTGGGATTTAATGTGTACATCACTGGTCAGAGGACAATTTGTAGAAAACAGCTAGCTACATTTAGAAGTGTTGCATTTTGATTCAAGTGGGTCGCCAACGTGGTAAGTGTAACACAACTCATTTCAGAGCCTGGATTTTCCCCCTGATGAGGCTAATATCCATATCACGCTGAAATCAATAGAACAGGGGGGAAACGGTTGGGGCGGCGCACAATTGGCCCAGCGTCGTCCAGGGTAGGGGAGGGAATGGCCAGCAGGGATGTAGCTCAGTTGGTAGAGCATGGCGTTTGCAACGCCAGGGTTGTGAGTTCGATTCCCACGGGGGGCCAGTATGAAAAAAAAATCAAATAATGTAAGTCGCTCTGGATAAGAGCGTCTGCTAAATGACAAAAAAATTAAAATGTAAATGGTTCTACATTGTGAAATTCATTAAAATACTCATACAACAATGTTAAAACATTGTGACATTATTTAATTGATATCATGAAACAACTCCTTCATGTATGTACTTTCTGGTGTTTAATCAGAGTTCTTTTACCAGCGTATCTCTTGCCACATTGATCACAGCTATAAGGTTTCTCTCTAGTGTGTGTTCTCAAATGTGCCATCAGTTTGCGTGATCGACTAAAACTCTTCCCACATTGATCACAGCTATAAGGTTTCTCTCCTGTGTGTGTTCTCTGGTGTATAGTCAGCTGGCTAGATGAAGTAAAACTCTTCCCACATTGAGCACAGCTATAAGGTTTCTCTCCTGTGTGTGTTCTCTGATGTTCTATCAGGCTGCTTGAATGAGTAAAACTCTTCCCGCATTGATCACAGCTATAAGGTTTCTCTCCTGTGTGGATTCTCTGGTGACTAGTCAGATGGCTAGATGAAGTAAAACTATTCCCGCATTGATCACAGCTATAAGGTTTCTCTCCTGTGTGGATTCTCTGGTGACTAGTCAGATGGCTAGATGTAGTAAAACTATTCCCACATTGATCACAGCTATAAGGTTTCTCTCCTGTGTGCATTCTCAAATGTACCATCAGGTTGCTTGATCGACTAAAACTGTTCCCGCATTGATCACAGCTATAAGGTTTCTCTCCTGTGTGCATTCTCAAATGTACCGTCAGGTTGCCTGATTGACTAAAGCTCTTCCCACATTGATCACAGCTATAAGGCTTCTCTCCTGTGTGTGTTCTCTGGTGTGATTCTAAATATTGGGACGAAAAAAAACTCTTCCCACAGTCAGAGCAGTGGTGTGGTTTCTCTTCTGTGTGTGTTCTCAAATGTTCCTTCAGGAAGCTTGAGCGAGTAAAACTCTTCCCACATTGATTACAGCTATAGGGTTTCTCTCCTGTATGGATTCTAATATGTCTTTTAAGGTCTGCTGAAGAGTTGAATACCTTCCCACAGTCAGAGCAGCAGTGAGATTTCTTCCCTGTGGGTTTCCGCTGGTGTTTCTTGAGGTGTTCTGATCTGGAGGGACTCTTCTCTGCTTCCTCAGCTTCATGATGTTGTTGAGGCTCCCCAGAGGATCCACGATAGTCACGTCTCTCTTCTGTGTGAACGACAAAGTCAGACAGATGGTTAAAGGGCCACAACAGCAGAAATACTGTTTATTTGAGGTAAAAGGTGATGCCCAGAGCGTACCCATGAAGCTGTACAACAATTGACATCTGTTAAATTATTTGACAATTGTCTTAAGACAGTCAAGTGAGCAATAATAGTAATATCTTGTCTTGTTTTCACATTAGTAGTAACATCGATGATTGTAGGCTAGAAATATTAATACCCACAAAACATATGAACAAAATCATCCACTGTGAAAGTTGATACTTGCAGGCCCTTTATATGTAGGCTATGAGCAGCACTTCGTTAAATTGATCAAATCAGTTATTGTTTTCTTGATCAAACCGTGAGCAACACCTGTCAAACTCATTTCTCTCAAAACACAGGGATGTCGATTCCCACGGGACTAGTATTACCAGAGGACCTTGGAGTTCGCCAAAAAACAGTAGGTTATTCTGGCTTGAATTGTTACTCTCCTGCCATGTAAAAATGACTGACATGGCAGATTCAGACGGGACTAAAATTGCAGATGTGGTGTTTTGTGCTTGTGCATATAATTACATTCAGAACCGCGGACAGCGACAGTATCCAAAGCGGGAGAAAGTACATTTGTTATAAAATAATATTAGATTTATTAGTGTTGCATAATTTTTTTGTACATAATATAACCATATACAATTTATGTATCACATGTCTTAGAGCGATGGACTGTGCCATCTCCGTGGCCTCCACAAAGTCTTGTGCACCAGCTGTTCCGGACGACTGTATGATCACTCTCTCCTTAGCCGATGTGAGTAAGACCTTTAACCCCTGTAAATCTAAGCTGTTGGGGGAGGGGGGCTAAACGGACATATGGAATTGTTTTAAAATGGTCGTACTATGGATTACTTAAATTACTTAGATTGAAGCAAATTTGCGTCAATTGACTCCAAGGGGTTAAACAGGTTAATCTTCACAGACAGATTACCAGGACGCGTACTCAGAGCATGCACTGACCAGCTGGCAAGAGTCTTCACTGACATTTTAAAACGTCTCCCTGACCGCGTCTGTAATACCTACATGTTTCAAGCAGAGGCATTAATATGGAGTTGGTCCCCCCTTTGCTGCTATAACAGCCTCCACTCTTCTGGGAAGGCTTTCCACTAGATGTTGGAACATTGCTGCGGGGACTTGCTTCCATTCAGCCACAAGAGCTTTAGTGAGGTCGGGCACTGACGTTGGGCGATTAGGACTGGCTCGCAGTCGGCCTTCCAATTCATCGCAAAGGTGTTCGATGGGGTTGAGGTCAGGGCTCTGTGCAGGCAAGTCAAGTTCTTCCACACCGATCTCGACAAACCATTTCTGTTTGGACTTCGCTTTACGCACAGGGGCATTGTCATGCTGAAACAGGAAAGGGCCTTCCCCAAGCTGTTGCCACAAAGTTGGAAGCACAGAATCGTCTAGAATGTCACTGTATGCTGTAGCGTTAAGATTTCCCTTCACTGGAACTAAGGTGACCGAACCATGAATAACAGCCCCAGGCCATTATTCCTCCTCCACCAAACATTACAGTTGGCACTATGCATTGGGGCAAGTAGTGTTCTCCGGGCGTCCGCTAAACCCAGATTCGTCCGTCGGAATGATCACTCCAGAGAACGCCTTTCTACTGCTCCAGAGTCCAATGGCAGCGAGCTTTACAACACTCCAGCCGACACTTGGCATTGCGCATGGTGATCTGGGGCTTGTGTGCGGCTGCTCGGCCATGGAAACCCATTTCATGAAGCTCCCGACTAACAGTTATTCTGCTGACGTTGCTTCCAGAGGCAGTTTGGAACGCGCTTCAGCACTCGGCGGGCCCGTTCTGTGAGCTTGTGTGGCCTACCACTTCGCAGTTCAGCCGTTGTTGCTCCTAGACGTTTCCACTTCACAATAACAGCACTTACAGTTGACCGGGGCAGCTCTAGCAGGGCAGAAATTTGACAAACTGACTTGTTGGAAAGGTGGCATCCTATGACGGTGCTACGTTTAAAGTCACTGAGCGCTTCAGTAAGGCCATTCTACTGCCAATTTTTGTCTATGGAAATTGCATGGCTGTGTGCTCGATTTTATACACCTGTCAGCAACGGTTGTGGCTGAAACAGCTGAATCGACTAATTTGAAGGGGTGTCCACACACTTTTGTATATATAGTGTATTTGCGACTGCTCGACTAAAAAAATCTCAGTCTAAAAAAATCTCTGTCGACAAAAGAGCCTATTGACCAAACAATCGACCAGTCGACTAGGGTCAGCCCTAAAAAAAATGAAAATACATTTGCAGAATATTATACAATGACTTATCAACAGCTCCAACAATTTGACCCCCACAGGAAAGCCTCACTGGCAGATATAGAAAGACCCATAAACTGGATAGTCATTGATTCTTTAAGAATATAACTTTTAAATGCCTCAAATGTTTCAACTGTCTTACCCCATCAGAAACCAAAACATAAGCTCATATAACGCCACTGTTTGGAAACAAACACTGTTTAGTCTCAATTTGGTTAAAACTGTGATTTTGACCTTATGGACGGCCAGTCCTTGTATTCATAGTGTAGTGAATTCCAGGGGTAGCCCTGAGCTGGACTCAAACCTGGGTCCAGAGACTGTCAAGCCAACACCTTATAACTGTTATACCAAGATGTCTGAACTTCTTGATGAGGTCGCTAGGTTTTGGGTTAAGGTTGCTACAATAGCTTTCTCTATGAATTTGAGAGTGGTTACATTTCTCCAGCCCCCATCCCTCAGCTGTTTACCAAACCAAGTCTAAGGGCAGCCATTTTGTTTATGTTTAAATCCAAGGTTGTCCCTTTAAAAAAGCCACACATCAATCAATCCACCAATCTGCAGTTCAAACAATAACAAAGCTGTCATTCTGCCACTGTTTTGGTAATAAGATGATGGATGGGACTGGAGAAATGTAACTACTCTCACATTCATAGACAGACCTATGGATGCAAGGACTGACCATCCATGGTATCAACATTATAGTTTTAACCATGTTGAGGCGATACAGTGTTGGTTTACATTTACATTGTTTCTAAACATTGGAGTAGAAAAAGCTTATTTTGGGATCTGATGGGGTAAGACAGTTGAACTAAGCTCATGAGGCATGTGTTATATTCTTCAAGAATGTAAATAATTTAAAAGTCAACTGCAGATTTCACCTTTAACACCACACATCAGTTCAACAACTGCAGAGTTTGTGCCTCTGTTTTTAAGACAGTACTTACTAGTGTTAATCAGGGCTCGGTTTCTCAAAAGTATCTTACTGCTAAGTTCATCATTAGAACCATTGGATGCCTTAAGATGCCTTTGGGAAACCGGAACCAGATATCCAGTTCCCTCCTCTTCCTCCCCCTCTTCTTTCACTCCAAAAACTGCATCCTCCTCCTCTTTTACTCTGAACGCGTCTTCCTCTTCTTTCACTATAACGTCTTTCTCTTCTTCTTTAACGGTAACAGCTTCACCCTCTACTTGTTTTTGTATTGTAACATCCTCCTCTTCCTCCTCCTCTTTCACTAGAGCTTCTTTCTCCGTCCAGCAGACCTCCTCTTCTTTAGCAGGAGGAGAGTAGCTTAGTGAGCTCATGGTCGGGGATGTTAGCTAGCTAGGCTAGTGCTAACTTAACCAGCCAGCTAGCTGACCAATAACAACAACACCGTAAATATGAAATTAAATGGGATAACTAACTAGACGACAGAAGTGGGTTGAAAACACAGTGGCTAATATACACGAAAGCGTCTAAAGAGCTTTATTGGTTGGGCTATTTTGTCTAGCAAGCTACCGAGGTGTCTGACTAACTGTTGCTGCTGTTGAAAGAAGCGTCCCGTCCACTAGATTATACGTCACACTAGCAGCATAGCCTTAAAGTCCCACATCGCCATCTGCTGACTGGAGTGGGTAACGAAGTTGAGTAAAATGTAGATTTTATTTTCAGACAAAAAGTTAAAGGGTAGGAAGCATGAGTTTTTACTCACCAATGTAACAACACAGTGTGGTTAAAGACTTAGGAACTTAGTTGTGGTCACGATCTGGTTGATCTATTTAGTATCTTAAATCACCTGATTGGTTTAGTATTGGGTATTTAGTACATTAAATCACCTGATTGGTTTAGTATTGGGTATTTAGTATATTAAATCACCTGATTGGTTTAGTATTGGGTATTTAGTATATTAAATCACCTGATTGGTTTAGTATTGGGTATTTAGTATCTGAAATCACCTGATTGGTTTAGTATTGGGTATTTAGTATATTAAATCACCTGATTGGTTTAGTATTGGGTATTTAGTATCTGAAATCACCTGATTGGTTTAGTATTGGGTATTTAGTATATTAAATCACCTGATTGGTTTAGTATTGGGTATTTAGTATATTAAATCACCTGATTGGTTTAGTATTGGGTATTTAGTACATTAAATCACCTGATTGGTTTAGTATTGGGTATTTAGTATATTAAATCACCTGATTGGTTTAGTATTGGGTATTTAGTACATTAAATCACCTGATTGGTTTAGTATTGGGTATTTAGTATATTAAATCACCTGATTGGTTTAGTATTGGGTATTTAGTATCTTAAATCACCTGATTGGTTTAGTATTGGGTATTTAGTATATTAAATCACCTGATTGGTTTAGTATTGGGTATTTAGTATATTAAATCACCTGATTGGTTTAGTATTGGGTATTTAGTATCTTAAATCACCTGATTGGTTTAGTATTGGGTATTTAGTATATTAAATCACCTGATTGGTTTAGTATTGGGTATTTAGTATATTAAATCACCTGATTGGTTTAGTATTGGGTATTTAGTATCTTAAATCACCTGGCATCATAAATAACTACTCATTATTATTCATAAATCAGTCAGCCAGTCACCATTTACCCACAATGCAGCATGGATTTGATGCTCTCCAACACGGCCAGTGGTTTAGTAGACATAAAGGCTACACTACACGATGTACCCAGTCAGGGAACCTGAAAGAGCATGAGAGGACACACACACAAGACAATCCCTACCAACATACTAATACACAGGAGGAGAAGACATACCACTGCTCTCACACAGGAGGAGAAGACATACCACTGTTCTCACATAGGAGAAGACATACCACTGCTCTCACACAGGAGGAGAAGACATACCACTGCTCTCACACAGGAGGAGAAGACATACCACTGCTCTCACACAGGAGGAATAGACATACCACTGCTCTCACACAGGAGGAGAAGACATACCACTGCTCTCACACAGGAGAAGACATACCACTGCTCTCACACAGGAGGAGAAGACATACCACTGCTCTCACACAGGAGGAGAAGACATACCACTGCTCTCACACAGGAGGAGAAGACATTCCACTGCTCTCATTGTGGAAAGCTAGTTGACAGGTGAGTTCTAGGCTCTTTCTCAAATCATTCTTCCTCGATTCCTCTCCTTGATTCCTTCTACCCATTGGAGAAGAAGGTCAGAGGGGAGGGACCTTGTACCTTCTCCTCCAATACAGTTGATCCAATCCAGGTGAGGAGACAGGATGCGAATCAAGGAAAGACAACGTGAGAAAGCCCTAGTAGCCATCTTGTGGTGATGTCACCCACCCTGAGACCTACACTACTGTTATCCTGTCCAACCAAGATCAGGGTTTTGGTAGGATAATGGCTGCTGCTTTTTGGGTATGAAGTGCTGTTGTGGAAAGGGGTTTCATCCTAGGTCAGCCATACAGGGATTGTTACACCAATGATCAGACATCATCTGCAGCTGAACATCAATATCATCAGACAAAATTAGAGCGAGTAACAACCAAATAAAACAGACAAACAGGGAATGTTCAAGGACCAAAAAAAGACACTATACCTCATTCAAAGAATCAACACTTTATTTCATATCATACAAAGAACGCCTATGTTAATGGTTTGGCGGGTTAAGACATTCATCTAACTCCAAAAGAAGAGAATGAATAGTTGAATGAATAGTGTCTAATCCAAATAATCAGGGGCTGGAACAGAAACCTGCCCACCCAGTAGCTAGATCTCTAGCAGTAAGGTTGGCCATGCATGTTCTAGGTCTGTACATTGTTGCTTTAACAGTATTGTTGTAGTCCTACAGCAGCAAGGTTGGCCGTGCATGTTCTAGGTCTATACATTGTTGCTTTAACAGTATTGTTGTAGTCCTACAACCAATTCTAACAGTAAACCAATAGCATATACAGAGCATTCAGAAAGTATTCAGACCCCTTGACTTTTTCCACATTGTTACGTTACAGCCTTATTCTAAAATGGATTAAATAAATTGTTTTCCTCATCAATCTACACACAATACCCCATAAATTCGAAGCAAAAACAGGTTTGTAGATTTGTTTAACAAATTCATTAAAAATTTAAAACAGAAATACCTTATTTAAATAAGTATTCAGACTCTTTGCTATGAGACTCGAAATTGAGCTCAGGTGCATCCTGTTTCCATTGATCATATTTGAGATGTTTCTAAAACTTGATTGGAGTCCTCCTGTGGTAAATTCAATTGATTGGACATGATTTGGAAAGGCACACACCTGCCTATGTAAGGTCCCACAGTTGACAGTGCATGTTAGAGCAAAAACCAATCCATGAGGTCGAAGGAATTGTCAGTAGAGCTCCGAGACAGGATTGTGTCGAGGCACAGATCTGGGGAAGGGTACCAAATAATTTCTGCAGCATTGAAGGTCCCCAAGAACACAGTGGCCTCCATCATTCTTAAATGGATGAAGTTTGGAACCACCAAGACTCTTCCTAGAGCTGGCTGCCTGGCCAAACTGAGCAATCGGGCGAGAAGGGCCTTGGTCAGGGAGGTGACCAAGGACCCGATGGTCACTCTGACAGAGCGCCAGAGTTCCTCTCTGGAGATGGGAGAACCTTCTAGAAGGACAACCATCTCTGCAGCACTCCACCAATCAGGCCTTTATGGTAGAGTGGCCAGACGGAAGCCACTCCTCAGTAAAAGGCACATGACAGCCCGCTTGGAGTTTGCCAAAAGGCACCTAAAGGACTCTCAGAGCATGAGAAACAAGATTCTCTGGTTTGATGAATCCAAGATTGAACTCTTTGGCCTGAATGCCAAGCGTCACGTCTGCAGGAAACCTGGCACCATCCCTACGGTGAAGCATGGTGGTGGCAGCAGCATCATGCTGTGGGGATGTTTTTCAGTGGCAGGGACTGGCAGATCAGTCAGGATCGAGGGAAAGATGAACGGAGCAAAGTACAAAGATTCTTCCTCTGATGAGGCTCATATCATGCTGAAATCAATAGAACAGGGGGCAAACGACTAGAGTTCTACATTGTGACATTATTAATTAAAATACTCCTACTACAATGTTAAAACATTCTACATTGTGACATTATTTCATTGATATCATGACACAACACCTTCATGTATTTTCTGATGTTTGATCAGACATCTTTTATCAGAGTATCTCTTATCACATTGATCACAGCTATGTGGTTTCTCTCCTGTGTGTGTTCTCCGGTGTGATTTTAAATCTCTTAAACTAACAAAAGTCTTTCCACAGTCAGAGCAGTCGTAAGGTTTCTCTCCTGTGTGTGTTCTCAGATGTACTATCAGCGCGCTTGACTGAGTAAAACTCTTCCCACATTGAGTACAGCTATACGGTTTCTCTCCTGTGTGTGTTCTCTGGTGTACTACCAGGCCGCTTGACTGAGTAAAACTCTTCCCACATTGATTACAGCCATAAGGTTTCTCTCCTGTGTGTGTTCTCTGGTGTATAGTCAGATACACAGATGTACCAAAACTCTTCCCACATTGATCACAGCTATAAGGTTTCTCTCCTGTGTGTGTTCTCTGGTGTATAGTCAGATACACAGATGTACCAAAACTCCTCCCACATTGATCACAGCTATAAGGTTTCTCTCCTGTGTGTACTCGCTGGTGTATTTTAAGTTCTGATGTAGACCTGCAACGTTTCCCACAGTCAGAGCAGCAGTGAGATTTCTTCCCAGTGGGTCTCAGGTGTTTTTTTTTAAGGTATTCTGATCTGGAGAGAGACCTTTCTGCCTTGTCAGCATCATGTTGTTGAGGCTCCCCAGAGGATCCACGATAGCCATGTCTCTCTCCTGTGTGAACGACAGTCAGACAGATGGTTAAAGAACCACAACAGCAGAAATACACTGTTTATTTGAGGTAAAAGGTGATACCCAGAGCGTACCCATTAAATTATACAACAATTGATGCCTTAAATTATTTGACAATTGTCTTTTATACAGTCAAGTGAGCAACAATAGTCATATTTTGTCTTGTTTTCACATTAGTAGTAACATCGATGACTGTAAGCTAGAAATAAGTTAAAGTTTAAAGTTGTTGAAATCCTAAGCAGAGTGCCAGACGACTTTTACTCTCCAATATAGGACCCTTTCTGTGTTTGCTGTTTGTTGCTATGCAACACAATTTGGCTGCAGAAACACCTCCATGCTAATAACCTCTAGTTATGGATGTAGTATATCTGAACTCCTCCATGCTAATAACCTCTAGTTATGGATGTAGTATATCTGAACTCCTCCATGCTAATAACCTCTAGTTATGGATGTAGTATATCTGAACTCCTCCATGCTAATAACCTCTAGTTATGGATGTAGTATATCTGAACTCCTCCATGCTAATAACCTCTAGTTATGGATGTAGTATATCTGAACTCCTCCATGCTAATAACCTCTAGTTATGGATGTAGTATATCTGAACTCCTCCATGCTAATAACCTCTAGTTATGGATGTAGTATATCTGAACTCCTCCATGCTAATAACCTCTAGTTATGGATGTAGTATATCTGAACTCCTCCATGCTAATAACCTCTAGTTATGGATGTAGTAAATCTGTACTCCTCCATGCTAATAACCTCTAGTAATGGATGTAGTATATCTGAACTCCTCCATGCTAATAACCTCTAGTTATGGATGTAGTATATCTGAACTCCTCCATGCTAATAACCTCTAGTTATGGATGTAGTATATCTGAACTCCTCCATGCTAATAACCTCTAGTTATGGACAATGTATTCTGAACATTACCACACATTATCAGAGCAAGATCGGGAGTGTTACTCAAGGAAACTCACATTAAGCTCTGTGTCGCTATTCACTAATTCAGTAAAATGCTCTTTGGATACCTTTACACACTAAGTGTATGCCAAATTGGCCCATAACTTCATCTAACAATAACATACAGTACCAGTCAAAAGTTTGGACACAACTACTCATTCAAGGGTTGTTCTTTATTTTTTACTATTTTCTACATTGTAGAACAATAGTGAAGACATCAAAACTATGAAATAACACATATGGAATCATGTAGTAACCAAAATAGTGTTAAACTAATCAAAATATTTTAGATTTTAGATTCTTCAAAGTAGCCACCGTTTGCCTTGATGACAACTTTGCACACTTGGCATTCTCTCAAGCAGCTTCATCTGGAATGCTTTTCCAACAGTCTTGAAGGAGTTCCCACATATGCTGAGCACTTGTTGGCTGCTTTTCCTTCACTCTGCGGTTCAACTCATCCCAAACTATCTCAATTGGGGTGAGGTCGAGGGATTGTGGAGGCCAGGTCATCTGATGCAGCACTCCATCACTCTCATTCTTGGTAAAATAGCCCTTACACAGCCTGGAGGAGTGTTGGGTCATTGTCCTGTTGAAAAGCAAAATGATAGTCCCACTAAGCCCAAACCAGATGGGATGGCGTATCACTGCAGAATGCTGTGGTAGCCATGCTGGATAAGTGTGCCTTGAATTCTAAATAAATCACAGACAGTGTCACCATCACCACACCTCCTCCTCCATGCTTCACGGTAGGAACTACACACGCGGAGATCATCCGTTCACCCACATCGCGTCGCACAAAGACATGGCGGTTGGAACCAAAAATCTCAATTTCCACCGGTCTAATGTCCATTGCTCGTGTTTCTTGGCCCAAGCAGATCTCTTCTTATTATTGGTGTCCTTTAGTAGTTGTTTCTTTGCAGCAATTCAACCATGAAGGCCTGATTTACCCAGTCCCCTCTGAACAGTTGATGTTGAGATACGTCTGTGACTTGAAATCTGTGAAGTCTTTATTTGGGCAGCAATTTCTGAGGCTGGTAACTCTAATGAACTTATCCTCTGCAGCAGAGCTAACTCTGGGTCTTCCATTCCTGTGGCGGTCCTCATGAGAGCCAGTTTCATCATGGCGCTTGATGGTTTTTGCGACTGCACTTGAAGAAACGTTCAATGTTCTTGAAATGTTCCGTATTGTCTGACCTTCATGTCTTAAAGTAATGATGGACTGTCGTTTCTCTTTGCTTATTTGAGCTGTTCTTGCCATAATATGGACTTGGTCTTTCACCAAATAGGGCTATCTTCTGTATACCAACCCTACCTTGTCACAACACAACTGATTGGCTCAAATGTATTAAGAAGGAAATTAATTCCACAAATTAACTTAAGGCACACCTGTTAATTGAAATGTATTCCTGTCACGGTTTCGGCCGAGGCTGCTCCTCCTCCTTGTTCGGGCAGGTTTCGGCGGTCGTTGTCCCCGGAGTACTAGCTGCCACCGATCTATGTTTCATGTTCGTTTGGTTTTGTCTTGATGTTGTACACCTGTGTCTAGTTAGTCCTCATTAGTGTTCTATTTAGTTCTCGTTGTGTGTTTTGGTGTTGTGTGTGATTGCTCCTCTGTTTGGTGTTCTGAGCTACGTATTCTTCCCTCCGTGTTTGGAGAGGTTTTCGCACATGTTAGTGCGCCGTTTGTTTGACGCCTGTGTGTGCCGTTATTTCGCCTCCGGGCTTATTGTTCTCGTGTACTACGTGAATAACTCACTAAAGTCTTTTGGACTTAGCTTCTGCGTCCTGCGCTTGATTCCTGCACCACACCCACCTTCAGCACCCCTTGACAGAATCACACACCATTTATAATGGAATCAGCAGGAGCAACAATCACGACTGAGTCGTTGGAGGAGCATGTCCGCGGCCAGGATGACCAGATACGACAACTGGGGACCGCTCTACAGGACGTCATCAACACCCTGCACCGATGGGAGTCCAGAGGGGTACCCACACCTCCACCTACCCTGCCACCCCCATCGGCCGGTCCACCAGTCCCAGGTCCGGAACCCAGTGGGATTCGGCTCTCGCTCCCGAGGGCGTATGACGGAACAGCTGCCGGGTGTCAGGGGTTCCTCCTGCAGGTGGAGCTCTACCTGGCCACTGTACACCCGGTGCCCTCGGGACACGAGAGCGTTTCCGCCCTCATCTCCTGTCTCACGGGCAAGGCGTTGGAATGGGCCAACGCCGAGTGGAGGAGGATGGACGCCACCACCATCTCCTACGCCGAGTTCTCCCGTCGCTTCAAGGCCGTGTTCGACCATCCACCAGAGGGCAAAGCGGCAGGGGGAGCGTCTAGTCCACCTGAGACAGGGGAGGAGGAGCGCACAGGCGTTCGCGCTGGAGTTCCGGACTCTAGCGGCAGACGCAGGGTGGAATGAACGGGCCCTCATCAACCATTTTCGATGTAGCCTACGGGAGGACGTTCAACGTGAGTTGGCCTGCAGGGATACCAATTTCACTTTCGACCAGTTGGTCGATATGTCCATCTGTCTGGACACCCTGCTAGCCACCCGTGGACGTCCCGAGTGGGGTCCGTCTATTCCACCCTCCGGCACCTCCGAGCCGAGCCCTATGGAGCTCGGGGGTGCTGGCGCTAGAGAGAGGAGGAGGAGAAGCCCGAGGGGGCCTGTCCCCTGCACCAAGTGCGGTCGTGGAGGGCACACTGCGGCCAGGTGCTGGGGAGGGTTCCCCGAGGGAGGAGACAACAGGCCACACACTGGGGAGCCCTCCCAGGTGAGTAGACGCCCCACTTACCCAGAGCTCTCTGTTGCGCACTTTTGTATACCTGTTTTTTTTTTTCACAGGTTGCACCTCATTCCCAGCATAAGGCGCTAGTAGATTCAGGCGCAGCTGGGAATTTTGTTGATCGGAAGTTTTGTTTAGATTTAGGGATCCCTCTCCTACCTGTTGGGGTCGGGGTTGATTAGGGAAGTCACAGCGCCACTTAGGATGTGTGCGCAGGGGGGTCATGAAGAGACTATACAGTTGTATCTGATCGACTCTCCTGTGTACCCGGTGGTGCTGGGAATTCCCTGGTTAAGCACCCATAACCCTGCTATTTCGTGGCAACAGAGGGCTCTCAATGGGTGGTCTGCTCAGTGTGAGGGGCGTTGGCTGGGTGTTTCCGTAGGGGCGACTTCGGTGGAAAGTCCAAACCAAGTGCCCGCACTGCACATTCCGCCTGAATATGGGGATTTAGCTCTCGTGTTTAGAAAAGCTAGGGCGACGCAGTTGCCTCCTCATAGACAGGGGGATTGTGCGATTGATCTCCAGGCAGGAGCAGCGCTCCCACGGAGCCACGTGTATCCTTTGTCTCAAGAGGAGAGAAAAGCTATGGAAACGTACATAGCCGAATCCTTGAGACAGGGATAGATACGGCCCTCCACTTCTCCCGCCTCCTCTAGCTTCTTTTTTGTGAAGAAAAAAGATGGAGGGTTGCGCCCGTGCATCGATTACCGTGGTCTCAATCAGATTACTGTGAAATACAGTTATCCACTCCCTCTGATTGCGACCATGACGGAGTCATTGCATGGAGCGTGGTTTTTCACAAAACTGGATCTCAGGAGCGCGTATAACTTGGTGCGCATTAGGGAGGGCGACGAATGGAAAACAGCGTTTAGTACCACGTCAGGTCATTTCGAGTATCTCGTCATGCCATATGGGTTGATTAATGCTCCATCAGTCTTCCAATCCTTCGTAGATGACATTTTCCGGGATATGCAGGGGCAAGGGGTGGTCGTGTACATTGATGACATTCTAGTGTACTCGTCTACCCGAGCGAGCATATAGCCCTGGTGCGTCGTGTATTGAGGAGGCTGTTGGAGCACGACCTATATGTCAAGGCAGAGAAATGTCTGTTTTTCCAGGAGTCGGTCTCCTTTTTGGGTTATCGGTTGTCGGAAGTACGTTCCGCTCGATATTCGGGATCGACTCATTTACTGGGCTCACACGTTACCCTCCTCTGGACATCCGGGTATTGGCCGGACAGTGCATTGTCTTAGCACTAAATACTGGTGGCCCACGTTAGCCAGGGATGTGAGGGTTTATGTCTCCTCCTGCTCGGTGTGCGCCCAGTGTAAGGCACCCAGACATTTGCCCAGGGGTAAGTTACAACCCCTGCCCGTTCCACAACGACCATGGTCCCACCTCTCGGTGGATTTTGTGACAGACCTTCCCCTCTCTCAGGGGAATACCACCATCCTTGTCGTTGTGAACCGGTTCTCTAAGGCCTGTCGTCTTCTCCCTATGTCGGGTCTTCCTACTGCCCTACAAACCGCAGAGGCCCTATTTACCCACGTCTTCCGGCATTACGGGGTACCCGAGGATATAGTGTCTGATCGAGGCCCCCAGTTTACCTCCCGAGTATGGAGAGCGTTCATGGAGCGTTTGGGGGTCTCGGTGAGCCTTACCTCAGGGTACCACCCGGAGAGTAATGGGCAGGTAGAACGAGTCAACCAGGATGTGGGTAGGTTTCTGAGGTCGTATTGCCAGGACCGGCCTGAGGAGTGGGCTCGGTACATTCCCTGGGCCTAGATGGCCCAGAACTCTCTCCGCCACTCCTCTACCAACCTAACCCACTTCCAATGTGTATTAGGTTACCAGCCGGTTCTGGCACCTTGGCAGCAGAGCCAGATCGAGGCCCCTGCGGTGGATGATTGGATAAGGCGCTCGGAGGTGATGTGGAACGCTGCACACGTCCACCTGCAGCGGGCCATCCGTTGTCACAAGGCGAGCGCCGATCTCCACCGCAGTGAGGGGCCGGTGTACGCACCCGGAGATCGAGTCTGGCTCTCTACCAGAAACCTACCCCTCCGCCTGCCCTGCCGGAAGCTGGGTCGGCGGTTTGTGGGGCTTTTTAAAGTCCTGAGAAGATTGAACGAGGTGTGTTATAGGTTACATCTGCCTGTTGAATACAAGAATATTAACCCCTCGTTCCATGTGTCTCTTCTCAGGCCGGTGGTAGCTGGTCCACTCCAGGAAGGTGAGATAGGAGAGACTCCTCCGCCCCCACTGGACATCGAGGGGGATCCGGCGTACACCGTTCGGTCCATCTTGGACTCGAGACGCCGGATGGAGGGTCTCCAGTATCTCGTGGAGTGGGAGGGGTACGGCCCGGAGGAGCAGTGCTGGGTGCCGCGGAGGGACATCCTAGACCCATCTCTCCTGTCGGAGTTCCACCGGGACCATCCCGCGCGCCCTGCTCCGCGTCCTCCTGGTTGTCCCCGAGGCCGGGGTCGGCGCACGGCTGGAGCCGCGCGTCAAGGGGGGGGGGGGGGGTACTGTCACGGTTTCGGCCGAGGCTGCTCCTCCTCCTTGTTCGGGCAGGTTTCGGCGGTCGTCGTCCCCGGAGTACTAGCTGCCACCGATCTATGTTTCATGTTCATTTGGTTTTGTCTTGATGTTGTACACCTGTGTCTAGTTAGTCCTCATTAGTGTCCTATTTAGTTCTCGTTGTGTGTGTATGGTGTTGTGTGTGATTGCTCCTCTGTTTGGTGTTCTGAGCTACGTATTCTTCCCTCCGTGTTTGGAGAGGTTTTCGCACATGTTAGTGCGCCGTTTGTTTGACGCCTGTGTGTGCCGTTATTTCGCCTCCGGGCTTATTGTTCTCGTGTACTACGTGAATAACTCACTAAAGTCTTTTGGACTTAGCTTCTGCGTCCTGCGCTTGATTCCTGCACCACACCCACCTTCAGCACCCCTTGACAATTCCAGGTGACTACCTCATGAAGCTGGTTGAGAGAATGCCAAGAGTGCAAAGCTGCCATCAAGGCAAAGGGTGGCTACTTTACAGAATCTCAAATAAAAAATATATTTTGATTTGTTTAACACTTTTTTGGTTACTACATGATTCCATATGTGTTATTTCATAGTTTTGATGTCTTCACTATTATTCTACAATGTAGAAAATAGTAAAAAATAAAGAAAAACCCTTGAATGAGTAGGTGTGTCCAAACTTTTGACTGGTAGTGTACATAGTGTACACTAACTGTAAGTCGCTCTGGATAAGAGCGTCTGCTAAATGACTCAAATGTAAATATACACATATAAATATACACAGACATATATATATATATCTTTTAAAAATATATTTTCCTTTATTATGGCGGCAGGTAGCTTAGTGGTTAAGAGCGGTGTGCCAGTAACCGAAAGGTCGCTGGTTCTAATCCCCGAGCCGACTAGGTGAAAAATCTGTCGATGTGCCCTTAAGCAAGGCACTTAACCCTAATTGCTCCTGTAAGTCGCTCTGGATAAGAGCGTCTGCTAAATGACTTAAATGTAAATGTATTATTTTCCACTAACCCTACCACCTCTCCCCTAATTGCAGCAAACTAATGAACAACAACACTTAGGCTTCTATATCCAACATTTTACGGACACAATCTATTTTACAATAGTTATATATATATTTTTTTTTTACATCACTGGGGTCAAGCTTCCTGCCATCCAGGACCTAGATACTAGGCATGTCAGAGGAAAATCGTCAAAGACTCCAGTCACCCAAGTCATAGACTGTTCTCTCTGCTACCGCACAGCAAGCGGTACCGGAGCGCCAAGTCTAGAACCAAAAGGCTCCTTAACAGCTTCTACCCCCAAGCCATAAGACTGCTGAACAATTAATCCCCTCCCTCCTTTGTTTTTACACTGCTGCTACTCGCTGTTTATTATCTAAGCACAGTCACTTTACCCCTACCGACATGTACAAATTACCTGAACTAACCTGTACCCCAGCCCATTACCTCGGTACCGGTACCCCCTGGATATAGCCTCATTATTACCTGGACTAACCTGTACCCCAGCCCATTACCTCGGTACCGGTACCCCCTGTATATAGCCTCATTATTACCTGGACTAACCTGTACCCCAGCACATTACCTCGGTACCGGTACCCCTTGTATATAGCCTCATTACTACCTGGACTAAGCTGTACCCCAGCACATTACCTCGGTACCGGTACCCCCTGTATATAGCCTCATTATTACCTGGACTAACCTGTACCCCAGCCCATTGACTCGGTACCGGTACCCCCTGTATATAGCCTCATTATTACCTGGACTAACCTGTACCCCAGCCCATTACCTCGGTACCGGTACCCCCTGTATATAGCCTCATTATTACCTGGACTAACCTGTATCCCAGCCCATTACCTCGGTACCGGTACCCCCTGTATATAGCCTCATTATTACCTGGACTAACCTGTACCCCAGCCCATTACCTCGGTACCGGTACCCCCTGTGTATAGCCTCATTATTACCTGGACTAACCTGTACCCCGGCACATTACCTCGGTACCGGTACCCCCTGTATATAGCCCCCAGCCCATTACCTCGGTACCGGTACCCCTTGTATATAGCCTCATTATTACCTGGACTAACCTGTACCCCAGCCCATTACCTCGGTACCGGTACCCCCTGTATATAGCCTCATTATTACCTGGACTAAGCTGTACCCCAGCACATTACCTCGGTACCGGTACCCCCTGTATATAGCCTCATTATTACCTGGACTAACCTGTACCCCAGCACATTACCTCGGTACCGGTACCCCCTGTATAAAGCCTCATTATTACCTGGACTAACCTGTACCCCAGCACATTACCTCGGTACCGGTACCCCCTGTATATAGCCTCATTATTACCTGGACTAACCTGTACCCCAGCCCATTACCTCGGTACCGGTACCCCCTGTATATAGCCTCATTATTACCTGGACTAACCTGTACCCCTGCCCATTACCTCGGTACCGGTACCCCCTGTATATAGCCCCCAGCCCATTACCTCGGTACCGGTACCCCCTGTATATAGCCTCGAAGTCGCGAGAGTGTGACTCCCCATAGTATGTTGTACCAAAGTTGACTGACCCTTAAGGGAACCACACTGCCATAAATGCAAGGAAATCCTCACTGGCAGTTATAGAAAGACCCATATACTGTATAGCCATTGATTCTTGAAGAATATAACTTATAAATGCCTCAAATGTATTTCCCCATCAAAAACCAAAACATAAGCTTGTACAGTGGGGGAAAAAAGTATTTAGTCAGCCACCAATTGTGCAAGTTCTCCCACTTAAAAAGATGAGAAAGGCCTGTACTTTTCATCATAGGTACACGTCAACTATGACAGACAAATTGAGGAAATAAATTACAGAAAATCACATTGTAGGATTTTTAATGAATTTATTTGAAAATTATGGTGGAAAATAAGTATTTGGTCACCTACAAACAAGCAAGATTTCTGGCTCTCACAGACCTGTAACTTCTTCTTTAAGAGGCTCCTCTGTCCTCCACTCGTTACCTGTATTAATGGCACCTATTTGAACTTGTTATCAGTATAAAAGACACCTGTCCACAAACTCAAACAGTCACACTCCAAACTGTGGGAGCAATTATTAGGAATTGGAAGACATACAAGACCACTGATAATCTCCCTCGATCTGGGGCTCCACGCAAGATCTCACCCCGTGGGGTGAAAATGATCACAAGAACGGTGAGCAAAAATCCCAGAACCACACGGGGGGACCTAGTGAATGACCTGCAGAGAGCTGGGATCAAAGTAACAAAGCCTACCATCAGTAACACACTACGCCGCCAGGGACTCAAATCCTGCAGTGCCAGATGTGTCCCCCTGCTTAAGCCAGTACATGTCCAGGCCCGTCTGAAGTTTGCTAGATTGCATTTGGATGATCCAGAAGAGGATTGGGAGAATGTCATATGGTCAGATGAAACCAAAATATAACTTTTTGGTAAAAAATCAACTCGTCGTTTTTGGAGGACAAAGAATGCTGAGTTGTATCCAAAGAACACCATACCTACTGTGAAGCATGGGGGTGGAAACATTATGCTTTGGGGCTGTTTGTCTGCAAAGGGACCAGGATGACTGATCCGTGTAAAGGAAAGAATGAATGGGGCCATGTATCGTGAGATTTTGAGTGAAAACCTCCTTCCATCAGCAAGGGCATTGAAGATGAAACGTGGCTGGGTCTTCAAGCATGACAATGATCCCAAACACACCGCCCGGGCAACGAAGGAGTGGCTTCGTAAGAAGCATTTCAAGGTCCTGGAGTGGCCTAGCCAGTCTCCAGATCTCAATCCCATAGAAAATCTTTGGAGGGAGTTGAAAGTCTGTGTTGCCCAGCGACAGCCCCAAAACATCACTGCTCTAGAGGAGATCTGCATGGAGGAATGGGCCAAAATACCAGCAACAGTGTGTGAAAACCTTGTGAAGACTTACAGAAAACGTTTGACCTGTGTCATTGCCAACAAAGGGTATAACAAAGTATTGAGCAACTTTTGTTATTGACCAAATACTTATTTTCCACCATAATTTGCAAATAAATTCATTAAAAATCCTACAATGTGATTTTCTGGAGAAAAAAAATCTCATTTTGTCTGTCATAGTTGATGTGTACCTATGATGAAAATTACAGGCCTCTCTCATCTTTTTAAGTGGAGAACTTGCACAATTGGTGGCTGACTAAATACTTTTTTTCCCCCACTGTATGTGGACACCTGCTCGTAGTAGTAGTAGTAGTAGTAGTAGTAGTAGTAGTAGTAGTAGTAGTAGTAGTAGTAGCAGCTACACTACATGACCAACAGTATGTGGACACCTGATAGTAGTAGTAGTAGCTACACTACATGACCAACAGTATGTGGACACCTGCTAGTAGTAGTAGTAGTAGTAGTAGCTACACTACATGACCAACAGTATGTGGACACCTGCTAGTAGTAGCTACACTACATGACCAACAGTATGTGGACACCTGCTAGTAGTAGTAGTAGTAGTAGTAGTAGTAGTAGTAGTAGTAGTAGCTAAACTACATGACCAACAGTATGTGGACACCTGCTAGTAGTAGTAGTAGCTACACTACATGACCAACAGTATGTGGACACCTGCTAGTAGTAGTAGTAGCTACACTACATGACCAACAGTATGTGGACACCTGCTAGTAGTAGTAGTAGCTACACTACATGACCAACAGTATGTGGACACCTGCTAGTAGTAGTAGTAGCTACACTACATGACCAACAGTATGTGGACACCTGCTAGTAGTAGTAGTAGCTACACTACATGACCAACAGGATGTGGACACCTGCTAGTAGTAGTAGTAGTAGTAGCTACACTACATGACCAACAGTATGTGGACACCTGCTAGTAGTAGTAGTAGCTACACTACATGACCAACAGTATGTGGACACCTGCAAGTAGTAGTAGTAGCTACACTACATGACCAACAGTATGTGGACACCTGCTAGTAGTAGTAGTAGCTACACTACATGACCAACAGTATGTGGACACCTGCTAGTAGTAGTAGTAGCTACACTACATGACCAACAGTATGTGGACACCTGCTAGTAGTAGTAGCTACACTACATGACCCGACACCTGCTAGTAGTAGTAGTAGCTACACTACATGACCAACAGTATGTGGACACCTGCTAGTAGTAGTAGCTACACTACAAGACCCAACACCTGCTAGTAGTAGTAGTAGTAGTAGTAGTAGTAGTAGTAGTAGTAGTAGTAGTAGTAGTAGCTACACTACATGTCCAACAGGATGTGGACACCTGCTAGTAGTAGTATTAGTAGTAGTAGCTACACTACATGACCAACAGTATGTGGACACCTGCTAGTAGTAGTAGTAGCTACACTACATGACCAACCGTATGTGGACACCTGCTAGTAGTAGTAGTAGTAGTAGCTACACTACATTACCAACAGTATGTGGACACCTGCTAGTAGTAGTAGTAGCTACACTACATGACCAACAGTATGTGGACACCTGCTAGTAGTAGTAGTAGTAGTAGTAGTAGTAGCTACACTACATGACCAACAGTATGTGGACACCTGCTAGTAGTAGTAGTAGTAGTAGTAGTAGTAGTAGTAGCTACACTACATGACCAACAGTATGTGGACACCTGCTAGTAGTAGTAGTAGTAGTAGTAGTAGTAGTAGTAGTAGTAGTAGTAGTAGTAGCTACACTACATGACCAACAGTATGTGGACACCTGCTAGTAGTAGTAGTAGCTACACTACATGACCAACAGTATGTGGACACCTGCTAGTAGTAGTAGTAGCTACACTACATGACCAACAGTATGTGGACACCTGCTAGTAGTAGTAGTAGTAGTAGTAGCTACACTACATGACCAACAGTATGTGGACACCTGCTAGTAGTAGTAGTAGTAGTAGTAGTAGTAGTAGTAGTAGTAGTAGCTACACTACATGACCAACAGTATGTGGACACCTGCTAGTAGTAGTAGTAGCTACACTACATGACCAACAGTATGTGGACACCTGCTAGTAGTAGTAGTAGCTACACTACATGACCAACAGTATGTGGACACCTGCTAGTAGTAGTAGTAGCTACACTACATGACCAACAGGATGTGGACACCTGCTAGTAGTAGTAGTAGCTACACTACATGACCAACCGTTTGTGGACACCTGCTAGTAGTAGTAGTAGCTACACTACATGACCAACAGTATGTGGACACCTGCTAGTAGTAGCTACACTACATGACCAACAGTATGTGGACACCTGCTAGTAGTAGTAGTAGCTACACTACATGACCAACAGTATGTGGACACCTGCTAGTAGAAGTAGCTACACTACATGACCAACAGTATGTGGACACCTGCTAGTAGTAGTAGTAGTAGTAGTAGCTACACTACATGACCAACAGTATGTGGACACCTGCTAGTAGTAGTAGTAGTAGTAGTAGTAGTTGTTGTAGTAGTAGTAGTAGTAGTAGCTACACTACATGACCAGTATGTGGACACCTGCTAGTAGTAGTAGTAGTAGTAGTAGTAGCTACACTACATGACCAACAGTATGTGGACACCTGCTAGTAGTAGTAGTAGTAGTAGTAGTAGTAGTAGTAGTAGCTACACTACATGACCAAAAGTATGTGGACACCTGCTAGTAGTAGTAGTAGTAGCTACACTACATGACCAACAGGATGTGGACACCTGCTAGTAGTAGTAGTAGTAGTAGCTACACTATATGACCAACAGTATGTGGACACCTGCTAGTAGTAGTAGTAGATACACTACATGACCAACAGTATGTGGACACCTGCTAGTAGTAGTAGCTACACTACATGACCAACAGGATGTGGACACCTGCTAGTAGTAGTAGTAGTAGCTACACTACATGACCAACAGTATGTGGACACCTGCTAGTAGTAGTAGTAGCTACACTACATGACCAACAGTATGTGGACACCTGCTAGTAGTAGCTACACTACATGACCAACAGGATGTGGACACCTGCTAGTAGTAGTGGTAGTAGTAGTAGTAGCTACACTACATGACCAACAGTATGTGGACACCTGCTAGTAGTAGTAGTAGTAGTAGTAGTAGTAGTAGTAGTAGCTACACTACATGACCAACAGTATGTGGACACCTGCTAGTAGTAGTAGTAGCTACACTACATGACCAACAGGATGTGGACACCTGCTAGTAGTAGTAGTAGTAGTAGCTACACTATATGACCAACAGTATGTG
This sequence comes from Coregonus lavaretus, assembly GCF_964263955.1. Taxonomy (NCBI): domain Eukaryota; kingdom Metazoa; phylum Chordata; class Actinopteri; order Salmoniformes; family Salmonidae; genus Coregonus; species Coregonus lavaretus. The sequence continues at coordinate 1,550,101 of NW_028163497.1, forward strand.
GACACCTGCTAGTAGTAGTAGTAGATACACTACATGACCAACAGTATGTGGACACCTGCTAGTAGTAGTAGCTACACTACAAGACCCAACACCTGCTAGTAGTAGTAGTAGCTACACTACATGACCAACAGGATGTGGACACCTGCTAGTAGTAGTAGTAGTAGTAGCTACACTACATGACCAACAGTATGTGGACACCTGCTAGTAGTAGTAGTAGCTACACTACATGACCAACAGTATGTGGACACCTGCTAGTAGTAGCTACACTACATGACCAACAGTATGTGGACACCTGCTAGTAGTAGTAGTAGTAGTAGTAGTAGTAGTAGTAGTAGTAGTAGCTACACTACATGACCAACAGTATGTGGATACCTGCTAGTAGTAGTAGTAGCTACACTACATGACCAACAGGATGTGGACACCTGCTAGTAGTAGTAGTAGTAGTAGCTACACTACATGACCAACAGTATGTGGACACCTGCTAGTAGTAGTAGTAGCTACACTACATGACCAATAGTATGTGGACACCTGCTAGTAGTAGTAGTAGCTACACTACATGACCAACAGTATGTGGACACCTGCTAGTAGTAGTAGTAGTAGTAGTAGCTACACTACATGACCAACAGTATGTGGACACCTGCTAGTAGTAGTAGTAGTAGTAGTAGTAGTTGTTGTAGTAGTAGTAGTAGTAGTAGCTACACTACATGACCAGTATGTGGACACCTGCTAGTAGTAGTAGTAGTAGGACCAGAAGTATGTGGACACCTGCTCGTCCAACATCTCACTCCAAAATCATGGGCATTAATATGGAGTTGATCCCCCCTTTGCTGCTATAACAGCCTCCATTCTTCTGGGAAGGCTTTCCACTAGATGTTGGAACATTGCTGCGGGGGACTTGCTTCCTTTCAGCCACAAGAGCATTAGTGAGGTCGGGGCACTGATGTTGGGCGATTAGGCCTGGCTCGCAGTCAGCGTTCCAATTCATCCCAAAGGTGTTCGATGGGGTTGAGGTCAGGGCTCTGTGCAGGCCAGTCAAGTTCTTCCACACCGATCTCGTCAAACCATTTCTGTATGGACCTAGATTTGTGCACGGGGGCATTGTCATGCTGAAAACAGGAAAAGGCCTTCCCAAAATTGTTGCCACAAAGTTGGAAGCACAAAATGTCTAGAATGTCATTGTATGCTGTAGCGTTTACACCACTCCAGCCGACGCTTGGCATTGTACATGGTGACCTTAGGCTTGTGTGCGGTTGCTCGGCCGTGGAAACCCATTTCATGAAGATCCCGATAGAACAGCTCGTGCTGACGTTGCTTCAAGAGGCAGTTTTGAACCCGGTAGTGAGTGTTGCAACCGAGGACCGAGGTTTTCCACTCGCTACGTGCTTCAGCGGTCCCGTTCTGTGAGCTTGTGGGGCCTACTACTTCGCGGCTGAGCCATTGTTGCTTCTAGATGTTTCCACTTCACAATAACAGCACTTCCAGTTGACCGGGGTCAGCTCTAGCAGGGGCAGAACTTTGACGTACTGACTAGTTGGAAAGGTGGCATCCTATGACGGTGCCACGTTGAAAGACACTGAGCTCTTCAGTAAGGGTCATTCTACTGCCAATGTTTGTCTATGGAGATTGCATGGCGGTGTGCTCGATTTTATACACCTGTCATCAACAGGTGTGGCTGAAATAGCCGAATCCACTAATTTCAAGGGGTGTCCACATACTTTTGTATATATAGTGTATGTCATGACTGTAAACACATTTTGCTTTAACTATTTAACATTTGCTTAAAACAGCACCCTGATAGGATACTGCAGCCTCACTCTACCCATGACAAAGTCATTTTTTATCACGCGAAAATATGAAAATAAATGATTTGGTATCATTTTTATTATGGAAGATTGAATCAATTATGTTTCAAACGGTTTGTTTGGAATGATTTGTAGCTATCGTCTCGACTTTTTCTGTGAATTAGAGTCCATCCAACTCAATTTCCCTACCGGAAAAACGCAATTTCTGTAAAGTGTATTCGCGCACGCAAATTCAGGAAGAAACTGAAGAGCAGATGGCTTGACCGCGTTTTGCGAGTGTCGCATCACTTGACCGCAGTCAATATTGGACTAGGAATCCCCCTCCAGAGTAGTACAATGGGATTGCAGTATTGATGAGGGCAAGTCTATGAGACATTTAAGTTGCGCAAATAACGTTTTGTTGTTGGCCAGCTTGTTGATGGTATACACATCTTACAGAGTAGCTTTATCAATTCCTACATTTAAAAAACGACATATTTAAGCTCAGAACATCAAAAAAACACGCATCAGTTCAACAACTGCTCCTTCCAAGACAGTAACGTTACTTACTGTTGTTAATCAGATCTTCCGTCTCCTCCTCCTCCTCTTCTTCCCCCTCCTCTTCTTCCCCCTCCTCCTCCTCCTTCAACGTGACAGTTACCTCTCCCTCCTTCACTCCAAAAAAAGCCTCGTCTTTATTCTCCTCTTCTTTCACTGTAACATCCTCCTCCTCTTTCACTCTGAACGCGTCTTCCTCTTCTTTCACTGTAACATCCTCCTCCTCTTTCACTCTGAACGCGTCTTCCTCTTCTTTCACTGTAACATCCTCCTCCTCTTTCACTCTGAACGCGTCTTCCTCTTCTTTCACTGTAACATCCTCCTCCTCTTTCACTCTGAACGCGTCTTCCTCTTCTTTCACTGTAACATCCTCCTCCTCTTTCACTCTGAACGCGTCTTCCTCTTCTTTCACTGTAACATCCTCCTCCTCTTTCACTCTGAACGCGTCTTCCTCTTCTTTCACTGTAACATCTTTCTCTTCTTCTTTCACGGTAACAGCTTCACCCTCTACTTGTTTTTGTATTGTAACATCCTCCTCTTCCTCCTCCTCTTTCACTAGAGCTTCTTTCTCCGTCCAGCAGACCTCCTCTTCTTTAGCAGGAGGAGAGTAGCTTAGTGAGCTCATGGTCGGGGATGTTAGCTAGCTAGGCTAGTGCTAACTTAACCAGCCAGCTAGCTGACCAATAACAACAACACCGTAAATATGAAATTAAATGGGATAACTAACTAGACGACAGAAGTGGGTTTAAAACACAGTGGCTAATATACACGAAAGCGTCTAAAGAGCTTTATTGGTTGGGCTATTTTGTCTAGCAAGCTACCGAGGTGTCTGACTAACTGTTGCTGCTGTTGAAAGAAGCGTCCCGTCCACTAGATTATACGTCACACTAGCAGCATAGCCTTAAAGTCCCACATCGCCATCTGCTGACTGGAGTGGGTAACGAAGTTGAGTAAAATGTAGATTTTATTTTCAGACAAAAAGTTAAAGGGTAGGAAGCATGAGTTTTTACTCACCAATGTAACAACACAGTGGCGTTTTAAAGACGTAATAACGTAGTTGTAGTCATAATCTGGTTACCTATAAGTACAAACATTGTTATGTTTTTTGGGTTATTACATATTTATTAACTTATTTCCAATATCTTCTAAACTACCCACAATGCACTATTTCTCAACATCATATTGATCTAGTCTGTGCTACAGTTTGTATGCTAGCCCCTCTAACGAAAGGTTTAATTACTCTAACCTAAAAAAATACTTGTTACTCATTGATAATTGGCGTCCACTTTGTGTTTTAAATAACGATTCTAAGCTAATAGCTCTGGTTTTGGATGCCATTATAGATGAGTCCCGGACAGGGTTGATGAGAAATAGACAAATCTCGAATAATGTCACACTGGTATTAAATATCATAGATTACTCAGATTTGGTCTCTGATGAGAGTTTTATTCTCTTTTGGGATTTTATAAAGCCTTCGATACATTTTAGTCATTTTAGCAGACGCTCTTATCCAGAGCGACTTACAGTTAGTGAGTGCATACATTTTCATACTGCCCCCCCCGTGGGAAACGAACCCACAACCCTGGCGTTGCAAGCGCCATGCTCTACCAACTGAGCTACAGGGATAAAGTAGAACATTACTATTTTTCATGCCCTTAAAACATTTGTCTTTGGAGATTTATTTTGTAAATCTATTAATACTCTATATAGAAATGATAATAGCTCTATCAAATTGAAAGCAGAAATGTACTTAATATGCCATTTAGCAGACACTTTTATCCAAAGCGACTTACAGTCATGTGTGCATAAATTTTTACGTATGGGTTGTCCCGGGGATCGAACCCACTACACAAGCGCCATGCTCTACCAATTGAGCTACAGAGGACCACAAGGTTTGAATTAATGTGGGGTATCAGACAAGGGTGACCAAGTTCACCTCTCTTCCTATTAGACACACAGCTTCTTACTTCTCATATTAAGAGAAGTGTTTTAAAGGGTATTTCTACTGCAGGAGATCATTATTAGTCAGTTAGCGGATCACCCCACCCTCTTTCCATTGATCATCCTTGAGATGTTTCAACAACTTGAATTGGAGTCCTCCTGGGGTAAATTCAAATGATTGGACATGATCTGGAAAGGCGCACACACCTGTCTATATAAGGTCCCACAGTTGACAGTGCACGTCAGAGCAAAGACCAAACCATAAGGTCGAAGGAATTGTCTGTAGAGCTCCGAGACATCGAGGCGTCATGTTTGCTGATGTCATCATTGTGAACAGAGTGCCCCATGGTGGCGGTGGGGTTATGGTATGGGCAGGCATAAGCTATGGACAACAAACACAATTGCATTTTATCGATGGCAATTTGAATGCACAGAGATACCATGACGAGTTCCTGAGGCCCATCCCATGTTTTAGCATGAGGATCTGTACACGTCCTGGGAGCTGAAAATGTCCCAGTTCTTCCATGGCCTGCACACTCGCCAGATGACATGGGTGACATACCCATTGAGCATGTTTGGGATGCTCTGGATCGACAGCGTGTTCCAGTTCCCGCCAATATCCAGCAACTTTGCACAGCCATTGAAGAGGAGTGGGACAACATTCCACAGGCCACAACCAACAGCCTGATCAACTCTATGCGCAGGAGCTCTGTTTCAACCATAATATCTATTTAAGGCAGTTATCTTGCAATTGTATAAGCAATACATGAACTAGTGAATTATTTCTAATATTTGTGTCGCACAGCATGAGGCAAGTCACGCCCGTACTTTTTGAACAACCTGCTCCAGTGGGTGGGCTGATGGACAACCTGCTCCAGTGGGCGGGCTGATGAACAACCTTCTCCAGTTGGTAGGCTTGCGAAGCAGTCCCTTCATTTGCCCAAGGAAGTTCTCAAATGGGAATCAAGAGATGTTGTCTTGGTCACTATACTTCTTGGCTTCCTCCTCTCCCTTGTAACAATTCCCCAGGTCGTTTCTGTAAATGAGAATGTGTTCTCAGTCAACTTAACTGGTAAAACAAGGGTTAAATAAAATAAATAAATTATTGGCAGCGGTGCACCAATCCCATGCATGTTGTATGACCCTTGTTCTTTTCCATCAAGTTTGCTGCAGTGGTCAACAAACAGAACCAAGATGCTGTGGGGCAGCTTGATCTGGAGGGACACGTTCAACAGGATGGTGATGCCAACTGCAAGAAGCATGGAGGTGTTGTACACTCGAGTTGGTACAAGCCCTTTCAATCTGACTGGCCCAGTGTACACGAGGAACTGTCTGAATTCAGTAGCTTTCCAGCGCTCAACTTCCTCCATGGATCTTTGCTTCCTGTTGAACTCGCACGGAACATTGGGTCTGAAGGTCATGAGTACTTTGGAGGTCTCCTTTACCACACTGGGGCGCCAATCTTGTTGCCAGACGTCCTTTTTAGCCAAAAGATGCAACAACTTCCTTGTCACTCCTAGTCACCAGATGTAATCCAGTGGGAACTGTGTCACCAAACCAACAGACAGCAAAGCAAGTCGTGTTTCTCCACACCGATGGCTGTCATCAGGGAGTTCATCAGGGACCTCATTGTCCAGTCTCAGAGTTGCATCTGTTTGAGGGAAAGTCATTCTCTTCTCGTAGTAGAACCATTTTTGAGTGCACTTGTCACATCCACAGCGTCCACTGTGGCCCTTAACATTTTCCCCCCAATTGCCTGAGCAGGGGGTGTCACAGATGAACGCTGACATTTTGAAAGGAAGCCATGTCCCTTCAAAACTCCTTCCCTTTCCGGTGGCTGTGCCTGCTCAACAAAATGATTCAAAAACCCAGACTGTTTGGCTTCTTCTTCCCAAAGTAAAGGCCAATGAGAAACGGGAGTTTGTTTTGCTGGACATTATCCACCTATTGCTAAATTCATCCAAGGATTGGCCAGAACTGGGTAGTTGAACTTTTGTAAAGTGGGAGTGCCATCAATGTTGATTTGGATAGAAATGGACTTAAATGTCTGCAAGTCTGGGAATTCTGGGCCAGTATTCCATGCTCAATTCCAGAGTGGTGATATATAACTCTAGAGGTCTGTTCCTTTCTCAGCAGGGTTCTTGGGTCTTTAGGCAGGTCTGCATGATCCTTGGAGAGAATTGTCAATCGTTTTCGAGAGTGCAATGTGAGGGAAAATAATGTCAATAACCAACTCTGCCGATTGTGTCCTAGAGTCTTAACTATCTTCAGTGCTTGAGGGAATGTCAGAAGGGGGCTTCACACTCAGCATCTACAAACCTGTTGGTTTGTTCCTGTTGCCACAAGGGTTGCAGTTTGCCGATGGCCTGTTGGATCCATGCCATGATGACTTCACTTTGAAGAGGAAGCTCCCCCCCCCTAGTGGTACAGACTGGAATAGCAGCATCCATGCCATGATGACTTCACTTTGAAGAGGAAGCCCCCCCAGTGGTACAGTCTGGAATAGCAGCATCCATGCCATGATGACTTCACTTTGAAGAGGAAGCAAATTTAACAATGCTCAGAAGTGGATTCAGTTGCATGGCAAGGTAGTTTTCCATGGTGTATTTGAGTCTTTCCATGTCATTAAACCGCCATAGAAAACGTAGATTGACCGGGGTTAGAGGAAGCAACAGATCTGGAGATGAAAATGACGAGGGTTTCAAGTTGATTTTGATTGGGTCCGAGGCGGCCGGAAACAAAAATGGTACCACCCTCCCGACCCAACGCTGAAATATGGAAGAGATACAACCAGGAGGGGGCGTGGCCTAAACTAGTAACGGTCACAGCAAACTAACGCTCTTATTTAAATCAACACTGTTAAGGACAAGCACAACAGCTGGTGCACAAAATCAAATACTAAGGAAGTCTCGAGGTTTTGCTCGCCTGAGGTAGAGTATCTTATGATAAGCTGTAGACCACACTATTTACCAAGAGAGTTTTCATCTATATTTTTCATAGCTGTCTATTTACCACCACAAACCAATGCTGGCATTAAGATTGCACTGAATGAGTTGTACAAGGCCATTAATCAACAGGAAAACGCTCATCCAGATGCTGCGCTCCTAGTAGCCGGGGACTTTAATGCAGGGAAACTTAAATCCGTTCTACCTCATTTCTACCAACATGTTAAATGTGTAACCAGAGGGGAAAAAACTCTAGACCACCTTTACTTCACACACAGAGACGCATACAAAGCTCTCCCTCGCCCTCCATTTGGCAAATCTGACCATAACTCTATCCTCCTGATTCCTGCTTATAAGCAAAAACTGAAGCAGGAAGCACCAGTGATTCGGCTAATAAAAAAGTGGTCAGATGACGCAGATGCTAAGCTACAGGACTGTTTTGCTAGCACAGACTGGAACATGTTCTGGGATTCTTCAGACAGCATTGAGGAGTACACCACATCAGTCACTGGCTTCATCAATAAGTGCATCGATGATGTCGTCCCCACAGTGACCGTACGTACATACCCCAACCAGAAGACATGGATTACAGGAAACATCCGCACTGAGCTAAAGGGTAGAGCTGCCGCTTTCAAGGAACGGGACTCTAACCCGGACGCTTATAAGAAATCCCGCTATGACCTCCGACGAACCATCAAACAGGCAAAGAGTCAATACAGGTCTAAGATTGAATCATACTACACTGGCTCTGACGCTCGTCGGATGTGGCAGGGCTTGAAAACTATTACAGACTACAAAGGGAAGCACAACCGCGAGCTGCCCAGTGACACAAGCCTACCAGACGAGCTAAACCACTTCTATGCTCGCTTCGAGGCAAGCAACACTGAAGCATGCATGAGAGCACCAGCTGTTCCGGACGACTATGTGATCACGCTCTCCGTAGCCGATGTGAGTAAGACTTTTAAGCAGGTCAACATTCACAAGGCCGCAGGGCCAGACGGATTACCAGGACGTGTACTCCGAGCATGTGCTGACCAACTGGCAAGTGTCTTCACTGACATTTTCAACATGTCCCTGACTGAGTCTGTAATACCAACATGTTTCAAGCAGACCACCATAGTCCCCGTGCCCAAGAACTCTAAGATAACCTGCCTAAATGACTACCGACCCGTAGCACTGACGTCTGTAGCCATGAAGTGCTTTGAAAGACTGGTCATGGCTCACATCAACAGCATAATCCCAGAAACCCTAGACCCACTCCAATTTGCATACCGCCCCAACAGATCCACAGATGATGCAATCTCTATCGCACTCCACACTGCCCTTTCCCACCTGGACAAGAGGAACACCTACGTGAGAATGCTATTCATTGACTACAGCTCAGCATTCAACACCATAGTGCCCTCTAAGCTCATCACTAAGCTAAGGATCCTGGGACTAAACACCTCCCTCTGCAACTGGATCCTGGACTTCCTGACGGGCCGCCCCCAGGTGGTAAGGGTAGGTAACAACACATCTGCCACACTGATCCTCAACACGGGGGCCCCTCAGGGGTGCGTGCTCAGTCCCCTCCTGTACTCTCTGTTCACCCATGACTGCATGGCCAGGCACGACTCCAACACCATCATTAAGTTTGCCGACGACACAACAGTGGTAGGCCTGATCACCGACAACGATGAGACAGCCTATAGGGAGGAGGTCAGAGATCTGGCCGTGTGGTGCCAGGACAACAACCTCTCCCTCAACGTGACCAAGACAAAGGAGATGATTGTGGACTACAGGAAAAAAAAGAGGACTGAGCACGCCCCCATTCTCATCAACGGGGCTGTAGTGGAACAGGTTGAGAGCTTCAAGTTCCTTGGTGTCCACATCACCAACGAACTATCATGGTCCAAACACACCAAGACAGTCGTGAAGAGGGCACGACAAAGCCTATTCCCCCTCAGGAGACTAAAAAGATTTGGCATGGGTCCTCAGATCCTCAAAAAATTCTACAGCTGCACCATCGAGAGCATCCTGACTGGTTGCATCACCGCCTGGTATGGCAACTGCTTGGCCTCTGACCGCAAGGCACTACAGAGGGTAGTGTGTACGGCCCAGTACATCACTGGGGCAAAGCTCCCTGCCATCCAGGACCTCTATACCAGGCGGTGTCAGAGGAAGGCCCTCAAAATTGTCAAAGACTCCAGCCACCCTAGTCATAGACTGTTCTCTCTGCTACCGCACGGCAAGCGGTACCGGAGTGCCAAGTCTAGGTCCAAAAGACTTCTCAACAGCTTCTACCCCCAAGCCATAAGACTCCTGAACAGCTAATCATGGCTACCCGGACTATTTGCACTGCCCCCCCACCCCATCCTTTTTACGCTGCTGCTACTCTGTTAAGTATTTATGCATAGTCACTTTAACTCTACCCACATGTACATATTACCTCAACTACCTCAACTAGCCGGTGCCCCCGCACATTGACTATGCAACGGTACCCCCCTGTATATATAGCCTCCCTACTGTCACTTTATTTTACTGTATATATAGCCTCCCTACTGTCACTTTATTTTACTTCTGCTCTTTTTTTTCTCAACACTTTTTTTGTTGTTGTTTTATTCTTACTTTTTTGTTTAAAATAAATGCACTGTTGGTTAAGGGCTGTAAGTAAGCATTTCACTGTAATGTCTGCACCTGTTGTATTCGGCGCATGTGACCAATAAAATTTGATTTGATTTGATTTGATCCTATTAATAATAATAATAATAATATGCCATTTAGCAGATGCTTTTATCCAAAGCGACTTACAGTCATGCGTGCATACATTTTTACGTTTGGGTGGTCCCGGGGATCAAACATTGCTCTACCAATTGAGCTACAGAGGACCATTAAGGTTAGAATATTGCAAGAGAACAATCTAATTATTAATGTTGTAGAAAATTGTCTTTGTCCTCAGTCAAACACAAAGTACTTTCAGAGTCTTTTGTAGAATTCAGATAGACTTTATTACAATCAATATAGCCGAGGTGGTCTGCAGAGCATCTAGCTTTCCACCTCTCAGCTCTCAGTTTATACAGTCAATTTACATACATTTTAGCTTAATCCCTCCCTCTTTGGTTCCTCCACCACTGTCTCCAGTTTTCACCTCTTGACCGCTCCGCCCACTTCCTTAATGGCGGTATCTGACTTCCCTCCCTTCTAGTTCCGTGTCTGGAAACAATAGTGGTGGGACCAAGCCCTGTCATGCAAAAATAACAGAGCCATTTCCTGGCTCCGTTCTGACCCCCTAATTGATTCCCAAACCTATCAATCGATACTTAAAACATGGCAGGTCCATAATCAATTTTCTCAAACATACAGTGGGGAAAAAAAGTATTTAGTCAGCCACCAATTGTGAAAGTTCTCCCACTTAAAAAGATAAGAGAGGCCTGTAATTTTCCTGATAGTTACACGTCAACTATGACAGACAAATTGAGATAATAAAATCCAGAAAATCACATTGTAGGATTTTTTATGAATTTATTTGCAAATTATGGTGGAAAATAAGTATTTGGTCAGCTGCAAACAAGCAAGATTTCTGGCTCTCACAGATCTGTAACTTCTTCTTGAAGAGGCTCCTCTGTCCTCCACTCGTTACCTGTATTAATAACACCTGTTTGAACTTGTTATCAGTATAAAAGACACCTGTCCACAACCTCAAACAGTCACACTCCAAACTCCACTATGGCCAAGACCAAAGAGCTGTCAAAGGACACCAGAAACAAAATTGTAGACCTGCACCAGGCTGGGAAGACTGAATCTGCAATAGGTAAGCAGCTTGGTTTGAAGAAATCAACTGTGGGAGCAATTATTAGGAAATGGAAGACATACAAGACCACTGATAATCTCCCTCGATCTGGGGCTCCATGCAAGATCTCACCCCGTGGGGTCAAAATGATCACAAGAACGGTGAGCAAAAATCCCAGAACCACACGGGGGGACCTAGTGAATGACCTGCAGAGAGCTGGGACCAAAGTAACAAAGCCTACCATCAGTAACACACTACTAGGGACTCAAATCCTGCAGTGCCAGACGTGTCCCCCTGCTTAAGCCAGTACATGTCCAGGCCCGTCTGAAGTTTGCTAGAGTGCATTTGGATGATCCAGAAGAGGATTGGGAGAATTTCATATGGTCAGATGAAACCAAAATATAACTTTTTGGTAAAAACTCAACTCGTCGTGTTTGGAGGACAAAGAATGCTGAGTTGCATCCAAAGAACACCATACCTACTGTGAAGCATGGGGGTGGAAACATCATGCTTTGGGGCTGTTTTTCTGCAAAGGGACTAGGACGACTGATCCGTGTAAAGGAAAGAATGAATGGGGCCATGTATCGTGAGATTTTGAGTGAAAACCTCCTTCCATCAGCAAGGGCATTGAAGATGAAACGTGGCTGGGTCTTTCAGCATGACAATGATCGCAAACACACCGCCCGGGCAACGAAGGAGTGGCTTCGTAAGAAGCATTTCAAGGTCCTGGAGTGGCCTAGCCAGTCTCCAGATCTCAACCCCATAGAAAATCTTTGGAGGGAGTTGAAAGTCTGTGTTGCCCAGCGACAGCCCCAAAACATCACTGCTCTAGAGGAGATCTGCATGGAGGAATGGGCCAAAATACCAGCAACAGTGTGTGAAAACCTTGTGAAGACTTACAGAAAACGTTTGACCTGTGTCATTGCCAACAAGGGGTATATAACAAAGTATTGAGAAACTTTTGTTTTTGACCAAATACTTATTTTCCACCATAATTTGCAAATAAATTCATTAAAAATCCTACAATGTGATTTTCTGGATTTTTTTTTCTCATTTTGTCTGTCATAGTTGACGTGTACCTATCAAAAGAAACCAGACAAGACCTCAGAAAAAAATGGTAGACCTCCACAAGTCTGGTTCATCCTTGGGAGCAATTTCCAAACGCCTGAAGGTACCACGTTCATCTGTACAAACAATAGTACGCAAGTATATATGTTTACGATATAAAGCACTAAGGTTATACTTTCAAACATTACCAATTCCAAAGGTAACAACATAAATGTTTCTACTCAAAATAAAATATAAGTGTCAGTATCCAAACACATAAAAAATACACAACAATAATGCAGCTCTGTTTCAACCATAATATCTATTTAAGACAGTTATCTTGCAATTGAATAAGCAATACATGAACTAGTGGATTATTTATAATATTATTTATCATAATATAATTTATTAATGTTTACAAGGTCTAGTAATGCTTGCTCTCCATTTCGGACACTTCCCTAACAACAGACTTCTGAATCTAAGCAGAACCTGTTTACTTCCCTAACAACCGACTTCTGAATCTAAGCAGAACCTGTTTACTTCCCTAACAACCGACTTCTGAATCTAAGCAGAACCTGTTTACTTCCCTAACAACCGACTTCTGAATCTAAGCAGAACCTGTTCACTTCCCTAACAACCGACTTCTGAATCTAAGCAGAACCTTGTTCACTTCCCTAACAACCGACTTCTGAATCTAAGCAGAACCTGTTCACTTCCCTAACAATAGACTTCTGACCTCATTCTAGAGTCATTATCACCACAAAAGTAATATGGAACAGGATATATAAGTCTGGGAGGATGAATATCTCCAAGTCCAGGTTTCTCCAGCTGTTGCTGGTCCTTGTAGTCATGACAAGCCCCTCCTCCTCCTCCTGCCACCACCCTATAAAATACATTCTGGGTTTCCGTAAGGGCAGTCAAGTGGTCCTCCTTTGACGTTGCTTCCCATTAGAATTCGTATAGTGTCCTGGTTTCCCTGGTAACTGGGATCACCTCTGTCAAGTTCATGTCTCATTCGGGTTTCGGTCCTTATGGTCGTTCTCCTCACAGTCATTTGTTTCACCGTGGTTCTGATCAACTGGGTTTTCAGCAATGGCAACAAACAGCAAAAAGACTATTCCCGTTACTACCAGTGCTATGCTTATTATCATTGCCATTTTTAGTGAACATTGCTCCCCGTTTTCCAAATGTCAAGAACCAGCCAATCCCAGGCACACGTGTCCTGCCCAGCTTTATTCTTGACTTCCTGTCTCAATCCTTTAAGCTTGATCATTGCTTCAGAGAATATTCCTCATGGGGCAGTATTATCTTGACTCCCTGTCTCAATCCTTTGAGCTTGATCATTGCCTCAGAGAATATTCCTCCTGGGGCAGTATTATCTTGACTTCCTGTCTCAATCCTTTAAGCTTGATCATTGCTTCAGAGAATATTCCTCCTGGGGGCAGTATTATCTTGACTTCCTGTCTCAATCCTTTGAGCTTGATCATTGCCTCAGAGAATATTCCATCTAGGGGAGGTATTATCTTGACTTCCTGTCTCAATCCTTTAAGCTTGATCATTGCCTCAGAGAATATTCCTCCTGGGGGAAGTATTATTAGGACTAAAAGTGCAGCCCTCGCTTCCGAACATAACACAGACTCCGCCTTTTTCTGCTAAGAGCCAATCCAGAGCCTGTCTATTCTGCCAGGTCATCCTACTTGTTGCCTGTACTTGTTCTCCCAGCGTTGACAATGCTGATGTAACCGGTGTGAAATGGCTAGCTAGTTAGCGGTGCGCATTAGTAGCGTTTCAATCGGTGACGTCACTCTGCAAGGGCCGCGGCCTTTTGTGGAGCGACGGGTAACGGTGTTTCGAGGGTGACTGTTGTCGATGTTTGCAGAGGATCCCTGGTTCAAGCCCAGGTAGGGGCGAGGAGAGGGACGGAAGCAACACTGGAAATGGAACAATTAAATACATTACAATCAACAGAGGTTCATAAATTATACTGACTCAGTGTCAGGATTTGAATCAATATTTATTTGGATAACTCTTAATAAAAAGTCAGTATAATTTATGAACCTCTGTTGATTGTAATGTATTTAATTGTTCCAATTCACATTTTTATTAAGAGTTATGACTGTGAGACCCATGAGGCGTCACTACAGACCCGGGTTTGATCCCAGGCGGTGTCACAGCCTGCCGTGATTGTAAGACCCATGAGGCGGCGCAATAAAAATGGGCCTCAAAATTGGCGTCAGGATCTCGTCACGGTATCTTTGGCATTTCAATTGCCATCGGTAAAATGCAATTGTGTCCGTAGCTTATGCCTGCCCATACCATAACCCCACCATGGGGCATTCTGTTGACATCAGCAAACCGCTCACCCACACGACGCCATACACGTGCTCTGCAGTTGTGAGGCCGGTTGGACGTACGGCCAAATTCTCTAAAACAACGTTGGAGGCGGCTTATGGTAGAGAAATTAACATTCAATTCTCTGGCAACAACTCTGGTGGACATTCCTGCAGTCAGCACGCCAATTACATGCTTCTTCAAAACTCTAGTCATCTGTGGCATTGCATTGTGTGATAAAACTGCATATTTTAAAGTGGCCTTTTATTGTGCCTAGCACAAAGTGCACCTGTGTAATGATCATGCTGTTTAATCAGCTTCTTGATATGCCACAGCTGTGAAGTGGATGGATTATTATGGCAAAGGAGGAGAAATGCTCACTAACAGGGATGTGAACAACATTTGAGAGAAATAAGCTTTGTGTGAGTATGGAAAACATTTCTGGGATCTTTTATTTCAGCTCATGAAACATGGGACCAACACTTTAAGTTGTTGCGTTCATATTTTTGTTCAGTATAGTTTATTTATATAGCACATTTCAGACATTAAATGCAACGCAATTCACAGGAAAAAATGAATAAAAACTATGAAAATAAAAACGGAAATATTTACTAGACAACAAACAGAGGATAAAAAACGAAAGAATATCAATAAAAGCTGAAAAACTAAAGAGCATCAAAGGAAATAACATTGGTTAAAACAATAAGAATATGATGTAATATCCAGCCCAAAATATAAGCTGGTTTTACTACACTGTTTATAAACAATATAATTGTGCAACAACAACAAAAAAATCTGTTAATCACATAAATTATTATGATTACTAAATGTTACATGAAATGGAAATATTATGAAATATCAAAACAGAATGTACACCCCTTTGTCAATATGTATTGGCAATAATTCATTTCCAATAGGGAGGCATGGAATAATTAAAAATGTATATTTTGTCAGGCTGGATGTTTGAAATATGAGTAGGTGATTTGAGTCATGCTTCTTCAGCAGTGGAATAAAGACAATTAGCACTTGAATGTTGTAAAGAAATACTGGAGTGATGTAAGATTGTTAATAAAACAGTTCATAGACGCATGTGTTATCCTGCGTCCATGTTTATAGGCTGCAAGTACGTTGAAATGAAGTTGTTTTCAAGTCGTTGAAACAACGACCTAAAAAATACATATTTTTAACTTTAACTTTCAACCAAAACCAAACGTAGATTGGACCTCGAGTATAGTCTTCTTTTCAACGTCTTTTCAACTATATTTTGCAAGGTGGGATACTGCTCAATGTCAAAACACAGTTTTAACGTGTCCAAATCAATAACCAATATGCAGAAATAGTTTGTGATAAATGGAAAACCTAAACATAACATATACTATCGACACAAACATGTTCCACAATAGTAATCATAATACTTGTATTTTTTTTAACGAGCACCTTATTAACTGCACAAGCACCAAAAACACAGTTGTTTTGACAAGTGGCAATAAATCACTAATATCGATTAGGGGGGGAAAATCAGGTTGTACGTGCTGTTGAAACTAACACAACAAAAAAATACACATGGAAATGGGAGATATCTTTTACTTCACTGGTTAGAGGACAACCTGCAGAAGACAGTCAGCTACATTTTGGAGGGATGCATTTAAATTTAGCGGTCCCCAAAACGAAGAGAAACGCAACACTTATTTGTCATCACTCATATCAATATCATGTTGAAATCAATTGCGCGCGAGGGGGGAGATGAGGTTGCACGTCCTGTTAAAACTAACAGCTCAAAAACCACACGGAATCTGGGAATAATGTGTACATCACTGGTCAGAGGACAATTTGTAGAAAACAGCAAGCTACATTTAGAAGTGTTGCATTTTGATTCAAGTGGGTGGCCAACGTGGTAAGTGTAACACAACTCATTTCAGAGCCTGGATTTTCCCCCTGATGAGGCTAATATCCATATCACGCTGAAATCAATAGAACAGGGGGAAAACGGTTGGGGCGGCGCACAATTGGCCCAGCGTCGTCCAGGGTAGGGGAGGGAATGACCAGCAGGGATGTAGCTCAGTTGGTAGAGCATGGCGTTTTCAATGCCAGGGTTGTGGGTTCGATTCCCACGGGGGGCCAGTATGAAAAATTAAAAAATTATGTATGCACTCACTAACTGTAAGTCGCTCTGGATAAGAGCGTCTGCTAAATGACAAAAAATGTAAAATGTAAATGGTTCTACATTGTGAAATTCATTAAAATACTCATACAACAATGTTAAAACATTGTGACATTATTTAATTGATATCATGAAACAACTCCTTCATGTATGTACTTTCTGATGTTTAATCAGAGTTCTTTTACGAGCGTATCTCTTGCCACATTGATCACAGCTATAAGGTTTCTCTCCTGTGTGTGTTCTCTGGTGTATAGTCAGCTGGCTAGATGTAGTATAACTCTTCCCACATTGATCGCAGCTATAAGGTTTCTCTCCAGTGTGCGGTCTCAAATGTACCCTCAGGTGGCTTGAGCGAGTAAAACTCTTCCCACATTGATCACAGCTATAAGGTTTCTCTCTAGTGTGTGTTCTCTGGTGTATAGTCAGCTGGCTAGATGTAGTAAAACTCTTCCCACATTGATCACAGCTATAAGGTTTCTCTCCAGTGTGCGTTCTCAAATGTACCCTCAGGTTGCTTGAGCGAGTAAAACTCTTCCCACATTGATTACAGCTATACGGTTTCTCTCCTGTATGGATTCTCATATGTCTTTTAAGGTCTGTATAAGAGTTGAATATATTCCCACAGTCAAAGCAGCAGTGAGATTTCTTCCCTGTGGGTTTCCGCTGCTGTTTCTCGAGGTGTTCTGATCTGGAGGGACTCTTCTCTGCCTCCTCAGCTTCATGATGTTGTTGAGGCTCCCCAGAGGATCCACGATAGTCACGTCTCTCTTCTGTGTGAACGACAAAGTCAGACAGATGGTTAAAAGGCCCACAACAGCAGAAATACTGTTTATTTGAGGTAAAAGGTGATGCCCAGAGCGTACCCATGAAGCTGTACAACAATTGACATCTGTTAAATTATTTGACAATTGTCTTAAGACAGTCAAGTGAGCAATAATAGTAATATCTTGTCTTGTTTTCACATTAGTAGTAACATCGATGATTGTAGGCTAGAAATATTAATACGCACAAAACATATGAACAAAATCATCCACTGTGAAAGTTGATACTTGCAGGCCCTTCATATGTAGGCTATGAGCAGCACTTCGTTAAATTGATCAAATCAGTTATTGTTTTCTTGATCAAACCGTGAGCAACACCTGTCAAACTCATTTCTCTCAAAACACAGGGATGTCGATTCCCACGGGACTAGTATTTCCAGAGGACCTTGGAGTTTGCCAAAAAACAGTAGGTTATTCTGGCTTGAATTGTTACTCTCCTGCCATGTAAAAATGACTGACATGGCAGATTCAGACGGGACTAAAATTGCAGATGTGGTGTTTTTGTGCTTGTGCATATAATTACATTCAGAACCGCGGACAGCGACAGTATCCAAAGCGGGAGAAAGTACATTTGTTATAAAATAATATTAGATTTATTAGTGTTGCATCATTTTTTTGTACATAATATAACCATATACAATTTATGTATCACATGTCTTAGAGCGATGGACTGTGCCATCTCCGTGGCCTCCACAAAGTCTTGTGCACCAGCTGTTCCGGACGACTGTATGATCACTCTCTCCTTAGCCGATGTGAGTAAGACCTTTAACCCCTGTAAATCTAAGCCGTTGGGGGAGGGGGGCTAAACGGACATATGGAATTGTTTTAAGATGGTCGTACTATGGATTACTTAAATTACTTAGATTGAAGCAAATTTGCGTCAATTGACTCCAAGGGGTTAAACAGGTTAATCTTCACAGACAGATTACCAGGATGCGTACTCAGAGCATGCACTGACCAGCTGGCAAGAGTCTTCACTGACATTTTAAAACGTCTCCCTGACCGTGTCTGTAATACCTACATGTTTCAAGCAGAGGCATTAATATGGAGTTGGTCCCCCCTTTGCTGCTATAACAGCCTCCACTCTTCTAGGAAGGCTTTCCACTAGATGTTGGAACATTGCTGCGGGGACTTGCTTCCATTCAGCCACAAGAGCTTTAGTGAGGTCGGGCACTGACGTTGGGCGATTAGGCCTGGCTCGCAGTCGGCCTTCCAATTCATCCCAAAGGTGTTCGATGGGGTTGAGGTCAGGGCTCTGTGCAGGCAAGTAAAGTTCTTCCACACCGATCTCGAAAAACCATTTCTGTTTGGACTTCGCTTTACGCACAGGGGCATTGTCATGCTGAAACAGGAAAGGGCCTTCCCCAAACTGTTGCCACAAAGTTGGAAGCACAGAATCATCTAGAATGTCACTGTATGCTGTAGCGTTAACATTTCCCTTCACTGGAACTAAGGGGACCGAACCATGAATAACAGCCCCAGGCCATTATTCCTCCTCCACCAAACATTACAGTTGGCACTATGCATTGGGGCAAGTAGTGTTCTCCGGGCGTCCGCTAAACCCAGATTCGTCCGTCGGATTGATCACTCCAGAGAACGCCTTTCTACCGCTCCAGAGTCCAATGGCAGCGAGCTTTACACCACTCCAGCCGACACTTGGCATTGCGCATGGTGATCTGGGGCTTGTGTGCGGCTGCTCTGCCATGGAAACCCATTTCATGAAGCTCCCGACTAACAGTTATTCTGCTGACGTTGCTTCCAGAGGCAGTTTGGAACGCGCTTCAGCACTCGGCGGGCCTGTTCTGTGAGCTTGTGTGGCCTACCACTTCGCAGTTCAGCCGTTGTTGCTCCTAGACGTTTTCACTTCACAATAACAGCACTTACAGTTGACCGGGGCAGCTCTGGCAGGGCAGAAATTTGACGAACTGACTTGTTGGAAAGGTGGCATCCTATGACGGTGCTACGTTTAAAGTCACTGAGTGCTTCAGTAAGGCCATTCTACTGCCAACGTTTGTCTATGGAAATTGCATGGCTGTGTGCTCGATTTTATACACCTGTCAGCAACGGTTGTGGCTGAAACAGCTGAATCGACTAATTTGAAGGGGTGTCCACATACTTTTGTATATATAGTGTATTTGCGACTGCTCGACTAAAAAAATCTGTCTAAAAAAATCTCTGTCGACAAAACAGCCTACCGACCAAACAATCAACCAGTCGACTAGGGTCAGCCCTAATAAAAATGAAAATACATTTGCAGAATATTATAAAATGACTTATCAACAGCTCCAACAATTTGACCCCCACAGGAAAGCCTCACTGGCAGATATAGAAAGACCCATAAACTGGATAGTCATTGATTCCTGAAAAATATAACTTATAAATGCCTCAAATGTTTCAACTGTCTTACGCCATCAGAAACCAAAACATAAGCTCATATAACGCCACTGTTTGTAAACAAACACTGTATATCTTCAAAACCAGGTTAAAACTGTGATTTTTACCTTATGGATGGCCAGTCCTTGTATTCATAGTGTAGTGAATTCCAGGGGTAGCCCTGAGCTGGACTCAAACCTGGGTCCAGAGACTGTCAAGCCAACACCTTATAACTGTTATACCAAGATGTCTGAACTTATTGATGAGGTCGCTAGGTTTTGGGTTAAGGTTGCTACAATAGCTTTCTCTATGAATTTGAGAGTGGTTACATTTCTCCAGCCCCCATCCCTCAGCTGTTTACCAAACCAAGTCTCTCTTGGCAGCCATTTTGTTGCTGTTTAAATCCTAGGTTGTCCTTTTAAAAAAGCCACATCAATCAATCAACCAATCTTCAGTTCAAACAATAACAAAGCTGTCATTCCACCACTGTTTTGGTAATAAGATGATGATGGGGCTGGAGAAATGTAACTACTCTCAAATTCATAGACAGACCTATGGATGCAAGGACTGACCATCCATGACATCAACATTATAGTTTTAACCATGTTGAGGCTATACAGTGTTGGTTCACATTTACATTGTTTCTAAACATTGGAGTAAAAAAATCTTACTTTAGGTCCTGATGGGGTAAGACAGTTGAACTAAGCTCATGAGGCATGTGTTATATTCTTCCAGAATCAATGGCTATATATAAATAATTTAAAAGTCCAAATATGGATGTAGCAACTGCAGATTTCACCTTTAACACCACACATCAGTTCAACAACAGTTTTTAAGACAGTACTTACTAGTGTTAATCAGGGCCCGGTTTCCCAAAAGCATCTTACTGCTAAGTTCATCATTAGAACCATTGGATGCCTTAAGATGCCTTTGGGAAACCGGAACCAGATATCCAGTTTCCTCCTCCTTTTTCGATGTGACAGTCATCTCCTCCTCCTCCTCTTTCACTCCAAACACGGGAGCCTCCTCCTCTTTCACTGTAACATCCTCCTCCTCTTTCACTCTGAACGCGTCTTCCTCGTCTTTCACTGTAACATCCTCCTCCTCTTTCACTCTGAACGCGTCTTCCTCTTCTTTCACTGTAACGTCTTTCTCTTCTTCTTTCACGGTAACAGCTTCACCCTCTACTTGTTTTTGTATTGTAACATCCTCCTCTTCCTCCTCCTCTTTCACTAGAGCTTCTTTCTCCGTCCAGCAGACCGCCTCTTCTTTAGCAGGAGGAGAGTAGCTTAGTGAGCTCATGGTCGGGGATGTTAGCTAGCTAGGCTAGTGCTAACTTAACCAGCCAGCTAGCTGACCAATAACAACAACACCGTAAATATGAAATTAAATGGGATAACTAACTAGACGACAGAAGTGGGTTTAAAACACAGTATCTAATATACACGAAAGCGTCTAAAGAGCTTTATTGGTTGGGCTATTTTGTCTAGCAAGCTACCGAGGTGTCTGACTAACTGTTGCTGCTGTTGAAAGAAGCGTCCCGTCCACTAGATTATACGTCACACTAGCAGCATAGCCTTAAAGTCCCACATCGCCATCTGCTGACTGGAGTGGGTAACGAAGTTGAGTAAAATGTAGATTTAATTTTCAGACAAAAAGTTAAAGGGTAGGAAGCCAATGTAACAACACAGTGTGGTTAAATACTTAGTAACTTAGTTGTAGTCACGATCTGGTTACCTATTAAGTACAAACAGTTATGTTTT